>NC_081383.1:8936988-9254488 GCF_030684315.1 Stegostoma tigrinum | reverse complement strand
CACACACTCTCACCCACTCTGGTGAGGATGGAGCCACGCTCAAGCCACCTTCTCCACCAAACCCCTCCATCTCCTACCTACTATCCTCATCCCTTGACCTGTCTGTCCTCCTTGGACTGACCTATCCCCTCCCTAACTTCCCACCTACACTCAACTTTACTGGCTCCATCCCCGTCTCTTTGGCCTGTCTGTTTCCTCTCCAAGATAATAAAATGTGAGGCTGGATGAACACAGCAGGCCAAGCAGCTTCTCAGGAGCACAAAAGCTGACGTTTCGGGCCTAGACCCTTCATCAGAGAGGGGGATGGGGGGAGGGAACTGGAATAAATAGGGAGAGAGGGGGAGGCGGACCGAAGATCCGCCTCCCCCTCTCTCCCTATTTATTCCAGTTCCCTCCCCCCATCCCCCTCTCTGATGAAGGGTCTAGGCCCGAAACGTCAGCTTTTGTGCTCCTGAGAAGCTGCTTGGCCTGCTGTGTTCATCCAGCCTCACATTTTATTATCTTGGAATCTCCAGCATCTGCAGTTCCCATTATCTCTGTTTCCTCTCCAGCTATCTTTTCCTCTATCCATCTTCTATCTGCCTCCCCTCCTCTCTATTTATTTCAGAACCCCCTTCCCATCCCCCATTCCTGAAGAAGGGTCTAGGTCCTAAATGTCCGCTTTCCTGCTCCTCTGATGCTGCTTGGCCTGCTGAATTTATCCAGCTCTACACCTTGTTATCTCGGATTCTCCAGCATCTGCAATTCCTATTTTCACAAAATTGTTGGCTGGCCAAAGTGTAGCTATTGTGGTGTTGCTTTTTAAAAAGGAAGACTTGCATTTAGATAATGTTCTACACAAGCTCAGGCCACCCCTATGTACCAAGCGCTGTAGGAAATGCAGCAGATAATTTACATTTAGGAAAATCCCATAGACTTTTAGTGATAGACGCTGAGAAACCAGTATTGGCCAGGTTATCAAAATAATTCCTCTGCTCTTCTTCAAAAGGATAACTGACTGTGGTTTTAACATTCCAAAGTATGCATCTCCAACAGTACAGCATTCCCTCGGATAGCTTAGATATTTTTTATCTCAGTCTCCGAAATGGAATTTGTAAACACAACCTCTGCCTTAGAAGCTAGAGTTACCTTCTAAGTTGCAGCTAACAGTTCACAATAATTTTGGCCAGAAACACCTCACACACGATGCCCTCAAATATATTTCACGCTCATCTGTTTACTTCAGACCCACCTAGCATTGTTTAGAAAAACACAAACAGTGAATGAAAAGGACAATTTCATCCACAAACGCACTTACAGAGTCATAGTCATACAGCACAGGCACAGACCTTTTGGTCCAACCAGTCCAGGCCAAACATAGTCTCAAACTAAACTAGTCCCACCTGCCTGCTCCTGACCAATATCCATGCAAACCCTTCCTATTCATGTATATATCTAAATGACTTTTAAATGTTGCAATTGTACCCTCATCCACCACTCTTTCAAAAAGTTCATTCCACATGCGAACCACCCTCGGTGTAAAAAATTTGCCTCTCATTTCTTCTCCTCTCACCTGAAAATGACTTTTCCTACTCTTGAAATCCCTATCCTCAGGAAAAGGCAACTACCATTAACCCTATCTATACCGCTCATTATTTTACAAATTTCTATAAGGTTGCCTCTCAACCTCCTACATTCGAGTGAAAAAAGTCCCAGCCTATCTATCCTTTCTTCAGAGCTCAAATCTTCCCTACCCAGCAACATCCTGGTAAATCTCTTTTGAACCCTCTCCAACTTAATAATATCCTTTCTATAACTGGGCAACCAGAACTGAACACAGTACACCAGAAGAGGCCTCACTGATGTCCTGTACAATGTCTACATAATGTACTAACTCCTATACTCAAAGGACTGAGCAATAAAGGCTAAAGTTTATATTCTCAAACCATAGGTATGAATATTAAGATCACTATTGACTATTACAATGCAGATGACTAATACTCATTTCCTAAATTGGCAAACCAAAACTCAGTTAGACGTATTTGGATTCCTAACTGGCCACATGTTACAAGTGGCTAATGTATTCAATCACATTGTACTCATGGGAACACAGAGAAAAGTTCTTAGATTATGAGGAGATTTGATGAGGTAAAAGTCAGTGACAATTAAAGCTGATACAAGGTGGGTCCGAGAAATATATTTTATTACCCAAATTCAAGCGTTTAATCACAATATGTTGGTGATGTCGACACCACTGTGAGGGAAAATACAGAACTATAGGAAGCGAACACTGGATTGCTCTAGCAAGCAGATAGCTTGGCTGAAAGGCCCCCCTGTGATACCAAGAGAGTTCAAGTTACTCAAAATCTTACTTAGCACAGGATGGCACCATGTTTGACAATCACATAAGGAAAGGTAATGTGGAAAATATTAGAAGTCGTTCTTTTAGTATACATTGTTGGTGCAGGCTAGATGATCCTTTATGCGAATGGAGCCTAAGTTATATCCAGAAGCTTGGATACTGCTCCTGGTATTGTTATTGAGACACTATGAGCCACCTTGCGTTCATCTCTAAATTCAATAAAATGTGATATTAAACACAACCTCCTTTTCTTTTCAAACTGTCAAGGATATAAAAGCAGAAACATTTCTTACTCCATGGCAGACAGGATACGTGTGAAAATTTACCTAATTTTAATTGAAATAAATATTTCTCACCACACATTCTGAACCTAAAGATGAGAAATAAAATGGTTGGAATCAGCCCAGGGTCAGGAAGCTTCTCAAACTAGCCATTCAGTTTACTCTGAGCTCAGTGATAAGCATTTCATCAGCTTTCGCTCATGCCAGTTAGATTTTTCCAGTTCTATGAAATACAAGTGAAGTCTGCTTCTTCTGTGAGAGATAAGTGTCCAGTGAAGTCTCACGGAAACAAGATAGTTTAAACAAGATATTGTTATTGACTACAGATCGGGCAGACACAAAATCTTTTTGAAATGTCGACTTGATGTTCAGGAGACAGAAAATTGTAGATTTATGCAGCTTAAATTTAATTTTTAATTAATGAGACTTTGCCATTATCTAAGTATTATTGTACATCACTGGTACCAACAAGATTATTGTGGGTGTAGGAAGTTTTAAACAAAGGGATGCAATACTGGGAATACTCAGGCAACATCTGTAGTGAGACAAGATAATAAAATGTGAGGCTGGATGAACACAGCAGGCCAAGCAGCATCTCAGGAGCACAAAAGCTGACGTTTCGGGCCTAGACCCTTCTGATGAAGGGTCTAGGCCCGAAACGTCAGCTTTTGTGCTCCTGAGATGCTGCTTGGCCTGCTGTGTTCATCCAGCCTCACATTTTATTATCTTGGAATCTCCAGCATCTGCAGTTCCCATTATCTCTGTAGTGAGACAAGTTAGTTTTTGCGTAATGCTTTGAAGTTTAAGTAACTACCGTTGCTTTTTCACCTGGTTAAGTTAGAATAGGGGCCCCGAGGGCAAACACCTCCTTTGTCAAGAGCTGGCGGTTAACACAGGACAATCTATTGAACAGGATACCACGGGGGTGCCAGAAGCGTACCCACCTACATGGATCTTCATTGGATTTCATCGCATCAGAAAGTGATCACAGGAAGGAATTCATGGGTCACAGGGAGAATGGGTTGATAACAAGTGTCGCTGTCAGCAGGCCCTTCCTTACTCCAATTTTGAGTCCCTATTTTTGAATGAGAAGTCCACCTCTTTCCCTAAACCTCCAGGAACCCATAAACAACCTCACACAAGTTTTCTTATTGTACCATTTGTATGCTCAGACTCCTTGCCCATCGCTAGAGCCCCTGAACAGCCAATTCATGGCCATGTAAGAGGCTCAAGAGGTGGTCATGAGTGGTCCAGGCCAGGATTTGTACTGCATGCAGTTGGTTAATGACTAAGGCACATGCAACATGTAGTTCCACTCGAAAAATATGTCTTAAGTCCAGTATGGCTCCTTGTCAGAACCTCAGACCAGATAATCTGTTTTTTTTCATGATATGGGGCCTTTTGCAATTTGAGAATGTAAACTCATTTATTGTATCTCAATGGGAAGGCAGTGTCAACAACCATGCACCACTTTCCTAGCATGGCCCTGAAAGATTGGCTTAGATCCTATGTTCAAGCGTTCTACGGTGGAACTGAATCATGGACTAAATTATATTTTTAACAGTCAGTTTCACCGTAGGCTAGAGCCCTCATATTTACAGACCAGTCAATGTCGGTTCTTTGGAAACAATTAAACACAGTTTAGTAACCTAAAGATGAGAATTTTTTTCTGTAAGAATGAAGGCGTGGAGGATATCCAATACACTCAAAATAACAAATAATAATTTGTGTCAAGCAAATGTGGAGAGAATGGGCCCAGTTCTAATTCCGAGAATGAGTTAAAATCTCACCTTATTGTTTCCACTCATGGAAAAACTTGAGACCTTGAATACCAGATGGCTTGTATTAAAGGGGAATAAGGAAAAATGTATTTATTCAGGAGACTACTTAGAATGTAAAACTTGATACTGCAGAAAACAGGGAACTGCGACGCTTAACAGTGGGTACTAGATAAGTATTTGAGAGAAAAGTGAACCAAAAGGGAGACTGTAAGTTTAAGGTGAGGTTGATATTAAGGAGAGTAGCTTGAAGTATGAAAACCAGTATTTGCAGTAACCTGCACACCCCTGGACACTCCAGGGCGAGTATGCACACCCAATCCACCCACACGTTGGTTTGTGAAAATGGTCTGTTTCTGTGCTCAGTAACTTGCCATTCTCAAAAGGTTTTACATAAACTGTCAGTTCCATGCAATTCTAGGGTGGGGGGGGTGGGTTGGTGGGCGCATGGTGCCTCTGCATTGTCAGACTTTCTGGACAAAAGGTTGTGAAGCCCTGTTCTGGTAGGTATTGGAGATTCTACAGCACTATTTAAAAAGAATGAAGTACTCCTGCTTTCTTTACTTGCACCCTGAGAAGGCAAAGCTAGAGATAGATTGTATCAGAGATGATGGGAACTGCAGAAGCTGGAGAATCCAAGATAGCAAAGTGTGGAGCTGGATGAACACAGCAGGCCAAGCAGCATCTCAGGAGCACAAAAGCTGACGTTTCGGGCCTAGACTCTTCATCAGAGAGGGGGATGGGGTGAGGGAACTGGAATAAATAGGGAGAGAGGGGGAGGCGGACCGAAGATGGAGAGAATTTCTCTCCCGCTCCCCCCGGTCCGCCTCCCCCTCTCTCCCTATTTATTCCAGTTCCCTCTCCCCATCCCCCTCTCTGATGAAGAGTCTAGGCCCGAAAGGTCAGCTTTTGTGCTCCTAAGATGCTGCTTGGCCTGCTGTGTTCATCCAGCTCCACACTTTGTTAGTTAGAGATAGATTGACTGGATTTACCTTTTCATTGTTTATGAGATCTGACTGTGCATCAACAATCATGGCACACAAAAGTAACTGTTTGTTCATAAAACCGTACCAAAAGATCAGTGGAAATGTCCATTTTCAAAATCTTCATTTTTTCAACAGTCTGTGAGTGGTCATTTTGACCACAAGCAGCCACATACAATAAACAGATTAGGAATTCACAATGCATCATGCCCAATAAATTTTAGCTATGCTCTAACAAAAGGCATGATCCTAATTACTTATAGGAAGTCCCAAGTGTCTGCAGTATGGTCCTGGATGTGATTCCAAAGTTTATTGTTAGCAGCTGACAAAAGCTGGTCAATGTTTAAGGAGTATTCTGTGCTGGAGTGCTATTGCTGAATAGAGAGGAATATTTTTTCGCTGTGAATGAGTTTGTATCAGTAGCACTTACAACCATCAACAGGACTTAAAAAGCCGGTATGCTGGTGACTACAAATCCAGTCCTTAGTATTCAAAGTATCCACAACAGCTCTGTAATTTAACATGGAGTCATGTAGCATGAAAACAGACCCTTTCATCCAAATAAAAACATTGCCCATCATGTTCTTCTCAAAATTTTCTCCTCTCACCTGAAAAAATGCCCCCTTGTTTTGACCTGACCCACCCTACAGAAAAGACCCTTGCCATTCACCTTATCTAGATCCTCTAGGTAAAATGGCAGTAGTAGAGTAGGCAGCATCAGGGCTATAAGCTCGATGCTCTTCCACAATCTCAGCTTTTCTTTTTTTTCTATTTTTTTCCCTTCCTTTCTCCTCTTTTTCCTTTTGATTTTTTTTTTGTCTTTTTTAAATAAACTCACCTCCTGGAGAGAGCTCAGTCACAGAGGAGATGGAATCGGGCCTGGAGCTGGACTTTGGTGTTTGGCGATCAGGTGATTTGTGAGCTGGGTGAAAATCGAGTGGCCAGTGGCCTAGCAGTATTGCCGAGGTCTGGAGTGGAGAGGCTGCTGGCGAGATGGCAGCACAGACGAGATCCAGCCCAGTAATGGGGGGAGAGATCGAGCCCTTGTGGGGGAAACCCAGTATGGAGCATCTGCAGGCACGTGGCTACAGAAGGAATATAAAGCTGAACTTTTAACTCTCTTTCTTTTTCTATTTTGTGCAAAGAAGAACTATAATGTTGAACATTTAATTTATTTCTTTATTGTTCTACTTTGTACCTAAGATTTCATACCTAGGTACCTTCGTACCTAAGACAGCATTAGGAATTGTGACATTGTGTACTTTTCGCTGTACTGCTGCACCCCAGTACTCGAGTACACATGACAATAAAACCTAAATATAGTTCTAATTATCTATGACCCTCATGATTTTATGAGGTCACCCCTCAACCTCCTATGCTCCAATGAAAAAGGTTCTAGCCTATACAGTCTATCTTTATAACTGAAACCCTTCATGCCTGGCAAAATCCTAGTAAATCTTTTCTGAACCCTCTCCAATCTAATAAAATCTGGCCTGTAGCAGGGCAACCAGATCAGTATACAGTACTCTGGAAGATGTCTCACCAAAGTCCTCTACAACTTCAATAGGACATCCCAACTCCTACACTCAAAGGTCTGAGCAAAGAAGGCAAGGGCGCTAAACGACTTCTTAACCACCCTGTCTATATATGATGTAAATGTCAAAGAATTGTGTACCTGAACTCTTAGACGTCTCTGTTCTACAACACTACCCAAGGCCCTACCATTAATTGTATAAGTCCTGCCCCTGTTTGTTTTACCAAAATACGATAACTTGCATTTATCCAAATTAAACTCTATCCCCCATTCCCAGCCCAATAGTTCAGAAAGATGCCATTCAGCCCATCAACTCTGGAGAGCATCCTACCCAGACTCCCACCCTATCCACATAACCCCACTTTACCAAGACTAATCCATCCCCACCTGCACATTCCTGTGCACAACAGAGCAAATTTAGCATGGCCAATCTACTTAACATGCCCATCTTTCGATAGTGGGAAGAAACCAGAGCACCTGGTGGAAGCCCATGCAGACACAGGGAGAATGTGCAAACTCCACACAGGCAGTGTGGAATGCAAGGGTGGAATCAAACCAGGCTCCCTGATACTGGGAGGTAACAGTTTTAGCCACTGAGCCACTGTGCCACCCATAATTGCAGCCCCTTTGATGTCAGTCAGGTAAAACCCCATTGACCAGTGGGTTAAATTGATCTCTTTGGGACTAAATGTGGTACTGAGTGAGTTACATGGTTGATTTGTCACACCCACTACCATCTCCAGGAGAATGGGGAAAAATAATGGAATGAGTTGGCCCTGGAAAGATCCCCCCTCCCACCCTTCCACAAAGTCAGCAATGATGTTCTGAGTGAGAAGGTCATTGGTGACACATCAGCAATTAAAAACCTTATTTACAGCCATTTATGGGGATTGGCTGACTCATCACTTACCAATGATAAGAGTTGAGAGATGAGCATGGACGAGGGTCTCCACCAATCACAAATTGCCTTGACACTGACATCCTGGGTCACTAGACATTGCTAACCAATCGCTAGCTGTCAGCTTCTGGGTCCTAAAGACTGTTGTTGAATCCTACCCCTTGGGGGGAATCCAACAGCAAGAAAGAAAGTGATTTTTATCTTTTTTGTTGCAGAGTTGGGGTTGTGGGGAGAAGATGCTCAAAGGTAAGGATGGAGAGGGTTGGAACTGCTTGACCTCCATCACCCCTGATTGAGAAAAAGTCAGAAGTCACATAACACCAGGTCAGAGTCCAACAGGTTTATTTAAAGTCACAAACTTTTGGAACGTTGCTGCTTCATCAGGCAGACTTAGGTGTTGTGTGACTTCTGACTCTACCCACCCCTGTCCAACACTAGCACCTCCGCACCCTGACTGAGGCAAATGGAACTCTACTCCAACCTGGAAGACAAGGTACCCCGCTTTCTCTGTCAGGAAACTAGTTGCATTTCTTACCTGCCAGGAAGGCAGGTCCTCAGGAAGTAGCAAGCCAATCCCCATACATGGCTGTAAATAAGGTTTTTAATTGCTGATGTGTCACCAATGACCTTCTCACTCAGAACATAATTGCTGACTTTGTGGAAGGGTGGGAGGGGGGATCTTTCCAGGGCCAACTCATTCCATTATTTTTCCCCATTCTCCAGGAGATGGATTATTTTTCTGAGACTGACAGATAGGTGGAATAAATAAGTTCCGCTCTCAGGCAAGGAAAGAGCTTTCAATGTGTCTTATGTCACCAGCCCCTTGTAACTACCTTTCAGTGCCATCAGTTGCTCTCATCCCCCAGCACATCAGAAACAGAACACTTACATTAAATTAAATCATTTCGATTTTTTTTTGTGCTGTGCTGGCCTGAGTGATGGAGAGATTTGTGTTGCTAGCTCAGTGTAGTTGGCTTGGCAAAGAGCCAAGAGACTTTATTTATTCACTTCTGGGACCTAGCCAGCATTTATTGCCTATCCCTATTTCCCCCGCAGAAGGTGGTGGTCATCTGCCTTCTTGAACTGCAGCAGACCGTGCGCTGTAGATGGGAGCTGGGACCTCCCTGCTAGCATCTCACAAAATGGTGACAAATTTTCAACATTTCAACAATCAACCATTTCCACCTCCAAATTAGGAACCACTTAAATGTCATTATTCTCATTTTCTTTGGTGGTGGCAGTGGGGTGAGCAGCATGACAGTGGCGCGGGAGTACTTGTGAGAAACAAGCAGAGAGTTGATTAAAGACCAAAGGTCTGCAGAGGCTGTTATTGTACAGGGCCAAAAGACTTGGTTCAGGGGTGCCTGAAAATCTCAGCGTCTTTGAAGTTTTTTTAATATCGAACCCACTGGGGAGCTCAGCAGGGAGGGGAGAGGGCCACAGAAGCTGGGCAATTTGAATCCCTGGGCTGGGAAGCAAAAGGCGATTTTTGCCAGTGGATTATAATGGAAGTTTGCTGGTTCAATGTCGTCACACCCCTCAGACTGAGGCACACTTTAATATCAGGCTTCCTTCCTCATGCAGCCCTGCCTTGCCACAAGGGACTCCCGCTATCTAGATTCTCTACGGCACACAAACATTATTGCTAAAATGTTTCCTTCCCTAATGAATGTGCATTCCTTTAGGGAAAACATGGAAAGGGAGTTGATAAATTATGAACTTGATTATGCAAGTTAATTTTCCAAACTCTGTTTTGATGGCTGACATGTTGCCCCAGAGTACATCTTCAGCTTTAAGAGCCTTCTTTACAAACTTCTCAACAGTTGGGATTCACTTCACCTTTGTAATTGTAGAATCCCTAGAGCAGAGAGGCAAGTCATTTGGCCTATTGAGTCGACACTGACCTTCCAAAGAGCATTCCGCCCAGGCCCTCATCCTTGTATTTTATCCCAGTAACATTGCATTTCACATGGCCAACCCACTAACATGCACATTTTTGGACTGTGATGGGAAACCCAGGCAGCTACCTGATTGTGAAATTGAACCTAGGTCCCTGGCACTGTAAGGCAGCAGTGCTAACCAGTGAGCCTCCATGCCGCCCCTGCAAATTTTTCCAGCTCTCACAAGATCTGGACACTGGATGACAATATTTACATGGCATTCACAGGCCTATGGTTGATGCCAGGATAGGTATAAATAGAGGCTGTGTCGTGTGTAAGAGCTATTGATTCACCGTGGGGGACCCAGCCGCAGTTGAACACATCACATGCTATATTGCCAGCTTGAATCAGCATTACACTTAGAATAATCGGCGTCAACAATTTCTGCGCTGGTTGTGGTTTTTGATTTTGATGCAACTCCAAGATGATACCAAACTTATCCATCAAGTATCTGCCATGATTGGAAAGCCAATGCCAGAATGATGGACGGCAAAGACTATCAGGGAATTCTTAATGAAGAACTATACACCTTCCACTTCTCTGCATCTAAATGAATATTCAGACCATAGTCTCTGTTTTTCAATGAGGTGATGATGTTCTCAATACTTTAAGGTACTCCCACAATCTCACATTCTTCTACTATCTAACTTCCAGACCTTAGGAATAGGAGTGAAAGCCGAGTGGTATTGTTGCTATGCTATTATTCCAACAACCTCAGGAACTTCAGCTCAAATCCCACCAAAAGTCTAATAATGACAATGAAACCATTGCCAATTATTGGGGAAGAAACCAGCTGGTTCACTGATATTCGTTTAGGAAAGGAAATCTGCCACTCCTAGGCAGTCTGGCCTACATGTGAGGTCAGACCCTTAGCAATGTGATTGATGCTTATCTGACCCCTGAGCAATTAGGGATAGGCAACAATGCAAGCCTGGCATCCATTTCTTACAAATGAATTTTTAAAAAAACACTGTGCATTGTTGCAGATGGCCTCATGATTTCTTCCTCAGTTCTTTGCAAGCATTCTGACATGTTAATTTTCAAGAAAAGCTCCTTTTAATGTTCGCTATTGTGAAATAATGTCTTTTTTGTTTCAGTTAAGTTCTCTCTTCCTATTCAATGCCCTTCATCAAAAGTTTCATGTAAGTACTTTGTTTTTGGCACCTATCATTTTAGTAACAACAACTTGCATTTATATAGCTCCTTCAATGTCCCAAGACTTCAAACTAAGCCTAAACCATGGCACACACAATGGGATATCAGGGCAAGTGACCAAAAGTTTGGTCAATGATGAAGATTAGAAGGAGCATCATGGGAGATATTTAAAAAGCCTGGTGTCTCAGCAGATGAACGTATAGCTGCCAATGATGGGGTGATGAAAACTGGGAATATTAAAATAATAAAGCTATTATTTTAAAGTGGTAGGTAGTGAAATATTTCAGGAGCATGTGAAGATTCATGCTACAGCAATATCCATATTGTATTACTAATAACATTCAGTCAGGCAGAAGATATCTTAGCTTGAACGCATGCACCAACAGGTTCAAGAACAGTTTCTTCTCTGCTATTACTAGACTGCCGAATAGACCTCTCTAACTACAAACAATTAATAATGCTGCTAATGTTGATCTTGCTCTGCAAACCCCCTATGTAGTCATAATCTTGTATGCCTCGCACTGTCGAAGCACCCTATGATCTGTATAACATTCCACTCCCGCACATCCCAGATGTCCAAGTTCTTCAAGGACCGCAACTTTCCCCCCACAGTGGTCGAGAACGCCCTTGACTGCGTCTCCCGCATTTCCCGCAACACATCCCTCACACCCCGCCCCCGCCACAACCGCCCAAAGAGGATCCCCCTCATTCTCACACACCACCCCACCAACTTCCAGACACAACGCATCATCCTTCGACACTTCCGCCATCTACAATCCGACCCCTCCACCCAAGACATTTTTCCATCCCCACCCCTGTCTGCTTTCTGGAGAAACCACTCTCTCCGTGACTCCCTTGTTCGCTCCACACTGCCCTCCAACCCCACCACACCCGGCACCTTCCCCTGCAACCGCACGAAATGCTACACTTGCCCCCACACCTCCTCCCTCACCCCTATCCCAGGCCCCAAGATGACTTTCCACATTAAGCAGAGGTTCACCTGCACATCTGCCAATGTGGAATACTGCATCCACTGTACTCAGTGTGGCTTCCTCTACATTGGTGAAACCAAGCGGAGGCATGGGGGCCGCTTTGCAGAACACCTCCGCTCGGTTCGCAATAAACAACTGCACTTCCCAGTTGCAAATCATTTCCACTCCCCCTCCCATTCTTTAGATGACATGTCCATCATGGGCCTCCTGCAGTGCCACAATGATGCCACCCGAAGGTTGCAAGAACAGCAACTCATATTCCGCTTGTGAACCCTGCAGCCCAATTTTATCAATGTGGACTTCACCAGCTTCAAAATCTCCCCTTCCCCCACAGTATCTCAAAACCAGCCCAGTTCGTCCCCTCCCCCCACTGCACCACACAACCAGCCCAGCTCTTCACCCCCACCCAATGCATCCCAAAACCAGTCCAACCAGTCTCTGCCTCCCTAACCTGTTCTTCCTCTCACCCATCCCTTCCTCCCACCCCAAGCCGCACCTCCATCTCCTACCTACTAACCTCATCCCACCTCCTTGACCTGTCCGTCTTCCCTGGACTGACCTATCCCCTCCCAACCTCCCCACCTATACTCTCCTCTCCACCTATCTTCTTTTCTCTCCATCTTCGGTCCGCCTCCCCCTCTCTCCCTATTTATTCCAGAACCCTCACCCCATCCCCCTCTCTGATGAAGGGTCTAGGCCCGAAACGTCAGCTTTTGTGCTCCTGAGATGCTGCTTGGCCTGCTGTGTTCATCCAGCCTCACATTTCGTTATCTTGGATTCTCCAGCATCTGCAGTTCCCATTATCACTATCTATGATCTGTATGTCCTTGATTGCTATGATCTGTCTGTACTGCTCACAAAACAATGCTTTTCATTTTATTTAGGTACATGTGACGACAATAAATCAAATCAAATCACACTGTAATTTGTGGCATATTTCTTTAGGAACATTATGTCCCAGCATGTGAAATACAGAAATGAAAATGTACCAGATTAGGATAAATTATGAAAAACAAACAGTTACTTAACTCATAAACACTGATATGTGAATTGTTTAATTTTAATAAACCACCCCTCCCTGGTGTGTATTTATTTTTATCATGATACTTGCATTACAATATGCACAAATATTTTATTCCTTTATTCCTCTCATATTGTGGATGATATTCCAGCACAAATGAATTATGACACCATGTAAATATTTATTGTGAAGTGGCTCTGTGACACTGTGCCATTAACTGTACAAACCCAGATATAACAAAGTGTGGAGCTGGATGAACACAGCAGGTCAAACAGCATTTTAGGAGCACAAAAGTTGATGTTTTGGGCCTAGACCCTTCATCAGAAAAGGGGGAGGGGGGAGGGAGAGGGTTCTAAAATAAATGGGGAGAGAGGGGGAGGTGGATCGAAGATGGGTGGAGGAGAAGATAGGTGGAGAGGAAGCGTGGAGGCGAAGGCGGCGGAAAAACTGCTCGATGTCCAAATGTGACTGATATTTGTTGATGTGTGGGTGGAGGGGGACAAAGGTGAGCCACTTACTGAGGACTGACCGTTTGTCCTCAGTCAGGGGGAGGTCTGGGGAATGGTGAAGATTCGGCAGGGCGCAGTGAGGCTGTCTCCTTTGTAGCTGCTGGCTGTGGAGGCTATGGGCAGCTGGATGTAGATATGGTCACGTTTGGGGCCGAATTGGCAAGACTTGAATGTGGTCTGTAGTCCATTAGGGATGATCTGATATGTTCATCCAGATCCACACTTTGTAATCTCGGATTCTCCAGCATCTACAGTTCCCATTTTCTCTGATACAACAAACCCAGATATGGCAGTTTTTAATTTGCAGTTCTTATGGTTACAGGCATTTCCCGGGTTGATTTGTACACAAGCCAGGACACAATACAGGACAATATTTAGGAGCTGTTCATAAGCACAGGACATGTTCATTTATTGGGTCTTTAAAATTACATCCCTGTATGGGATCATGTTTATAAATATGAACATTTGTATAGTCAGATGTTCATAAATCAGGGATCCCCTGTGCTTATATAGATCCATTATGCCTGAAAGTATCTCACTGGAGGCAACAGTTAATCATAATTAGTATCATCCATATCACAAATCTTAGGCTATTTGAGTGAAGAGAAAGTTAAAGGATGAAAGGCTTGCATTTCTATATTGCCTTCTGTAGACTCAGGATGTTCTAAAGCACTTTCTATCACACATAGATAATGGGAACTGCAGAAGCTGGAGAATCTCAGGAGCACAAAAGCTGACGTTTCGGGCCTAGACCCTTCATCAGAGAGGGGGATGGGGTGAGGGTTCTGGAATAAATAGGGAGAGAGGGGGAGGTGGACTGAAGATGGAGAGAAAAGAAGATAGGTGGAGAGAGTATAGGTGGGGAGGTAGGGAGGGGATAGGTCAGTCCAGGGAAGACGGACAGGTCAAGGAGGTGGGATGAGGTTAGTAGGTTAGGAAATGGACGTGCGGCCTGAGGTGGGAGGAAGGGATGGGTGAGAGGAAGAACAGGTTAGGGAGGCGGGGACAGGCTGGGCTGGTTTTGGGATGCAGTGGGTGGGGGGGATGAGCTGGGCTGGTTGTGTGATGCAGTAGGGGAAGGGGAGATTTTGAAACTTGTGAAGCCCACATTGATACCATTGGGCTGCAGGGTTCCGAAGCGGAATATGAGTTGCTGTTCCTGCAATCTTTGGGTGGCATCATTGTAGTACTGCAGGAGGCTCATGATGGACATGTCGTCTGAGGAATGGGAGGGGGAGTTAAAATGGTTTGCGACTGGGAGGTGCAGTCGCTTATTGCGAACCGAGCGGAAGTGTTCTGCAAAGCAATCCCCAAGCCTCCGCTTGGCTTCCCCAATGTAGAGGAAGCCACACCGGGTATAATGGATACAGTATACCACATTGGCAGATATGCAGGTGAACATCTGCTTGACATGGAAGGTCATCTTGGGGCTTGGGATGGGGGTGAGAGAGGAGGTGTGGGGGCAAGTGTAGCACTTCCTGCGGTTGCAGGGGAAGGTGCCGGGTGTGGTGGGGTTGGAGGGGAGTGTGGAGCGAACAAGGGAGTCGCGGAGAGAGTGGTCTCTCCGGAAGGTGGGCAAGGGTGGGGATGGAAAAATGTCTTGGGTGGATAGGTCGGATTGCAATATCTTTGTGAATCTTTTTTTAACCCTTTCAAGTTTCACAATATCCTTCCTACATCAGGGAGACCAGAATTGTACGCAGTATTCCAAAAGTGACCTGACAAATGTCCTGTACAGCCACAACATGACCTCACAATTCTTATACTCAATGCACTGACCAATAAAGGCAAGTGTACTAAACACCTTCTTCACTATCCTGTCAACCTGTGACTCTACCTTCAAGGAACTATGAACCTGTACTCCAAGCTCAAAGGATAGCCAAAAATAATCACTCCTGTTGGTAGTTCACGACACCAAATAGACAATAAAAACTGAAAGATCTGTGGATGCTAGAAATCAGAAACAGAAACATAAATTGCTGGAGAATCTCAGCACGTCTGGCAGCATGCTTAGAGACTAAAACAGAGTTAACATTTCAGGCCCAGTAGCCCTTCCTCAGAACTGATGCTAGCTAGAAAATAGTTGTTTTTTTCTGCAGAAGGTAGAGCGGTAAGGAGTAAACAATAGGTGGAGATGAAGCCCACAAAGAGAGAAGAACAGTTGGACAGAGGAGTGGATAACAATCAGTCTGGGAGAATGAATAGCTACTAATGGACAATTTGTGTCTAACAATGGGTTGTGTGTAATAGCAGGCCATGTGATAACAAGGGCTGGTGTGTGGGGGGTTTGGGGTAAGGACATGGGAGAAGGTGCCTCAAGCCCTAAAATTGTTGAGCTGGTTATTGAGTCCAGAAGGCTATAGACTTCCCTTTGTTCTTCCAGTTTGCTCTTGCTGAGCTGTGCTGAAGCACTGCAGCAAGCCTGAGACAGAGATGTTGGCTGGGGCCCATGGTGCAGTGTTGAAGTTAACAATTAGACAATCATGGTCTCAGATTAAAATCTTACACCACAGCAAGGCATACAAGATATTATCCTTTTCGGACTGTACGCTCGACATCATTTTGTTCTTATTTCGTTCGTGGTGAACAGATAGAAAAATTGTTTTTTTTTACTCAAGGAGACCTTACAATGGACTCCTTCATGCAACAGAGGAAATCAGTTTTCTACATTTGTAATAGGTGAGTGCATAGCTTCAAGTGAGAAATGGCATAAATCTGTCATAGCTAGACAAGGGGTTTGGAAAAATGAATGTAAATTCACCCCACCTCACCTGGCCATATGCTAGAGCACACTCCAATGTCAGCTTTTAAAATAAGCTCTGATCACTGAAACTATGTATAAGAAGTTCATGACTATTGCAAGCTTTTTCACTTCTACATCCTGAGTGTAAAACAAGATATTGAAATCTCCAGTTGCAGAAAAAATTATGACATTGGAACAGAAACACATATTCCAGAGAAAGCTGCGCCACTACTGTGAACTGAATCTCTCAGCCACGCTGAAAGGTTTGTTCTATTGTGACAAATTCTACACTCCTTCCTGCAGCAAACAATAATCTTCAAGGCATGCCAGGTTTTTCCAAGTTGTCATTCCCAGACTGTGGGCGGTAACCACGGACACAGATTCCAAATGGTTTAGCTTTTCTTTGAAAATAAAGTAAATTCCAGAATAGAGGGTAATAGCAATCAAGACAAGCTCTGACACATTCAACAACGATGCCACTGTGGAGGTGGTGAGACGAAAGACTGGAATCTTTCACCAAAGCCTCCCAATTTTTGACAAAAATAAAGAACAATTTCCTCTTCTGGCTAAAAATTCTGCCCGGAAAGACTGCAGTTCTATCCAAGCAAAAAAAAAGTACCACATTTCAACCCTGGGACTCAGCTCAAACAGGGCACTGACTGAGGTGCTAAAACTGTCTTCAGGAAGCAGAGATTAGACAGAGAGGTATCAGCTCAGAGATAGTAGGAACTGCTGATCCTGGAGAATCTGAGATAACAAGGTGTAGAGCTGGATGAACACAGCAGGCCAAGCAGCATCATCGGAGCAGGAAAGCTGACATTTCAGGTCTGGACCCTTCTTCAGAAATGGAGGAGGGGAAGGGGGCTCTGAAATAAACAGAGAGAAGGGGGAAGGCAGATGGGAGGTGGATAAAGGAGCAAATAGGTGGAGAGGAGACAGACAGGTCAAGGAGGCGGGGATGGAGCCCGTAAATGTGAGTGTAGATGGGGAGTTAGGGAGGGGATAGGTCAGTTAAGGGAAGACGGACGGGCCAAAGATGCGGAGATGAGGCTGTTAGGTAGGAGGTGGGGTGGGGGTTTGTCAGTGAAGTGGGAGGAGCAGATAGGTGAGAGAGATGTGGTTTGTACTTTGGTGATCCATGCTGCACAGGACTGGCGTTAGCAAAGTAGCTCTCTGGGCAAACCTTCAAATTGAGCCTCTGTCCTTCCCTACAATTATCTTTTGAAAATGGGCATTGTTCATTAACATGAATAAAAATTCTGCATTTTATTAGATTTACAGCGCATGATAAAGGAGAACATGATATTGATTATATATCCTCAAATGTTCTACATTTTTTACAGGAAATCCACTGGAAAAATGTACAATACAATGCGTAACATGGCCCACATCATGGGATACTGAGTTACTGAATGGCCATGTAGACTTACAAATTTGTAAAATCACTGACTCAACAGAATGAGGAAAACAAATTGATTTGAATTAGCTTTATTGTCACATGTATTCAAATAAGTAGTGAAATTCGCCACTTACCCCCACTTACCTAGGTACAATTTTTAGTTACAGAATACAGAAATAAGGAAAAAAGTTTCCATTACAGTGATACACAGTGTAACTACAGGTCAGCAAAATAAACACGAAACAAAGTTAAAAAGGCGAATGTCACAGTCTGCATGCAAGAGCTCTTTGTGGTAGACCAATGCAGGGGATTTCCACATGGTCTGCCAGCTAGCTGCTCCCTGACCGGGCCGCTACCCCTGCTCTGTGCTGGATCACTGTCACCAAAATGATATGACATTTTGAGAAAGGCTGCAATGTAAATACATAGAAATCCAATGTACATCAGTAATTGTGTAGAGTGGATCCATATCTTTCATTCCCAAAGTTGTTAACTACTTCTGTAATTTTGTGAAAAAGTCAGTCAGTTTTTTGCTGTGCATGCATTCAGCTACCTGACCCCTGACACACTCCTGCGCAACCACCCACCACCACCAACCCGCGCCCACCCCAACCACCTGCGCCCCCCCCCCCCCCCCCCCACCCCAGCCAAGCCATCATCCCCTGCACGGACAGACCCTGCTGCCTTAGGAAACTCCCTAGTTAACTTAGTATCAGAGATAATGGGAACTGCAGATGCTGGAGATTCCAAGATAATAAAATGTGAGGCTGGATGAACACAGCAGGCCAAGCAGCATCTCAGGAGGGAGCACTGAAGTCGTTTATAATCGCCCTGACTGATTTGCAACCAAAGGTGCAGATTTAATTTGTACTTTTGAGAAAACAAATGTTAAAACTTTGCGGCATGGGCACTTTATCTGATAACACTCCCACTGGCATCATATCAGGTGTTTGAAAAAGAAATCTGCAAATTCTTTCAATCCAAAACAAATGGGAAGAAAAAGCTGATCGAACAAATCATCAGATTCATTATTTATTAGTTAAATTCAGACTTTTTGTAACAACAAGAAAGGTTCCACATCAGAAATATTAAATTATCTCTTCTTGTGTATCGTCACTTTGTGTGTATTTTTCAATTAATACCTGGTGATCAGACATGTTCAAAACGTAGACCTTGATGCCAAGTTAGTCCAACATACAATAAATTCCTTGAAAAGCAAAAACTAGCAACTGGAAATGGTTCTGTACCCTTTGCCATTAGCCTGTAAACAGAAGCCTCCATCTGCTTGCTGGTTGCATCTGGCCCAACTGTTGCAAAGAGGGGATCTACTTGATCGTTAAAAATGGAAATAGACTCAGCTGTGATGCCTTCCGCAGGCAAACAACCTAACACCACTGTAGGTTTGTGCATGTAGAACCGTTCGGGAATGGTACAGAATAACTGGTGATGCTGCAGGGGATCACTGCACAGGGTTGTGAATGTGAGAGTAAGAAGGTGAGCCTGAGACTGACCATGTGAGGTACAGCCGTTGCACCCTTCCATTGTGCAGGAAGTAACAAGCGGTCAATGGGGCTGAAAATAGCTTCCACCACTCTCAGAGGGGCTGGGGTCAGTCTTTCATTCTGTGAGAGAGAGTGCTTTGCTATCGAGTGATGTGAGGCCCTTCAATGGGCCAGACCATTTTTCCAGAGACCCACACAATACAACTGAAAGACAGTCCAGTTGGCCACCGGCTGGAGCCCTCATATTTCCACACCCATCAGTTATTAGAAATGATTTAACACAGTTTGGGTATTTTTGTCTGGAAGAATGAAGGCGTAGAAGATACCCAATAGTTTCAAAACTTTTCAGTGTGCACGATTCTTTGGATTGTAGGAGGAAACACACATACACACACACATACACACACACACACACACACACACACACACACACACACATACACACACACACACACACACACACACACACACACACACACAAAAAATGCACATGCACCTCCACACGCACGCACACGCATATGGACACACGCACACACACATACAAGGACAATGTGCAAACAACCACACAGACAGTCACCTGAGGCCGGCATCAACCCTGGGCTCCTTGCCACTGTGATGTATTTGTGGTAACCACTGCGGCACCATGCTGCCCCATAATGGGGCACATTTTTAAAAACTAGAGCTGTGAAGCAGTCTGGGATATCCCAAGAAGATGAAGGACGGCTGAAGGGACTCAACATCAAACACTAATTTGTTGTCATTCTCACATCCTCCCACCTCATAATATCAGGCGGCTGCAGAGAAATTGGTCATCTGAGCACAGCACAAGATAGAGATCATGCTAACCTTATGAATGACATAGAAAACACAAGCCGGCTTGAATAAAATAACATACTAATCAGAGGCCATGATTGGTAAAGATTTGGAAGATTTGGAACCAATCTCGCTTAGTTCAGTGCCAGCAGGTCTAGCCAAACCGAAATAGTATCAAATGATGAGATGCTAATTCTTCTTTAGAATCCCTACAGCAGGAAAGCAGGCCATTCAACTCATTGGCCTGCACTGACCCTCCAAAGAGCATCTCACCTGAATCCAATCCCCTACCCTATAACCTTGCATTTCCTGTGACCAATCCACCTAACCTGCACATCTTTGGGCTGTGGGAAGAAACCTACAGGGAGAATGCGCAAACTCCACACAGTCAGTCACCGGAGGATGGAATTGAACTATGCTAACCACTGAGTTACCATGCTGCCCTGAACACTGGGGATTGAGGTTGATTTGCTTGGACACCCATTCAATTGTTCCCTTCCTGACATGGTTGCTCAACCCAATGTACGAATTTCAGACTCCACCACACATGGGCCAGGTGGTACCCAAAGGTCAGATGGACTCATGGTGTTTTGGAGGGATGTGAGCTCCTTGCCACAGCTCTGATTTCCATAGAAACATGGATAATATATCCCACAGTGTGGAAGCAAACTATTCAGCCCCACAAGTCCGCATCAGCTCTCCAAAGAGCATCCCACCCAGGCTCACTTCACTACCCTATCCCTATAAACCTACATTTCCCACGGTTAATCCACCCAACGTACACATCCCTGGGCACTATGAGCAATTTAGCATGGCCGATCCACCTAGCCTGCACATCTTTGGACTGTGGGAGGAAACCGGAGCACCCGGAGGAAACACACAGACACGGGGGAAGAATGTGCACATTCCACACAGACAGTCACCCCAGAGTGGAATTGAACCCAGATCCCTGGTGCTGTGAAGCAGTAGTGTGAACCACTGAGCCACCATGATGCCCCTCTGCTTTCTTCCCACCAAGTCTCAGTAAATGCACAAGAAGAGTCAGTCAGGCATGCCAATACGCCCCCATTACCCAGACACGCCAGGAATAAACACACTGCAGGTGCCCAACAACAATTGTATTGTCACAAGCTCATTCAGAAATATGAGTTGAATGAGGCCATTCAGTCCCTGGATCCTACTCTGTCATTCAGTAGATCAGTTGATCCACTCCACTCCTCTAAAAATCTACTTTCTTACAAGCCACTAACTCCTGCACCCTTTACTCTTCGTAAATCAAAAATCTAACTTGGAAACAAAGCTGGCTTCACCCAGGGTGGCATGGTGACTCAATGGTTCGCACAGCTGCCTCACAGTGCCAGGGACAAAGGTTTGATTCCAGCCTCGGTGACTGTCTGTGTGGAATTTCTCTTCAATTCTGTGTGGGTTTCCTCCCACAGTCCAAAGATGTTCAGGTTAGGTGGATTAGCCATGCTAAATTACCTACAGTGTCTAGGGTAGGAGGTAAGATGCTCTTCGGAGGGTCGGTATGGACTTGATGGCCAAATGGCCTGCTTCCACACTGTAGAAGTTCTGTGTTCTATGATAGGTGCAGGGTGCAATGGACTGTGCACACGTCATGCTAAGCAAGCCATATGATGACGTGGCTAAGTGCGTCAATAGAAAGGAGTCCCATTCCATCAGTGACTTGCAATTATTGCTACCACATCATAGGCATCTACACACTGTATCCTGGGAGTTGCCATGGTACCTTGGATTGATCAGGTGTAGGGTTTGGGGTTGGAGTAGGGGCAGAGCTGACAGTGCAGCTCCCTGACTGCGTGTGCTGCATAATCCTAGCGTGGTGTGCTCGAAAGCAAACAGAGGATATGATGGACTCTGAAGAGCTGGGAAAGCAGGATCAGTCTTCTAAAGAGGTAGATGAAGTCATTAAGAAGGCAGGGCATCATCTTCTGTCTGATAGAGTGCAGTAGCATCAGGCACTACAAGTCAGACAGGGCTTAATTAATACCTTATTCCAGTTCATGAGAGCTGGGTGCGGTGATCAATCATGAATTCATGAACTGAGCATTGTTGTGCTGAGCATACAGCACTCAGTTTCTGTTCTGAGGTAAATGGTGAAGGAAGTGAAACAGGCCAATGTCCATGAGGGGCACTGAAGGTGTTCTGGAGACTTAAAGTGTACCTCCCTGGGCCAATACTTAAGTCAAATGCAGGCCAAGACTCCCTATGTATGTTCTTACTATGTTACAGAGGGAAGAAAGCAGGACTCCCAGCCAGATTTTACACAGCAGAAGGAAGTCAGATTTGGGTACAGACTGGAAACATCCATTGATCTGCCAATTGAAGCCTAGATTGAAGACACACGGCTGGCTGTGATATCTGAGACCTCGATGCAAGTGAGCAGGCAGCATCCACGATGGGAATTCTGTGTGGGGCAAGTCATCAGAAAATACAGCAAAGAGGTGCAAATGTTCAAAGAAGTCTGATCGATCAGAGGAAGGACACTGAAGAGCCATCTCACAGAAACAGTGAGGAATGAGCATGTCAAAATGGAGTTGAGGAGGTTTAATAATGACAAAGCTCAATTATCTTTCTTGGAAATGTGGAATCATGACATGCATATCATGTGAAATGATTGAACTTCAATGACTAGGAATCAGGGAGCTGGGAGTCAGTGTGGATAGGAAAGTAAATTTGAGACTGAAGAGGCAAGTAGAACAGATCGCTGCATAGCAAACACAGAGCCGTTCCTTGCTGTCTTAATTTCACGGTAACCTTCATGGCTGATTCTGCACAAGGGTACACCAAAGAAGTGACTATATCAAGCTCTCCCTACGTGTCCTCAGACACACATTTCATAGCCTGGCATTTCTGATAGTTCAAGAAGATCACCTGTCATTCATCTTCAGGTTATACTTCATAGTTGGTAAAGTGCTTTGGGATGTCAGTCCTTCTTCATTAAGTTAGTCCATGAAGCTCAATACAAATTTGTTAGTGTTGTAATGATTTCAGGTTATAAGGGCCAGGTAAATTGGAAAAGTCTGTTTGAGAATACCATATGAGGTATACAACGTTTTAATGGCTAGAAGGGCAGATAAAACTTACTAAGGTCAAGTCTCCAGTAGAACATATGAGTAGAAAATTTGACAAATGTGGGTGCATCAGATATTGCTTGGGTACATTAAGATGAAGTTGAAAGTGTTTCAGAGATTAGATACTGTAGTGATTGAAATAAGGTCAGCCAGGTGGATCTCATAGAATATGAGTTCCCTGGTTGTGGCTATCAATCTGGTCCAATCAGGGAGCCCTGGTTGACAAATACAAACAGTAGGGTTGGGTTTCTGCTCAGTCTAGGAACCAGCCCTGCGAGTCAAGGCTGTACACGTATAAACAAAAGGTGACTTGCTGTTGGGATACATGGAGTTATTTCAATTATCTTACTTTGCATTGCACCCAATATCTGTTTCATTTTCTGCAATGGAAAATCTGCTACATGTTTAAACCATTGTCTCTTGAAACTGTCGATCGTACTACTAACTGATTAAGTCCATTTTGTATTGATCAGCTTAAACCAACAAAACAGCTAACCTCAAATCCCCGGAGATCACAATTCTAAACTCAAATAAAATTTTTCAAAGATCATTTCCTAAAATTATAAATTCATTTGTCCTGCATTTTTGTTTCGGTTATTACACCCATCCTTAATTTTGGCTCTTGTGTGACCTGATCCCTAGACTGTAACTTTCTTTCTCCTTGTGAGGTTTCAGAACCTTTCTCTAGGGTAATCTTTGATGCCCAGGGCGTAGCATTGGTACAGAGCTAAGGAAGGCATGGCCCAGAGAGACCGACAGTGTGGTAATAGTGAAAAAGGTACTGCTATCACCTTTACATTTGATTCTAAAAGGTTGAGGCAAGGACTGCTTGATAAGTTAGTGTTTCTATTCACCAGGCACTGTGTCTTTCAGTGGGAAGTTCTTCAATGGCCACTCTGCCAGCTCTCTGTGCTGTCCCATGACTTACATGATTAGATGTGACATGTTCTTGGGGAAATGCAATCCATTGTGGTGGTTATATCCAAATGGAATGTGAGAGGTGAAAATATTTCATCTGACATATTTTCTATTGTTTGTGCTGAGCCAAATTGGAATCGAAAATGTTGAACTTTAGCCTGCACTGATGTGTTTGGCCTGAATTGGCACTCTTGGAATGGGCTGTGATTCAGGGGAGTTAGTGGGACCAGAGCACATTTTGGAGACCCTTTCCCCCTTCCAACATTGAGCAGGGCACAAGAGGGAGGAAGATGAATTCAGTTTTCACTTATATTTAAGTCTTATATCTTAATTTCAGCCACATATATTCCCATTTTCTGTAAGTCAAAATGGTGAACATGGTGACATATTGCACTTTTCACTGTATTTATTCATTAAATACAAGTGAGAATAAATCACTCAATTCAATTCAATTCAAAAGGGCACAGCAGGATCCCAGTTTAAAGCCCCAATCTATATTAAAGGACTCCAGCAGACCAGTGCTCTCGAAATGCTTCAGTATAACTTATCAGGGGAAAGTTTAACCATTGAAATAAAACAAACAACTACAGATGCTGGAAACCTGAGCTAAAAACAGAAATTGCGGGAGAAACTCAGCAGGCCTGGCAGCATCTGTGGGAAAACTGCAGAGGTAAAGTTACATCTGATGAAGTCACTAGATTCAAAATGCTAACTCTGCTTTCTTCCCACAAATGACTCCGACTCACATACTTTTAACTGCCCTCTGAAAATGGCCGAGGTGTTTGCTCAGTTAAAGGCAGTTACAGTTGGGTGGTAAATGCTGGCCTTGCAAGTGACATTAATATGGCAGGAAACAGTAAACAATAAAGATCCAAGCTGGGCCATGACATCCTCTCAGGGGATATTTCTAGATAATGCTCACAGGGATCATTTTAAGCGAACTTGGAAAGTTGATGGCATCAATTTGCCATTGCAAAGTTTGCTCATTGATATTCCGTCTGATTTTGCTTCCTGTTGTGAAGTGTTGTGAACTGTTGTGAAGTTTTGCTTCCTGTTGTGAAGCCTGTCTAATTCAGACATCTTCCTAACGCATAGGTAACATTGAAAGATCAATCCCTTCAATGTCCCAAATAAATAAGAGGAAATGAGATATGGGTCTTGAAGACAAATATCATCCTTAGAGCCACATCCCAACAAGCAGTTATCTGTTTCAGCAGAGGAGAAGAGAGGAGGAAAAGATCGTTTCGTGTCAATGTCAATTTGGATCGCTGCTAGTTAAAACCTTGTAATGATTTACGTCACAGTTGCAGAGTGTCCTTATCTCAGGAAAGATATTATTGCCATAAAGGGAGTGTAACAAACGATGGCAGGATCGAGCTTTGAAGGCAGACTGAGCAAAATGGGTCAATATTCTTTCGAGTTTTGAAGAATAGGAGGTGATCTCAGTGAATCCTACAAAATACTTAAGAAGTGAACAGGATAGATGCAGCTGAGCTGCTTCCCCTGGGTGGGGAGTCTAGAACCAAGGGACATAATTTAAAAATAAGAGGGATGCTACTTAGGGCCAAGGTGAAGCTTTTTTTAAAACTCAGAGAGGAGTGAATCTTTTGAATTCCCCACCCCAGAAGGCTGTGAAAACACAGTCTCTGAATTTGTTTAAAATAGAGGTTGATAATTTTTTGATTATTAATGATAGAAAGAGGTACATAAATAGTTTGAGTGAAAAAAAATCAAAGCTCTCAATCAATTGTGATTTTATTAAATGGTGGAGCAGAGTCAATAGGCTGAATGGCCTACTCCTGTTCTTATGTCCTCCAGATGTCATATTAGCTACACTTCGGTGATTATCCTCTTGTGAGGGAAATCAGCTATTGTAATTTGACCTGTCTTGTGTATAACCCCAGATCTTCAGCCTTGCAGTTGACTTACCATGCATGTTGAGCTTTCTTTTGAAGTGGCCAAGTAAGATGTTGAGCTCTCTAGGACTGGGCAATTCATGCTAACTGAGCATCCCAGCTCATCCCTGCCTCCCTAACCTGTTCTTCCTCTCATCTATCCCCTCCTCCCACCTCAAGCCGCACCTCCATTTCCTACCTACTAACCTCATCCCGCCCCCTTGACCTGTCCGTCCTCCCAGACTGATCTATCCCCTCCCTATCTCCCCCCTCCCGCCCCATACTCTCCTCTCCACCTATCTTATCCACTATCCAGCTTTGGTCCGCCTCCCCCTCTCTCCCTATTTATTTCAGAATCCTCTCCCCATTCCACTTTTCTGATGAAGGATCTAGGCCCAAAATGTCAGCTTTTGTGCTCCTAGGATGCTGCTTGGCCTGCTGTGTTCATCTAGCTCCACATTTTGTTATCTGTTTATACACATGGGATTTTACAATGTGTAATTTGGCTGCCATATTTTCCTATGAGACAACAATGCAAGTTCTTTCTTTCTCAACATTACCCACATATTAATGACTGCAGTTTTATAGTTTGCTCAGAGAATATTATGAATAAATGTCTTGAATGTGACATACAATTAGTGACCAGAAACCTAAAAGCAAGATCTGCTACCGTATTTATTTCCAGCGAATCTCCTTTTCTTCAAAACTCAAGTGTTGCTCGAATCTGTGTGGCAGAGCAATTTTCTACCATTCCAGCATGAATATGAATTAGTCAATTAACCTTCTCTAACAATTAAACAAAGGTGAAAGGAAGGAAAAATCAAAACTGAAGTGAAAACAGGAAATGTTAGAAATGATGAGAAGGTCATCCAATAGCTAAAAGTGATAAATAGTCCTGGATGTAAACAGAAATTTAAAAATCTCAGTTGTGACAAGCCATGTCTCAGTATGTTTCATTACATGCAAGGAATTATCATGAGGCATGGTGCATTTTATGGAATTATGAAATTTGGCAGCTGTTTTCTGAAGAGAATGATCTCCCAAAGCAGCAGCAGGATGAATGGTTGGTCAACATGGGTACTCTCTGGTGGTGGTTGAGTGATAGATATTGATAGGAAATTTCTGCAATTCTCTTCAAGAACTGCAATCATATAGGAACTCAAAATGAAAGATGGCACCTCTGACAGAGCAGCACTGTACAAGCGCTAGCTACACTGTATCAGCTAGTATCTCATTCAGATGCTAATAGCTGTTCCCTAAGACTCCCCAAACAACTGCTTTACTCCGAGCTCTGCAATGGTAAGCAAACACTAGGGAGAAACAGGAAACGCTACAAGGACAGTCTGATAGCCTCCCTAAATAAATGTAACATCCTTACCAACACATGGGAATCACTTGCTCTAAAACACACAAACTGAAGAAGCATCTGAGAATTGTAACAAGGGCAACCAAGTGGATCTCATAGAACATGAGTTCCCAGAGGCTATTAACCTGGCCCAATCGGGGAATCCTGGCTGACAGATATAAACAACAGTATCGGTGCTTTGCTCACTCTGGGAGCCGGCTCTGTGCTAGCTGGGTCGGTGTCATGTACTATGCATATGTAATTAAACGGTGACTTGATAATGGGATGCAGTTTGATGGCATCCAGAATGCCATACACGCCATCCTCAGCAAACCTCACCCACTCCACCTACGGCAGAGTATGTGGCTCCTGGGTTGGAATGCTCAACCATGGCAGAACCCTCCTGGAGTGGAAGCAAGCCATCCGCAACCCTAAGAAGTAGAACTGACTTTCAGAGCCCTCATGGCGCATTCTGTTTCCAATTTAAATCTCAATAGTTTTATTTATACCATTCATTGCAAGAGCAATATATGAAACCTAAAAAAGAAAATTGCTTATAGAACTGTTACACCATAGGCTTGTGAAGTGTGAAGGGAACCTTCAGTGTAATCTGCATTTTTGCCTCATGATGTCAATACAGAATTATAGAAATATGGAATAAATCAACAATTTCTCAAAAATAGATACTATCATCAGATCGCTGCTTTAGCTGACAGGCCTCCACTCCTTCCCTTTCGTCATACTTCAGTAACCTCTGATGGAATATGACAGAATTTAGTTAAATTTTTGTAGGTTTGGAAATTCCCAGATATTTCGTTTCATCTGGATGCTGCTTTGGGATGCAAATATAGCAGATTTACCAGAAAAAGGAAAATTTCAATGCGTGGAAGTGGCATTGTGAAGTTGGGGAATTTTGGTTCACACGAACTGTGAGGGGGTGGCAAACAGATGACATGCTTGGGACAGGGATGAATGCAGCATGGAGGTGATTGGGGAGTAGAGATGATTTAATAGGGCTGGTATGCTTTGTCTCAGGAAGGCCATGAGACAGCAATTTCTCGGTGGTTGTTGAAGAGAAAGACAATAGCCAGTCCGGAAACGTAACATCCTGTAGCAAGAGTACGTGACAGACAAACTACTATCATTTCCATTCCTGGAGATCAATCACAAAGAATATGATTCCATGAGTACTCAAATAGCAGAACACTGTTTCTCTCCCTCCTCAATCTTCATTATTTCCCGGTTTCTCCATATTCCAGTCTGGATATTCCCATCTGAAGTGTCAAAATGACCAATGCCAAATCAAGTCATTCTTCCAGTAGCATGGAACAGAGATAATTCCTAACAGTGTCAACTGATAACAGGAACCTATTAGCACTTTCAGGAAATGTAATGTCCATTAACAATGAATAACAGCCTCATTGTTTCTATAAGAGCAGATCTAGAAAAATCTTTTCTCTCGATGGAGAATGTGTTGGCGTGCGGGTGACGATGTGGTAGTTTAAATACAAACTTTCTAGCTTTGTGACTTAAAGCAAGTCAAACCAACTCTAATAGTGTTACAGAAATAGTAGCAACTGCTGATGCTGGAGAATCTGAGATAACATGGTGCTAAACTGGATGAACACAGCAGGCCAAGCAGCGTAGAGAAGCTGGGAAGTTGACGTTTCAAGTTGAGACCCTTCTTCATTTTCTGAAGGGTCTCAACCCGAAGCATCAACTTTCCTGCTCCTCTGATGCAGCTTGGCCTGCTGTGTTCATCCAGCTTCGCACCATGTTATCTCAACTCTAATAGTGGTTGATTTTCCACTCTGTTTGTTCTCTTGACCAAAATATTCCAAATCCAGCGCAAATCTGAGGGGTTGAATGGTCTCATTCTGTGCTGTAGCCATTCTAGATTCTATTTCTGCTCACCCTTATCTGCTTTTGTTCGTGGGTTAAATGACACTGGGACCATGAGATACAATGGCAATGTACCTACCGTTCAATTAGCAGGTACAGGTTGAAGTCCCATCTGCCCTGCACACATGTCATGATCTACCAAACACGGTGACGAAAACAAAAATACTGCAGATGCTGGAAATCTGAAACAAAAATAGATGGTGCTGGAGAAATTCAGCAGGTCTAGCAGCATCTGTTGAGAGAGAAATAGTTGATGTTTTGAGGCTGACATCACCCTTTATATCAAGAATCTTATTAAACTCAAAATGTTGACTCTGTTTCTCTCTCCACAGACACTATCAGTCCTGCTGAGTTTCTTCAGCATTTTCTGTTTTTACTTTAGTCTGATTGACACACTCTTCTATAAACATGAAAGAGACTTCAAACAAGAATGAGGATTATCCTAGGGCCAAAACCGTCTTCTACCTTTTCAGTTGCATCAAAGCCCAATGCATTTCTGGGAGTTTAATGGTTTTATTTTTGTTTTTTCAGCATTATAAGTATCTTATTTTGAATAAATTAAAGGCCTCTTTTCGTCCCATTTTCTTTTACAAGTTTTCTTACAAGTATTTACTTTTCTGCATACTAATACTTTATTTCCCTAACATTTCTAGAATATTGTTTTTGTAAGGCTTGTCCATAGATCAAGAGATAATAGCTACCTCCTACAAATCAAAGACAGTACAGGCTGAGATGCGGCACTCCTCAGTGATCCCTTGGCTAACTTCAATGCACCACATGCTTAAGATTTCCTCAATTTTATATTGTATTCGTTGGCTCCTATTTTTAAATGGAACTTTCCAGAAAATTACAGAAGGAAAATGCAAGCCTGTTCACATTAAATACATCTTATGTAAATTAATCTGATCAAATTTCTATGTATGCTTCGATATCCTGTAGTCATCAGCTCTTAATGGTTAAATTCTGCAGTGATAAGGTTACCTTATTACTAGAGTCTTTCCTTCCTGTATTTATTTCACTCACCCCTTTATTATTCTCTTCATTTCCCTCTCTTCCCTTTCATACCATTGATTTTCCTTCCTTTTCATTTTCGCTGCATCCTAATTTTTTTCTAAACCCCATTATCATCAGCTTCTTTCTCCCCTAATCCCTATCTCTGTTTAGTCCCCTCTTTCCAACTGCTCCATTCTTGTCTGTTAGTGTTCGCCTGCCTCAGCCATATCAGGCCTCCTGCTTTGATTATCCCCCCACTGCAACGGTGACTACTCATAGGGCCATACACCATGGAAGTAGACCCTTTGGTTCAACTTGTCCATGCCAACCAGATATCCTAATCTGATTTAGTCCTACTTGCCAGTATTTGGCTCAAATCCCTCAAAACCCTTCTTATTCATATACCCATCCGGATGTCAGAGAGTTATAGAGATGTACAGCATGGATAAAGACTACCAGTCCAACTATTCCATGCTGACCAAATATCCAAAATTAATCTAGTCCTATTTGCCAGTATTTGGCCCATTTCCCTCTAAACCCTGCCTATTTATGTACCCATCCAGATGCCTTTTAAATGTTTTAATTGTACCAGCCTCCACCACTTCCTCTGTTATTTCATTCCACACACCATCCTCTCTATGAAAATTTGACTGAAAAGCAATTTGGGGATATCCTGATATTTCTGGGAGAACTGAAGAAAACTGTATACATTGTATTCAAAGCTGTTGGTTGTTAATATTTGAACTGTGGTTTTAAACATTGTATTTTCACATTGTTTCTCTTAGACATTTGAAGTAAAAATATGAATTGTGGATATGAATGTGTAGTCTATTTTCAATATGTGCCCTGCCCCCAAAATAAATCCTGGAGTGAAACATCCCCTTGTGTACAGAACCACCAGAAAATGGTTACAGCTGTAAAATTCTGGGAAAGAAATTGTTTCTCTTTTTTTTAGCTTCGTCAAAGACCCATCTGGTCTGTGAAATATGTCAGTGACTTCATCAGTCTCTTTGGTGGATTCAATTCTTAGCAAAATTGCTCGAATTTAAAGGATAAATCAGAAGAATAATGGGTGGCTGAGGGGCAATGGTAAGCATCCAGCAATCAAGTGTGAAAGTTACTCTGGAGAGACATCTTAATCCCCATCCTAACATTGAGCTCAGTGGTGAGGCTGCTTTGAGGTCACCATCTCATAGGAGAGGCAACCGCCTAGTGGTATTGTCACTGGACTGTTAATCCAGAGACCAGGTAATATTCTGGCAACCTGGGTTCAAATCCTAGGCATGGTAAATTTGAATTCAATAAAAAAAATCTAGAATGAAACGTCCAATGGTGACAATGAATCAATTGTCAGGAAAAACCCATCTGGTTCACTAATGTCCATTAGAGAAGGAAACTGCTGTCCTTACCTGGTCAGACCTACATGTGACTCCAGGCCCACAGCAGTGTGGTTGACTCTGAACTGCCCTCTGGGCAATTAGGTACGGGCAATAAACGCTGCCTAGCCAGTGACACCCTCCCCCCATAAAGGAAAAAATAATTATCATGTAGAAACTGTAAGCTCCTGGGAAATGGTGGAAAAAAGTGCAAAGCTTGACTATATTGCTTTTGTTTGAAGAATATGTTTCCTTGCATGTGAATCTATGTCTCTTCTTACAAGTGTAAATGAGCCACATTATGAGATCAACTGATTATCTTAGATTGGTTCTTAGTGTTTCCATTAGCACACTCAGAATTATTGGGTAACTGCTGCTGCCCAATCATAGAATCAATAATAAATATATTGTTTTGAGTTTTGAAAACCCGAGCTGGCTGTGTACAGTATGTAATCCTTCTGTTAGGAACAATAGAAGTAACATGCTGCTTGATTTCATCAGCCAGTCATTGGGATGATGGGCCTATGCATCACACTGACATTGAAATTCATATATGATGTTGTTGGATTGCGTGGTCAGTATCAGACTATTCAACGTGGTGTGATATCTCAGTTGGCTGGACAGCTGGTTTGCCATTCAGGGTGATGTGAATGGAATGGGCTCAATTTAGAATTAGAATTCAGTTTATTGTCACAGGTACTCAAGTTACAAAAGAACAAGAGCACAGTGAAAAGTGTACAATGTCACCAACACATGGCACCATCCTAGGTACAAAATATCTAGGTACAAATCTTAGGTCCAAAAAAAAGAGAAAATAAAGAAGAAAAAGTAGAATTTCAGGCAGACAGGATTGTGAAGGAGGCTTCTGGTATGCTGGCCTTTACTGGTCAGTACATTGAGTGTAGGAGTTGAGAGGTCATGTTGCGGCTGTACAGGGCATTGTTCTGGCCACTATTGGAATACTGCATTCAATTCTGCTCTCCCTGCTATAGAAAGGATGTTGTGAAACCCGAAAGGGTTCAGAAGAGATTTACAAGGATGTTGTCAGGGTGGGAGGGTTTGAGCTATAGGGAGGCTGAATAGACAAGGGCTATTTTCCCTGGAGTGTCGGAGGCTGAGGGGTGACCTTATAGAGGTTTATAAAACCATGAAGGGCATAGATAGTGTGAATAGACAAGGTCTTTTCCCAGGGTGGGAAAGTCCAAAACTAGAGTATAGAGAGGGGAAATATTTAAAAGAGAACTAAGGAGCAACTTTTTTATGCAGAGAGCAGTGTGTGTATATGGAATGAGCTGCCAGAGAAAGTGCTGGAGGCTGGTACAATTCCAACATTTAAAAGGCACCTGGATGGGTACATAAATAGGAAGGGTTTACAGAGATATGAGTCAAATGCAAGCAAATGGGATTAGATTTATTCAGGATATCTGGTTGGCTTGGACGCCTTGGACTAAAGAGTCTGTTTCTATGTTATACAAATCTGTGACTAAAAAAGTTCCACCACATTACAGATATACATATACATGCAAGAACAAGTTAGAGAAATGAGAAATAAAGCTAAGAAGGTAGGCATTAAAGTCTTTCTATAAGAGCTTCCAACTCAGTAGCCAATTTTGCTCTGAGTCATTGGCTGTCCCTGCTCCAGGCCTGCAGGTCTCTGCCCCTGTAGGCCCAGTGGTCTTCTCTGTGTTGCTCTGGGCCAAATGGTCACTCCCGCTCCAGTCCCACTGATCATTCCTGCTCTGCTCCAGGCCCACTAGCCAGTCTCACTTCGCTTTGAACCGCTGGCTGTCCCTGCTTCACTCCAGGCCCATTAGTCACCCTTGCTCTGTGCCAGGCCCACTGGCCATTCCCACTTGGGGGCCATCCCCACTTCGCTCCAGGCCGACTGGCCATCCCCAGTTCACTCTAGGCCTGCAGGTCACCCCAACTCTGCTCCAGGCCCACTAGCTATCCCCACTTTGTGTCAGACCCACTGGCCATCCTTATTTTGCTCTGGGCCCATTGGCCATCTGCATTTCACTCTGTGACTCATTGACCATCCCCTCTTTGGTCAAGGCCGCTGTCAGAAGAGGAGAAAGACAGAATAGAAAAACAAAACAAGTGTAAAAAAGAAAAGAAAAGGAATGGACGGAGCAGACAAGATCCAGCTGAGACGTCCTACCCCATTGCCATCTTAGTCAAAATGAACCAGCTGAGGTTACCATGAAGGACATTCCTTCTCTACCTTGCCCCTTGTTTGAGGGTTAAGCCACCACCCGTCATCTCTCTTTAATGATAGAGCAGTCCTCTACACTTATATTTATCATGGTATAAGTGACGGGCTCAGCGCAGACACATCTTCTTTTACAGCATTTTGCAACTCATAACAATTCATCAGAAATTTCATGGAAATATTTCCCCTTTAAGTCACTGGTATCTGAAACTCCATTGTTGTTTTAGTCTTCCTCTTGGACTGACCCACAAGTATTGTTGCTCGCAAGCTTCTGTTTCCTGTTGCAGCAGAGGGTTCGAGGGCTGGTGGGCTGATTAATTCCAGTTGATTTTACGTAAACAGCATCACGAAATAAGCTGATTGTGGATTTTTCTCACAGCAATCTTCTCAAGTCCTGTCAGTTTAATGTTTACAGTAAAATCTATGATGCAGTCTTCCTGCCTGTGAGTATGTTCCCGATACTGCTCATTGGAAAGTTATGTCCTTGTACAATTTCCAGCCCAGATTTCACTTTGCAATTGTTCGGCCCAGGAAAGTTAGCATTTAAAAGGCAGGTAAGTCTCACGTTCACTCCGATCAAGATCTGCTCTCAGTGCAAAGCACACTTGTGTGTGTGCCCACTGCCCATCAGTGAGAGTGGGAATTGCTGGATTGACTGATTTCGAGGGGTTGATGTCATCCAACCAATACTCACAAAGTCAGGACGAATTGCTGTCACAGAATATTGAAAGAAAGGGACAGAGAATCGCTCTTCTACTCATTGGAAAGGTTGTATGCTCGTGCGATCTAACAGTAAAGAACATACAAGCTACATAGAAGCAGAAGATCCTCTGTAATCTCAATAGCTGAGGACAATATGCACTGCAATGTGAGGCTCCCTCTAAACTCCCATCCAATTCAAGTACTCTCCCGATTCGGACACACATTGCCATTCCTTTATTATCACTCAATTAAAAGGCAGGATTTTCCCACGACCTAAAGCCAATGACAGAACGATCACAGAAAGGGCTACAACATTTCATAGTCAAGGTCCGTCACCAGTTTCATCTCAGAGAAGACCAAAAGGACTACCTAACCCTCAACCACCTAACACTATTATTCAATTTGACCAATCTGTACCTGACCATCATCCACTTGCTTTGGTTCTATAAGCCTTAGTAGTTTTTCCTAATAAAACTTATCTATTTAGATTTTTACCTGACCCACCATCCCAGTTATTTGAGGCAGAAAGTTCTAGATTTCCACTACTCTTCGTTTGAGAACCAAAATCCCCCTCAGTCAGGGGAACAGTGACCCCCAGATTCTACAGAGCCCAGAACAATCAGTTGTGCTTCGCTTATTCTCGGAAGAAGTAGAGACTTTGCCCTTACAGAACTCTTCATACTAGGCCGACGTCCTGTCATCCTGTTCCCCATTCCGTGTAATTTATGGGGCGCTGTTCAAGTGTCAATTTCAGATAAGTTCCAAGCTGCAACACACTTCCCCTATTCAGAACCATTGCACATTTCACACCACAGATGGTAAGACACTTTCTAGACATTAAAATAACACCCATGATTTAAAAGTTTCACCAGTGGGACAATATTATGACTCCTGTCTCCCCTGCAGTGCAGTAAATCTGCAGTAAAGCCTGGCATAGCGTTAATTATTTCAGTGCAGAGATCATTAAAATGTCAAACTAAGCATTTGTAGCTTTGTTTTAACTTAATATGGACTTATGCAGATAAACAGAGGCGGTGCGATGGCTCAGAATTCATACAGAATGGGATGTGTCACATGGACATCTAAAAGTCTCCTCTCCTCTTGGTCACCTTCCAGCACCGATCACCAGGCAACCATCTAAAGAGGGAGCCGTGATTGAAGTTCTTTTTTTAACCCGATCAATTCAAGCTTAGAGCATTTGGTGATATTGCCCACTGTCCAAGATTGAGCCAAAGCCTCCAGGAGTTAAAGGTTCATCTCCTCGATGCTACTGTAAGCAAAACCTGAAAATAAAGACCATAGCAGCATGAAACAATAGTAGGCAGAATTTTACCAGCTCTGTGGAGATGGAGAGGTGGCCACTTTCACCCGCTGCTAGGATTTTCTGAGTATTGGAATGCTAACCACTTCTACCATTTGGTGTGTCTGCCACAAAATAAGAAATGTTTGGAGGGATATGGGATATGGGCCAAGCGCAGGCAGGTGGGGCTAGTTCAGTTTGTGATTATATTGGCACGGACTGGTCGGACCAAAGGATCTATTTCTGTGCTGTATGACGCCACGGCACTACAAGTGCAGGAAGACAGCTAGCCAATTGTTAATCTGGTCCAATCAGGGAGCCCAGACTGACAGATATAAACAGAGTGTCAGACTTCCTGTTCACTCTTGAGAGCTGGCTCGGAGGAAGTGAGACCAGTGTTAAGGGTTTTCCACTTGTATATAAAAAGCAACTTGGTGACAGTATACCTACCACTACTGAGTTATTTCATCCTCTTCCACCATGATATTGCTTCATCCAGCCAGATTCAATGTCCAAACAGTCACCTGCCTTTCTTTTGTCCTGTAAATTGTTGTGATCATTTGAAATTTGGCAACCATGTATTTGTCCTCATGAGTGCAAGACAGCAAGCCTCAACAGCAAATTGTCCCTCGTTTCAGCAGTACTTCTGAGATGTACTCACTGTTGTTGTGTAGGAAGAATGAAAGTTAATTTGTGTGCAGTAAGATTGCACAAACAGCAACCTCAGCTGTTTCTTCAGCATTGGCTCAGGGGTAAAAGCTGATGACAGCTCCTTGCTCTTCTTGGAATAAGGCCATGGTATCTTCCATTCCCACTTGAGAGAGTAGACACCTTGTAAAAGACACAACACTGCACTCCCACCCTTCAGCACTCAAATCTAAGCTTAGTTTGCTTAAATTTCAATGTGAGACTCAAACCATTTTTTAAATTCAGTCATGGGATATGCATGCCACTAGCTAGGCCAACAGTTATTGTTCATCTGAAATGGTCAGAGAATCAGTTGTATTGCTGTGGGTCTGGAGTCACATGGAAGCCATATCAGGTTAGGATGGCAGTTTCCTTTTCTAAAGGGCATTAGTGACGGGGCTTCCCAACAATTGGCAATGGTTTTACAGTCATTACTGGACCTTAACTCAAGATTTTTATTTAATTCAACTTGCACCATCTGCCATGGCAGGATTTGAACCCAGGTTCCAGAGCAATATCTTTGTTTCTGGATTAATAGCCCTAACGATAATACCTCCAAACCATCAGCCCCCTCAGTGTCCTGGGGTCAGAATGGGGAGTGCCACCAGCTAAGTCAATGCTGAACTTGAGTTATCAACAGGGCCCTCTCCTAGCTCTTACTAATGAACTGACTTAATCATTTAAGGACAATGAGGTAATGGCGGGGGTGACAGCAACTTTCAAAAGGGGCCTATAGTAGCCACTTTATGCTGACACATATTTATCAAAAAATTTCACTCGCACATTCTTCCTGCGAGATGTTCAACGTCCTGTAGTGGTGGGATTAGCTTTCTTCAGTGCGTTATCATTCTTTCCAGTCAATCCATGTTTAGTTAAACAGGAAATGATTGCACAATATCTTCATTCCTGTTAGTTTTAGCTCCATTGTGAGGCTTTGTACTTCTCATTGTGCCACTATTGCATTTTAGGTAACCTTTTTGACAAATTATATATTGCTGGGTAAATTGCTGAGTCTCACGCTCATCAGGGCAGGAGTGCAAGAGTGCCAACTTGAAGGGAGCATCAGCTTTTGCTCCATGAGGAACTGGGTGCTGATTGGTTGGTGGAGGTAGTGCTGAAGAAGCCTCAGCCCTTGAGCTTATCTGACTGGTTTGAGATTCTTGCTCCCTGAACAGATGGTGGTGGGGGCTGTAGGGCAGATAAGTAAGCTAACTATAACACCGTGGTACAGGGAGTTATTCAAGGTTGTGAGAAAAGAGAAATGGAGTTGTGATCAGGGATAGTACAGTTAGGGGAATGGACATTGTTCTCTGTGATCAGGATCGAGAGTCCCAAAGGATATGTTGCCTGTCTGGTGCTTGGGTTCAGGATATCTTATCTGGGCTGCAGAGGAATTTGGATTAGGAGGGGAAGATTTTGTTATCATGGTCCATATAGGGACCATAGATACAAATAGAAAGAGAAAGGAAGTTCTCCTGAGGGAATGTGAACAGCTATGGACTAGATTATAAAGCAGAACTGAAAAGGTAATAATTTCTGGATTACTACCTGAATCTCGAGTAAATTGTCACAGGGTCAACAAGATTAAAGAGGTAAATGCATGGCTGAGAGACTGGTATGGGAGAAATGGATTCAAATTCATGGGGCATTGACACCAATACTAGGGAGGATGGAAATGCTCCGATGGGATGGGCTCCTCCTGAATCATGCTGAGACCAGAATCCTGTCAAAACACATAACTAATGCTGTGGATGGGCCTTTAGACTGAAGAGCTGGAGTTGGGAGGGTTCAGTTGCAAGGAGAATTATGGAAAATGTTAAAGGGTGAGAGGGCTCAGTAGAGTTTAAAATCTCCAGAACAAGTAAAAGGACAGAGGATATGGTATGGGTCAGGAGTCTAAATTCAGTCACAGCAGATAAGGGGACAACTGTGAGAAAGGGGGCAGTCAACACAGGACTGAGGGTGTCGTACTTAAAAACTGAGATAGCTGGGTTCTTGTTTCATGAGGGGATCAAGACTTAGAGAAAGCAGGAGAATGGGGTTGAAAACGTATCAACCATGATCAAATAGCAGAGCAGATTCAGGGGGCTGAATGGTCTCATTCTGTTCCTATATCTTAAAGTTTTATGGATTAGTTAATGCGTTACCATGAATAATGCAACAGGGAACAAAATTACCTCAAAGTTTTAGTCTAATTTTTTTAGAAGAGGCAGGGTGCCTGAGATTGGCTGAGACTTTAAGTTTGTTGATATGCCTTGACAAATTAAGAGCCTGGTCATCACCTAATGGGCCATGGGTAGACAGATGAATGTGTTGGCCAAGTAAAGGTGGGAATGTGGGGGTGGGATGTTTGGAGGCAGTGAGAATGTGTTATCGCAGCCAGGAATGTAGCTGAAAAAAGATTGACTGCCCCAGCAGAACATGGAAAGGAAAAACAAGAAGGGAGACCACAGAGCTACAGAGCCCTCTGATTTCACTTCCAATGAGAGGGATCTGGAGGCAAATCCTGAGACGCAGAGGATAGAAAAGTAAGCTAATCTTCTGGGTTCGTGTATCCCATTATGGCAGCTGGTCAAATTTAAATCGGAATCATTTGGAATTGCAAACTAACCTGAGTAATGTTGACAGTGACATCAACCATCACTTGTTGTAAAAACTCATTCTGTTCTGAAGAAGGGTCACTGGGCCCAAAACGTTAACTCTGCTTTCTCTCCACAGAAACCGCCAGAAATGCTATGTTTTCCTAGCAATTTCTGCTTTTGTTTCCTTATGCTGTGGTTGAGTCTACGGGAGACGCTTCTCCAGGAGTTTTTAAATGACAGTACCTTTAAACAAAGTAAACACCACTGATGTATGGGTCGAAATTTCACTTCAGCCATGAGGCATATGGAAAGAGAATCGTCTCACAGCAATTATGTGAGGGACAAAAACAAAGTTGCTGGAAAAGCTCAGCAGGTCTGGCAGCATCTATGAAGGAAGAAACAGAGTTAATATTTTGTGTCTGGTGATCCTTCCCCTAAACCCATAGCATCCACAGTTCTTTCAGTTTTAAGTTATGTGAGGGAGTTGGTCAGCTCAGGTGACTGTACAGCTGGCTTGCAATGCAGAGTGATGCTAGTAGCCTAGGTTGAATATCCATGTCAGCTGATGTTATCATAAAGGCCCCTCCTTCTCAAACTCGCCCTTTACCCAAGTCGTGATACCCTTCAGGTTAGACACACTAGCAACTGTCTCCCTCAAATGACAGTGTGGGACTATGGCAGCTTTACCTTTATCTAGAATTCTTAGATAATATCCAAATAACGTTGGTGACAAATTTATTGACATATTCACCCTAATCCTTTACACTGCGCCCACCTGGCTTGCTAATATCCTTCAGGTAAGGAAATGTGCCATCCTGAGTTGGTCTGAGCTGCAGGTGTCTCCAGATCCACAGTAACATGGCTGACTCTTAATTGCCCTCTGAAGTGAGCTTACATCAAGGTTAATCAGGGATGGGAAACAAATGGTGGCCTTGCCAGTATTACCCATATTACATGCATAAAGAAAGGAAATCGCACCCCACAACAACAAAGAGACAAACAGAAACATAGTCAACAGTTTGGGTCCATGACTCCTTTTCCAAACACCGGTCCCAAAACGTTGACTCTGCCTTCTCTTTCTCCACAGATGCTGCCAGACATGCTGAGTTTCTCCAGCAATTTCTATTTCTGCTTTTATTTCAGATTTCCAACATCCGAGACACAAACATATTATCGGGTCATTATCATTACACTGCTGCTTGGGTGAGTTTGGCTTTTGTGTTTCCGACATAATATTCATGGTATACCAGCGGTGCCCGTATTTAATTTATTCTCATCAATGCAGCAATAGTTTTCATTCTCCTTTACAGTAAGACTGGGAAAAGCAAAGAACAATATGGGTAGGGTTAGATTAAGCGGGTGGAAGAATGTTTGACTGGAACATAAACACTAGCAAAGACAAGGTGGACCGAATGGCCATTTTCTGTGCTATAATATTCACTCTAGGGTGGGAAACAGAGGGTTCAGTCAAAGTTTAATGCTTTGCGAAGATATTTGAAAGCACAGGCGATGGAAGAGTGCTGGCAGGTAAATGTTTACACATGTTTAAAGTTGTGTAAGGGCCCACTTATTTTGAAGTAACAGTTGCCAATGGCAACCCTGGTGCCAATGTAAAACTGCCATAATTTTGGGCAGAAGTACTTGTACCAGTCATCTTATTATTAACCCCCCTTAGTGGAGACTTCAAATCAACAAACTATGCTAATCCAGCAATTTGTTGTCTTCCAGTAATACCTTAATTCTTGCAAGTTTCTTGGCAGAAGACAGGGAAACTATTTGTGTCATTTAGTACAACACCAGATTCTGCATGAAGTTGCCTCCAACATGCAATGCCTTCCATGAGTTATCTCCAAGGTCAGTAACGAACTATGTGGATTTCTTCGGGCCACAGCAAAGAATCTCTCCGAGCCCCTTACACCCAAGAGGTGGCAGTGAGGTGTGTATGGAGCTGGAATTCAGAATAGCTAGATGGTGATATCTTTCCCTAAACAGTGCTTGTAAAGTGCAAATGCATGAAGTTCCACAGACACAACATGTTGTTCAGCTCAGCTGGTCAAGGGCACTAACATCATGTGAGGGACACAAACATTTGGTCCTGTTGCAAACATCTGGAACTCTCTGTGAGGACTGTAAGGGCATCGGTGTGTCCATGATGGTGTTAGGTCTGAACATTTTTAATTCTAGGGCCACAATATCAAATAGAATTTAATGGCCTCCCTAAGACAAAGTGGGTGGTGTGGGTATCATCTAATTGAGATGGGGAATAGAATCCATACAGTACAGATACAGGCTATTTGGCCTATTAAGTTGACATCAACCCTTCAAAGGGCCCCCTACCCACACTCAGACCCTATCCTATCCTGTAACCCTGCAATTCCCATTCCTAATTGACCACCCATGCACATCCCTGAATACTACGGGTAATTTAACATGTCCAACCCACCTAACGTGCACATCTTTGGATTGTGGGAGGAAACCCACGCAGACACAGAAAGAGCCTGCAAACTCCACACAAATAGTTGCCCAAGGGTAGAATTGAACCCAGGTCTCCAGCGCTGTGAGGCAACAGTGCTAACCACCAAGGCACTTTGTTGGACAACAATCAGATCAAAACTTCCTATTTGAGGCCCAATTACATCCAGGGCAGGAAAGCTCCAGCCTTTATACCCCTGATGCCAATTAAGCCTATTAATGCCCCTTAAGCGCTTCATTCTATTATCTCTAGTATACGTACAGTCATGGGCAGGTCAGTCACCAGGCGGGGATCCTGTAAAGCAAGACCTGTTGAGCTTGCTTGCAGGGTCCAGTGAGGGGAGTCGGTAGGGTTGTGTGGAGTTGGAGGTGTTGGGGGGAATCTCTCAAACTACGGCACTGATTGAGTCACCCAGCATCTGGAGGGAGAGGCCTGCTGAGAGCCAACACCGCCCTGTTTTCTGACTCCCACAAAATAAACCCCCAACCCAACCCTCTTCTTCGATCACCATCCTGCTCTCACCAGTTTTGGCCCTCTGATGAATGTATTACAAGCAACCAACATGATCATGCCCCTGCTGGTGACCTCTGATCAGCTGGTAGCTCTCAGAGTGGGAGGCGGATGGGGTGGTGGAAGAAGAGGAGGGGCAGGTTTACCATCTCCCGACCACCCCCAAACCTCTCAGAACCCCATCTTCCATCAAGTTCATTGCTGGCCAGCTAAATGAACAATGGCTACTTACACAGTAGAGCTCACTCAAAGGGAGTGATGAATGTGTCACAATGACTATCCAGCTGCCTGTTCTCTCCATTGATTGATCAAGAAAAAAATGATTTGCATTCATGTAAAACCTTTCATGATCATAGAATCCTAACAGTGTGGAAACAAGCCATTTAGCCCATCGAGTCCACACTGCCCCTCTGCAAAGTATCCCACCCTCTACCCTATCCCTTTAACCCTGCATTTCCCTTGGCCAATCCACCTAGCCTGCACATCTTTGAAATGTGGAAGTAAAACGGGGCACCCAGAGGAAACCCACGCAGACATGGGGAGAATGTGCAAACTCCAGACAGACAGCTGCCTGAAGCTGGAATCGAACCCAGGCCCCTGGTGCTGTGAGGCAGCATAAGTTCCTATTGCACTTCATAGGCAAAGGGTAAATCATCAGAAGTGAAGCATTTTGAAAGATTGGTAAGGTAAGGTGGGGCTTGCTGCAATGTTCCAATGAGGCACAATGCAAGCTTAAGGAACAGCACCTCGTTTTGCCCATAGCCACCTCATTACCTCAAAGCCTCAACATTGAATTCTGCAGCTTTAGAAACTGACCACACTATGTCTGTTCTCCATTTTTCTTACATTGTCCACCCTCCCCTCCACCCAACCTTGACGTCTTATGTAAATAAAAACTGAAAGAACTGCAGATGTTGTAAATCAGGAACAAAAATAAAGTTGCTGGAAAAGCTCAGCAGGTCCAGCAGCATCTGTGAAGGAGAAAACAGAGTTAACGTTTCAGGTCCGGTCACCCTTCCTCTGAACCTTCTGTTTTTTCTTTGATGTCTTATGTACTTTGCCTTGAATAAAGAGGCCCGTTTTTGCCCTTTCAACCTTAATTTACACCCATTTTACATCTCTTTTTCTCTTTTGAATCCTTTGTCTTTTTGCACTGGGTCTCCACACCATTTGACCTCTTGCTCCTCCTCCACCTCTGTTGGCAGTATATAAGAACATTTTCAAATGTCAGCACTTCTCAGCTCTGAAGGTGAAAAAGAAATTGTTTTGGACTTTAAGCATTAACTCTGTTTCTCACTCCATAGATGCTGCCAGACTTGCTGAGTATTTTCCAGCATTCTCTGAGCTTCTTAAAGACACACTGAAGCTTCCCTTGAATTGTAGCAACTTTGACCAGAATGATTATGAGGAGGTTGGTGCAAATCATTCGCAACAACTTGTCCAAGAAGTTGCATCATGCCTTGAGTCCAAACATCTAAATGATGTGGCACAGTGATGAAACAGAGAAGGCATGAAAAAGAATCAAATCCTGCCCTCCAGATCCCACAACCTCTTGGGATGTTCTACCACATGTGCTCAAATATCTGTGGGTCAGGAATCAGTCTGTTGAGTCACATCAGAATCCACAGCAGAAACTCATGACCTTGAGGAGACATCATTCTCGAACTGACAGACAGACAATAGCAAAAGTAATTTGGAAGTTAATTTGTAAGTTTCATTAAATAAAAACCGAAAGAAGTGCGGATGCTAAATCAGGAACAAAAACCGAAATTGCTGGAAAAGCTCAGCAGGTCTGGCAGCACCTGTGAAAGGAAAAACAGAGTTAACGTTTCGGGTCCGATGACCCTTCCTGAGTTCTGAGGAAGCGTCATCAGACCCGAAACGTTAACTCTGTTTTTTCCTACACAGATGCTGCCAGACCTGCTGAGCTTTTCTAGCAACTTTGTTTTTGTAAGTTTCATTTACCTGATTCATTGTCTATTTTATAGAAATGCCCCCTAAAAGATTAAAGGACTCAAATAATCCACAAAAACCTGATGAGAATGTTAAAGTAAGTGATAAAATAATAAAATAAGAACTGTGGGATGCTGGAAATCTGAAACAAAAATTGAAATTGCTGGACAAACTCGATAGGGTTACAGCATCTATGGAGAGAAAGCAATGTTAACATTCCTGTAGAAGGGCCATTGGACGCAAAACATTAAATCTATTTCTCTCTCCATGGATGCTGCCAGATTTGCTGAGTTTCTCTAGCAATTTTGGGTTTTGTTAAAGTTATTAATGATTGTTTCAATCTTAAGATTTAATCCCAACTTTCTCAGATGTCACCTACTCCACTTTTTCTAAGATACATATTGCCCAACTTTAAAATCTGTATCAAAGTGACAATAACATTATAACCTATATTGTAGACGATAATGGGGCATTCTCTATGGACTTAAATTTAGATAAATGTGAGGTGCTGCAGTTTGGAAAGGCAAATCAGGGCAATTATACCCTTAATGGTAAGGTCCTGGGGAATGTTGCTGAACAAAGAGACCTTGAAGTGCAGTTTCATAGTTCCTTGAAAGTGGGGTCACATGTAGATAGGGTAGTGAAGAAAGCATTTGGTACGCTTGCCTTTATTGGTCAGTGCTTTGAGTATAGGAATCGGGAGGTCATGTTGGTGCTGTACAGAACAATGGTTAGGCCACTTTTGGTGTATTGTGTGCAGTTCTGGTCTCCCTCCTTTAGGAAACATGTGAAACTAGAAAGTGTTTAGAAAAGATTTACGAAGATGTTGCCATGGTTGGAGGTTTTGAGTTATAGAGAGAAGCTGAATAGATTGTTGCTATTTTTCCCAAAGTGTCAGAGGCTAAGGGGTGATCTTATAGAAATTAATATAATCATGAGAGGCATGGCTCAGGTAAATAGGCAATATCTTTTTCTGGGGCCAAGGGAGTCCAAAACTAGAGGGCATAGATTTAAGGTGAGAGGGATAAGATATAAAAGGGAACCAAGGAAAAAGGTTTTCATGCAGAGGGTGGTGCATTTATGGAATGAGCTGCTAGAGGTCATGGTGGAGGATGGTACAACATTTGAAAGGTGTCTGGAAGAGTATATGCATAGGAAGGATTTAGAGGGATATGGGCCAAATGCTGGCAAATGGAACTAGATTTATATGGGGTATCTGGTCGGCATAGTTGGGCCGAAGGGTCTGTTTCCGTGCTGCATATCTCCGTAACTCTATGACTCAATCTCATGTGATGAAAACAGCAAGGAATTATCATTGTCTACTAGTAGGAGCATTGGCCGGACCTGTTTGAGAAAGTGACCCCGACCCATCAGAATAAAAAAAAGCAAAGAACTGTGGATGCTGGAAACCAGAAACAAAACAGGGATCGCTGATGAAATTCAATAGTTCTAGCAGCATCTATGGAGACAAAGCAGAGTTAACATTTTGGACCCAGTGATCCTTCTACAGAATGGAACGGTCTGAAGTTTTCTGAAGAAGGGTCCCAAAATATTTGAGCCAAAAGCTCTGATGAAGGGTCTAGGCCCGAAACGTCAGCTTTTGTGCTCCTGAGATGCTGCTGGGCCGGCTGTGTTCATCCAGCCTCACATTTTATTATCCCAAAATATTAACTCTGCTTTCTCTCCGTAGATGCTGCCAGACCTGCTGAGTCTTCTCAGCAATTCCTGGCTCATCAGCTTCTGAATAGGAACAAAAGCAGAAATTGCTAGAAAAGCTGGAAATTGCAGGAAAATTGCGCTGTACTTTGCCAGTAATTTCTGTTTTTGTTTCTGACTCCCAGCATCCACAGTTCTTTTGGCTTTTATTTAGTTCCTGAATAGGTTTCTCTGTCATATTTAGTTAGGTTTCAGAGGAAGATAGCAACAGGCGATATCCTTTGAACCTCTTCCACCATTCTACTGGATCATCAGTGGTCTGTATCAGAATCCCATGTGCCCGCCTTGGGTCAATAATCCCTCTTATTTTCTTCTATTCTTTTATGGAAACACTCATGTCTGGCAAGGCCTGCATTTGCTGTCCATCCTGACTTCCCTTGCTGGGCCATTTCAGAGGCACTGTAAGAGTCAACCAAATTGCTATGGGCCTGGAGTCTTACATCGGCCAAATCGCATGAAAACTGCAAACTTCCTTTCCCACAATGTTGAACTTTTAACTTTATTTCTTTATTTTTCTACATTGTTCCTAAGATTTTGTACACAGGATGGTGCTGGGCCTGGTGACTTTGTACACTCTTCACTGTTCTCCTGTATCCCTGTACTCGAGTATACATGACAACGAAACCTAATTTTAATTCCCATAGGGAGACAGTGGATCAAATGGGTTTTTATGACAACCAATGATAGCTTCATGATCCCCATTTCTGTGACTGGCTTTCAGTTCCAGATTTTCTTCATTAAATTGAAATTCCACCAGTTGCCTTGGGGAGGTTTAAACTCCATGGTACAAGACCGTTGGCTTTGGCTATCAGGTTATAGTCCAACATATTACCACCATGCTACAATCTTCTAAACCCCGTGCTTGCTGAAAGTCAATCAATCTCAATTTGGAAATTTTAAATTAGGCCCCCCGCTGTTGCAGCTATTTTGTGGGTAAGAATTCCAGATGTGTACTAGTCTTTGTGCAAATGCATTCCTCATGAAGATCACCCTGAATTATTCCGTTACAAAATGGATTGTAAAATGTAAAACATGGTCATAGTTCAAAATACTTGAAGGATGACTGAGAACCTAGTGTGCAACCAGACTGTTTCACTGAAAGACATTTATGTGTGGAAAAGCAGGAAACCAACTCAGCATTTAACTTCCTGACCCTTCGTGCCTTGAGAGCAATCATTGCCTTGAAAGAGAATATATGGAAAGCTTTTGATACAGACTGCACTTTGAACATCTCATTTTTCTGTCTGAGATCACTCAGTGAGCTCACTGAAATTAAACTCTATCAGGCCACTGTTCCTCAGGCACAGACAGTACTGTTTGGTGAAATCTTTATTCTGTACTTCAACTTGGTCATGGCCCAGTAACGTCACCATTTGATGTAATGGTCAAATTAATTCATTTTAGCACAATGCAAAAACTGAGCATTGAGAATTCACCACTTCTGCATTCAATCACACATCATCTTGCAAATTCCACATAATCCTGTGCTTAATATGCGTTCTAAGATTAGTTGGACGACTTCATTTTCTTAAGTGATGACTACATCCCAAATTCAGATTAATTTATCTGCTGTAAAACATTTGGTTTGCATTTAAATGTCACATGTCAGTAAGTAATTCCTTCAGCAATTCCCTGTAGAATCACTGATTCTAAAACAATTTATGAAGAAATTCCAAAATGCAACTTCCTTAGAGCTCCATACGCAGGAAAGCAATGCAGGGCTGGAAAGTCCCAGGGGTTTATTCACATTCCTAATGATCTGTGCAATTGTCCATTTTTAATTGTGCATTCTGTCTTCCATCCCTGACACCAGGTCATGTGGATTGTGGAAACAGGCTTTACAGATGACCAGAACTTTGGGAATAATCATATGCATGAGTGTGGATTGAAGATCAAGGCACCTGAAACTTCTTCAGACCAGAAACCACCTTTTAAAAAAGTTTTTTTTTATATTTTGATAGTGTGGAACCTGAGTACTTTAATTAAACATGTGTCTAGGGGTATTGCTCCCTGGTGGCAAGGTTTGAGCAATAAGAGTCAAAGCTTTTCTTGAAACTAAAAAAAAATGATTACAAGGTCATTATTCCTTGGTACATTTTCCATGGCAGTGTTTTGACCCATTTAATTCCTAATGTACCCTCTTTCTTGAGCAGTATAAATTGCTGTTCCTTCTGAAATGTGACATCCCTACATTTGTCCTGAAGTGTGCAAAGTGAAAGCTTTGGTAGAACGTTGCTATTTTCAGAAAAAAAACACTGAATAATTTTTAATGCTGTGAACTTATTTGGTGTTGACTAAGGTGAGGGGCATTAGCAATGCTTAATGGCAAACATTTTATTTGACAGCGTCGTACGTTCTCAGGTCAGAAGTAGCATTGTTAGACATAGAATTAGTCTCCTTTTGTCTACCCCCAATAACATGCCTCAATTCCAATCTGAAAAGGAGATACCCAATGCCACATACCCCCACCCAAACCGACCCTGCATTGAGGAATGTTGTCTATCTTTGATGCCAGCTGTCTGTGGCTGCCTGTGTACAACCGTCAGTTTGGGACATTTCGATACATGAGAATGAAAAAGAAAATAGAATATAGAACTGCACAGCACAGGAAAAGGCCCTTTGTCGCACAATGTTGTACCAAACATGACACCAAATTGAACGAATCCCTGCTATCTGCCCTGGATCCCATATCCCTCCATCCCTTTAACATCCATGCAAATCCCTTAAACACTCCTGTTGTATCTGCCTCCACCACTATCCCTGGCAACTCATTCCAGACACCTAGCACTCTCTGTAAAAAACTTGCAACTCTCACCTCCTTTGAACTTGTCCCCTCTCACCTCAAATGCATGCCCCCTAGTATTAGACATTGCATCTCTGGGAAAAAAGGATTCTGACCGTCAACGCTGTCTATGAATCCCATAATTTTATAGGGTTCTATCAAGTCTCCATTCAGCTTCTGGCATTCCAGAGAAAACAACTCGAGTCTTTCTAGCCTTATAGCTCATACCCTCTCATCCAGACAGCATCCTGGCAAATCTCATCTGAGAAAATTTACATTTACATCATGGCTACCAGCTATCCCGAAAAGTTTAACAGCCAAGACCTACATGTCATCATATAGTAATGCAAAATGGTGATGTCGGAAACACAGCAGACAACTTTTGCACACTGAACTGATATATGATAGCGGCCAAGTAATCTGATTTGATGATGTTGGTTAAGAGATTAATATTGGCTGGATACCAGGGATAGCTCCATGTTCTTGTTAAAAATAGTGTCATTAGGCCTTTTACTTGAAACAACAGAAACGGTGGCAGATTAAGGTCTCATTCAAAATATAAGAGCACTTCTGACACCGTAAACTGCCTTAGCACTGCACTTAGAGTGACAGCTGTGATTTTTATATTCAGTGCTTAGAATAGAACTTGAACTCATGATGCCATATTAATGGTAATGGTAATCATTTGTCAAGGATTAACTCTGTGGATTAGTTTATTTAAAACAATAAAACACATTTAAAATTATGAAACAGACACCACAGCAAACTGACTGATTTTGGTAAATACAGCTTGCAAACTCATAATGGGTTACATCCAGCAGAGTCACAACCCTTTACACACTGCATAGACTCCTTAACGATGAATTGTCTTAAAAGCAAGGTACACAACATGGCCCTCCTTTCCAAAGAAAGAAAGTCTGACCATTTACAGTTACAGGTGAACTTATGAGTCTCTACACCGTTTGGGTAATTTGCTGATAAGGCCAGTTCTCATGGATGGTGACTTTACCCAACGGTCAAGATGTGAAGGTGCTGGTGTTGGACTCGGGTGGACACGTTCAAAAATCACACAACACTGGGCTATAGTCCAACAGATTTATTTGAAAACACAAGCTTTCAGAGCCTCTCTCCTCCTTCTGGTGTTAGTAAGAGAGGTAGTATCAGACACAGAATTTATAAGTAAATAATCAAAGTGTCAATCCATTGATCAGGATGTATTGGACAAACGGTCTAACTGATTAAAGATTTAACAGAGTCTTAGGCTTGTTTAATGCATCCTGATCAATGGTGTCACCCTTTGATCTTTTACTCATAAATTCTGTCTGATGCTACCTCTCTCACTAACACCTGAAGGAGAGAGTCTCTGAAAGCTTGTGTTTTCAAATAAACCAGTTGGACTCTAACCTGATGCCATGTGATTTTTGATCTTACCTGGAGGTACCATTGATTTTCAGTTGGTGGTGCTCTCCAGGATTTCAGCACAAACGTCTATGACCACGCACTCCAGTATTCAGTGAATGTTTACGTACAATATTTCAGATGCATTATTAAACCGACTTATGCTTGCTCTCTCGGCTTTAATGTAGAAGATTCCTTGGCATGGTTTTGAAGAGGAACCAGGGATTGACCTGTGATGCCCAAACCATTGTTCATCCTTAAACTATATCACAAGAATATCTAGTCATTATCACATGGTTTGTCGGGAGCTTGTGTGCAAATTGGTTATTGTTGCAACAAGAGCACATAGCACAACAGAATAGTCTGTAAAAATCAAAGTTATTTTTTCACCTGCTGTCTCAGCTTGACTTTTAATCAGTGAATTAAACTTGGGCTGTAAAGTTATAAGCATGAACAATCCTTCTGGAGAGCGTGAGCATAAATTGGCACAGGGACAAAATGTTCATGTAATGTCAACTTGACTCAGCTGGTATCATTTGCACCTTCAGTACACAAAAATCCACCGCAGCCGATCAAAGCCCCATCAGTCTACTCTTGGTCCTCAGTAAAGTGGTGGGAATGCATCATTAACAGTGTTATCAAGCAGCATTTGCTCAGCAATAACCTGCTCAGTGACACCCAGTTTGGGTTCCGCCAGGGGTCCTAGCCTCATTACAGCCTTGGTTCAAACATGGGCAAAAGAGCTGAATTCCAAGGGTGAGGTGAGAGTGACAGCCCTTGACATCAAAGCTGCAATCAAATGAATGTCATATCAAGGGGTCCGAGCAAAATTGGAATCAGGGGACAAACTCTCCCACATAGGAAGATGGTTGAGACTGTTAGAGGTCAAGGCATCTCTGTAGCAGTTCCTCAGGGTAATATGCTAGACCCAACAATCTTCAACTGCTTCATCAATGACCTTCCCTCCATCCTAACGTCAGAAAGCTGATGGGTACACAATGTTCAGCACCATTTGCAACTGCTTGGAGCAGAAGCAGTCTGTGTCCAAGTGCAACAAGATCTGCACAATAACTATTCTCATCTCACAAATGCCAGACTATGACCATTGCCAATAAGAGACAATCTAACCACTGCCCCTTGACATTCAATAGTGTTACCGTCACTGAATCCCCCACTATCAACATCCTAGAGGTTACCATTGACCAGAAACTCAACTGGATTCACCACATAAACACAATGGCTTCAAAAGCAGGCCAGAAGGTCGGAATACTGCAGAAATTAACACACCTCTTGACAACCCCCCCCCCCCCCCAACCAAAGCCTGTCCACCATATACAAGGTACAAGCCAGGAGTGTAATGGAATACTCCCCACTTTCCTGGATGAGTGCAGCTCCAACAACACCCAAAAAGCTTGACACCTTGACACCCAGGAAAAAGCAGCATATGTGATTGGCACTGCAGCCACAAAGCAAAGTTCGCCTCTAAGCTATTCACAATCCTGACTTGGAAATATATCGCCGTTCCTTCACTGTCACTGAGACAAAATCCTGGAACTCCTTTCCTCGTGGCACTGTGGGTCAACTCATAGCAGGTGAACTGCAGCAGGCAGTCAAGAAGGCAGCTTACCATCACCTTTTCAAGGGCAACGAGGTGAGGGCACAAATGCTGACCCAGCCAGCAACACCCACATCCCACAAAAAATCAATTTTAAAGAAGTTTGGAAGGTTGTTTTTGAGTCTTACACTAGTATTTGAGCTCAAGAAATTGGGTAATATTTAGGAGAATATGGCCTTAATAAGTTATAGGTAGATGGTGGTGAGATGGTATTGTCACTGGACTAATAATTTCGAACCCCAGGTTAATATTTGGAGACAGGGAGCTGAATTCACCCTGACAGATAGTGAAATTTTGAATTCAATAAAAAAAAATCTGGACTAATGGTGAACATAACATTGGTTGTTATAAAAACCTGTCTAAATCATTAATGACCTTTAAGAAGGAAATCTGCCATTCTTGCATGCTGGTGATGTGACTCCAGCTCCACAACAATGTGGTTGACTCCTAATTGCCCTCTGAGCAATTAGGGATAGGCAATAAATACTGGCCTATCATTGACACCCACATCCTATGAGTGGATTGAAAAAGGAAGCTTTATATTTTAAACTGAGCTCACATCTGTTAGTTCAGCATGATATGAAAACTTTAACAAAAAGAGAATAGAATTGTTATTTGGGAACATCTTCCACTAAATGTAGCTCATGTAATTTAAAGAGTGAATTGAGCATTTTCTATCATTTGTGTCAAACTTTCTAGATTTTTTTCTATGGTCTTACGTTTACCCAGAAAATTGAAAACAATCATGTGTCAAACCCAAACCTCTGGATAGAACAATTCCAATTTAAAACACACCTCTATCAATTATTCCCTTTAATAATAGACCATTACAAGGAAAAAACAATTTCCAATATCTTCCTCAATTAGGTTAGAAACTATTCAGTTAAAAAAAATCCCCTATCTTTTCTTTCAAATAGAATTAGCTATAATGGAGAATGTTTAGATTGTGACGCTAGAACATGATTAAGATATGCCTGTGATATTTATCTTGAAATTAATCTGGGCCAGATACAGGCAGGGTCCTTTGACCAGTCAAGCAAAACAAGGCACAAGGCAGACAGGTAATCAACAGTAAAGTAGATAAGGATGTTTTTGAACAGTCATTATAGTTAGGAGAGAGGTTCAAGTTAAGCAATTACTGACACTGAACTCTCTGTATTCCCTTCAACAGAGCTTTCTGGGATCCAGCTGCCTGTAAAGTCAACGGTAGGGAAATTGTTTGTTGACCGCTTCCTCAACCAATTAAGGAAGATGCTTAAAGCTATGGAGAATTGTTACTTTAATGATAGTTTATTATTAAAGGAACATTTGAATAGGGAATGAGTGGAGTTTTAAGATGTAATCATTCCATTCAGAGGTCTAGTTTTGACATGTAATCTTTTCAATTTTTTGCTGTTCCAATCTGATTCTAGGCAAACGTGAGTCTACAGCACAATGCTTGTTTGTAAGATACACAATTTGTTCTTTAAGCAAGTTGAACCAGACAACAGTGAGTCTGAGGTAATAAAATGGATATTTTTGACATAATGTTACAAATTTAGTCAACAAAAGAACAAAGAACAAAGAAAATTGCAGCACAGCAACAGACCCTTCGGCCGTCTAAGCCTGTGCCGATCAAAATCCTCTGTCTAAACCTGTCATCTATTTTCTAAGGGTCTGTATCCCTTTGCTCTCTGCCCATCCATGTACCTGTCCAGATACATCTTAAATGACGCTATCGTGTCTGCATCTACCACCTCCGCTGGCAATGCGTTCCAGGCACCCACCACCCTCTGTGTAAAGAGCTTTCCACGCATATCTCCCATAAACTTTCCTTCTCTCACTTTGAACTCATGACCCCTAGCATTTGAGTCCCCCACTCCGGGGAAAAAGCTTCTTGCTATCCACCTTGCCTATACCCCTCATGATTTTGTAGACCTCAACCAGGTCCGCCCTCAATCTCCGTCTTTCTAATGAAAATAATCCTAATCTCTTCAACCTTCCTTCATAGCTAGCACCTTCCATACCAGGCAACATCCTGGTGAACTTCCTCTGCACTCTCTCCAAAGCATCCACATCCTTTTGGTAATGTGGCAACCAAAACTGTACACAGTACCTTAAATGTGGCCGAACCAAAATCCTATACAACTGTAACATAACCTGTCCACTCTTGTACTCAATACCCCGCCCGATGAAGGAAAGCATTCCATATGCCTTCTTGACCACTTTATTGACCTGTGTTGCCACCTTCAGGGAACAATGGACCTGAACACCCAGCTCTCTCTGTTCATCAATTTTCCCTAGGACTTTTCCATTTACTGTATAGTTCACTCTTGAATTGGATCTTCCAAAATGCATCTCCTCGCATTTGCCCGGATTGAACTCCATCTGCCATTTCTCCGCCCAACTCTCCAATATATCTATGTTCTGCTGTAATCTCTGACAGTCCCCTTCACTATCAGCTACTCCACCAATCTTAGTGTCATCTGCAAACTTGCTGATCAGACCACCTACACCTTCCTCCAAATCATTTACGTGTATCACAAACAACAGTGGCCCCAGCGCAGATCCCTGTGGAACACCACTGGTTACAGGTCTCCAATTTGAGAAACCCCCTTCTACTACTCTCTGTCTCCTGTTGTCTAGTCAGTTTTTTATCCATCTAGCTAGTACACCCTGGACCCCATGTGACTTCACTTTCTCCATCAGCCTGCCATGGGGAACCTCTGTAAATACTTTCCCCTATTTCTAGTTTCTCAAACGTTTCAACTTTCCCCATTCTGGAGCAACCCTTTCATTTAGATAGCACCTTTCACAACCTCAAGACATCCCAAAGTGCTTTACAGTCAATTAGGTATTTTTGACTGTTACGAGAGCATTTTGAGTTGGGTGGCATGGTGGCTCAGTGGTCAGCACTGCTTTTTCACCGTATCTGGGAACTGGGTTTGATTCCAACTTTCACAGGTGACTACCTGTGTGGAGTTTGTACATACTTCCCTTGTCTTGTGCAGGCTTCCTCCGATTACTCTGGTTTCCTCCTAAAGATGTGGAGTTAAAGTGGATTGGCCAAGCTAAATTGCCCATCATGTCCAGGGATGTGTAAATTAGATGGATTAGCCATGGAAAAATGCAGAGATAGGGTAGGTGTCTGGGTGGGACACCCTTCAGAAGAGTGGTGTGGTCTTGATGGGCTGAATGGCCTGCTTCCACATTGTAAGGACTCTATGAATGGATGAAATACAGCACCTGATAGAGCAAGATCTCACAAACAATAATGTGTGAATAATCATGCAATCTGTGTTAGATTTAGGATAAGAATTGGTCAGACTGTGTGGATCGGTCAGACTGGTGTTCCTCAGAATAGTTCCACAGGATATTTGCTGTTACTTGGCAGAACTGACAGCCCTTACCGTAATGAATTATCTAAAGGACGGCTGTGGTGTTGTGCCACACTCCTTTGGTACCGAACCAATATGTCAGCTCAGGATTACCGTATTCAAGCCACTGAGTGAGACTTAAAACCACAATCTTATGACGAGGGAGTAAGTGTTACCCAGCTGACATCGCCACAGTGCCTCATGATTTCGGGAAATGCCTTATAACTAGTTATTTGAGAGTGTAATCACTATTATATTGTAGACAATCACCATGAATAAAGTGCACACAGCAATTGTCCGCAAACAGGTAAGTGATCAGTTAAAACCAGTCTTAATGATGTTACTTGGATCCAGACTCTCACTCACCCATCAGCCTCATGCTTGTTGACCCACCTGGGCTCCAGATCTACAACACTACCATTTTAAAACCTTGTATTCGGTTTCATCATCTCATTGCTTTGGGCTCTAAGCAACCTTACAGTCATTGAATCATTGAAATGGCTGGCTTAGGAGGCCATTCAGCCCATTTCTATAGTGCTGGCTGAAAGTAAATAATCCAATCTAATTTGCATTTTAGCCTTAGGCCCATAGCCCTCAAAGTTACAGCGACTCGAGTGCACATGCAAACAATATTTTGAAGGATAATGAGGATTCTTCACTGCCCCCTTGCTGGCAGTGAGTTTCAGAACACTAACACTCTCTCAATGAAAATAATCTCTTCTCAACTCCCCTCCAATCCTTCTGTCAAGTCTTTTAATCTGTGTTCACTTTTGACTCACTTTTCTGCTCATGAAAAGAAAAGGTTTTTTTTATACACTCTATCCAGAGGTCTAGTTTTGACATGTAAAGTTTTCAGGGTTTTTTGCCTGATTCTGGGCAAACATAGGTCTACAGCATAATACTTCTAGATGGTCCTCAATTAAATGATGTCTCAACTTTATCTATCCCAAAAGCAGACACCAGCAGTCAATCCAATCTTTCTTCATAGTTAACGGTCTCCAGTCCTGGCAACATCCTCATAAATCTCTTCCGTATCTGGCCCCCACAGCCTCATACATTGACAACCTTTGAGTATTATACAGTGTTCTGTAGCCTAATTAATGTTTATATACAATTCTAGCGTGGTATCCCTGCTCTTATCTAAATTCTTCAGGTAATAAAGGAAAGCATCTCATGTGCCTTTTAATCAGTTTATCTATCAGTCCTATATCCTTTAGTCTTGTCCCCTGCATTAAATTCCACTTGCTGAATCAGAGGATAGTGAGTTTAAGTCACATGTTTGAAACTACAGTGTAGCTATCATGGCCTTCACTTCAGCTTAGTACCGGGGGAGTGCTGCAATACTGAGGAAGCCTATGGATGCCAAAATGTGGTTGGAATTGTTGATGGAAAGGTTGAATCCCGTGAACTCCATGCAGTGATTGCAATGAAATCGGCCAGGTGGACCCATAGAATATGAGTTCCCCGATTGGGGCTGTTAATCTGGTCCAATCAGGGAGTCCTGGCTGACAGATATAAACAGGAGTGTCTGAAATTCTGGCACTCTGAGAGGTGGCTCTGAAGAGGCAATACTAGAGTCAAGAACTTTACATGTGTAAATAAAGGGTCACCGCTTGGTGAGAGGATACCAGCCTCTGTGGAGTTATTTTACTCCAGCTATTAGTTACCCAACATGTCCAGCTCACATTCTCCTATTGAAAAATGAATGGAATCCTGGATACCTGATTGGGTCCTTATCGATTAGTCACAAAGCCCTTCTACAGCAAACACGTTTGGAATCTACTCGTTGCAATTTAGAAGAATGAGAGGTGATCTCATTGAAACAAATAGAATTCTTAAGGGGCTTGACAGGGTAAATGCTGAGAGGATGTTTCCCCTCACAGGAGGGTTCAGGGCCAGAAAGCATTGCTTTGGAATGAAGGGGTACCAATTTAAGACTGAAACGAGGAGGAATTTTGGAAATTCTTCTCTCAGAGCATTCGAAGCCTTTGGAACCCCTTGCCACAGAGAGCTGGAGGGCAGAGGCCCTGTGTATATTTAAGCCTGAGATAGAGTTTTGATCAGTAGGAGAATCAAGGGTTATGGGGAAAGGGCAGGAAAGTGGACACGAGGAATTTTGGATCAGACATGATCTCATTGAATGGTAGAGTAGGCTTGTGGAGCTGAATTGCTTACTCCTGCTCTTATTTCTTCTGGTCTTATTATTCACCTCCAACATGCTTTATAGCTTCAAAATAACAGCACACCAAGGTAATGAGTACGGCCCACTGCTATCCTAACACCTGAAGAGTTTCTTTAATTCCCAGAGACGCTTCCAGCACTGTTCTGGAGATTCATCTTCAATTCCTCGAAACTCCAGGTTAATTCGAAAGAGCTGCCAATTTTTTTGTGTCCTCTTTAGGAAAAGACTTAAACTGTGTACTGTCCACCCCCTCGGGAGGATGCAAAAGATCTAATCTGAAGAAATGGGGTTATCGCACATCACCAAGGCCCTTTGGTTCATAAAATCAGTGCCGGCCCATCTGCACTAATTCTGCTTTCTAATAGTTGGTCCATAACCTTGAATGCTCCAACACTTCAAGCGCTCTTTCATGTATTTTTTAAAAATTCTAAGGTTTCCCACCTGTGTTCCCCTCACAGGCAATGTATTCCAGGCCCCTACCACTGTGAATGAAAAGAAATGCCCTCAAATCCCCTCTAAACCTTTTCTTTCACCTTAAATTTATGCCCCCTCATTATTCTTTGGTTAGCCAATGGGTATTCCCCCATACGTGGAGACGATTTATACTTAAAGAAATATTACAAAAATGAACAGGTTTTCTGGCCATTATCACATTGCTTTTGGTGGGAAAGTGTTTGCTCAAGCTGCCTGCTACATTTTTTCATTGCCATGTAAAATTCAGCAGTGGCAATGACATTGAATGTGAAGGGCCAATGGTTAACTTGCTCCTTTTGGAGATGATCATTGCCTGGCATTTGTTTGATATGATTGATGAAAGGGATGGCGGTGTATGTTCGAAAGAGATGAAAATGGGTGAGACATTGGATAGCCAATGATGGATTGGTTAGCTCAATTGGCTGGATGGTTACTTTGCAATGCAGAGTGATGCCAACAGTGTATATTCAATTTCTGCATGGATTGGCATTACAATGAAGGACCCTTATTCTCATTCTCACCCTCCCCCCTTGCCCTGAGGGATGGGGGTGACCCTCAGGTCAAACCACCACATGACATCCCTCTTTAATTAGACAGCAGCCCTATGATCTGATAGAAGTATGGTGACTTTACCTTTTACAATTATCTTTGGGAAAGGAATTGGAAACAAAAATGTTATCCGTTATAAAACCAGAAGGTATGTATAATAACAGGAAACAGCAGTCAGAACCAAAACAAGCACAGCACAATGATATGCTCATATAACAAAATAGCTGGAATGGAAAAAGTCTCGGGGCTAAATAACCAACAGATGCTCTCCATAATCAAATTAAGAAATCCATAATAATAATTTTAAATGTAAAAATGCAACATGGGAAGCTAAATTGGAGAAGCAGAGACCAATGTCTCATACAATAGCGCATTTGAAGCCAAGAACCTGGAGACATGACCAGTCACTGGTAAAGATAATTTTAAAGATTAATTCTAGATCAGGCTCCATCAGTTCCAAGCCAGAAGGCAATTCTATCCACAACACAACAAACTTCATTACAGAGGTAGGTTCTGAACGGATCCCAACTGAAACAAAGATGAAACCCAATTCTGTTGGCACTAACCTAATCCACCCTAGCTGTCAACCAGCTGAACCAACCATAATTGTATGGGCAGAATTATGGGATTTGAGGTCAAAGATATCATTTATATCATTCTGAGGAAGGGTCACCAGACCCGAAACGTCAACTCTGTTCTTTTCCTTCACACCTGCTGCCAGACCTGAGCTTTTCCAGTAACTTTGTTTCTGAATCATTTATTCATGATTGAATTGACTGAATTCCAGTTTTCTGGGTGTTTTATTTTCTTTAAACTTAAACGATTTCACATTTGATTGCACAATACCAGATTAATGTAACTAAAATAAAGGTATTACTGATTTGAAATATGATATTTATGTCCAAATTTCACTGCTCCAACATTTTATGGCTGAATCTCCAAATACTTGAACTCACACTCTGAAATTCCTAACCCTAAAGCATTCCACTTCCCTGCCTCACTCAGTCCTTTTAGAGTCTTAAAACTGACAACCTGTCCTAAATTCACTCTGTGGCTTCATTTCACATTTGTGGTTGATCCCGCTGTTGGAAAGCACCCTGAGATTTATCCCAATGTTAAAGATACTGTGTGAACACATGCCTATATCACTTCAATGCTACCCAATGTGTAAATGTAAATTAATATGGATAATTTGGCTGCATGTTTGCTGTGGTGCTTTTTTATATGGTTTTTAACACTCATTCTATTGTTACTAATACAAGCTGTGGGAATCTAAGAGAACTTGAACTCTCAAGTTCTGTAGACTTGTTCCTGAAATGTATCTTTAATTCTCATTATGAAGTACAATTATTGTTTTAAAAGAGAGATATGCCAAGTAAGATACATCATTATCAAAGAGAAAAACACTCAAATTATAGGCCTGGTAGTGTTTAAGATCCAGCCTAGTCAAGGGTGTAGCAGTAAAATTCATTTAGTTAATTCCTGATAGATAGAGGATTAATGTTAGAAAAATCTACTGCTGAAACAGGAATTCAAACAAGCAGATTATCTTTGGAATTAATGACTTCACCTCAGTTCACTGAAACACATATGCAACTGCATGTTAATTGTTGTCTGTTGATATCATAATCGGAAGTAATATTTTGATATATACTTAAGGGTTAAATTATTGTCCTCATTTGGTTTACAGGCCTCCACAGTTTGGCCAGCGTTTTACTGAACAGTGCTGATGAAGTTGGTAGGAAGAATCATCGATTGATTGGTATATTTAATCTTGTCATATGTACCGAAATACAGTGAAAAGTGTTGTTTTGCGCGCACCGCAGGCAGATTGCACCAAACAAAGTGCATTAGGTAGCAGAAAGAAACACAGAATACAGTGTTACAGCTGCACAGAAGGTGCAGAGAGAGAGATCAGAATTAACTTTCTAGAGGTCCATTCAAAAGTATGACAACAGTGGGGAAGAAATGGTCTTGAATCTGCTCATACTTGAATTCAAACTTTATATTTCCTGTCCGATGGAAGAGGTAATATAAAACAAACAAGGTAATATAAAGTAAAAAATACCATATAGATCATAAATGGATATGATTTAAAGAGGGTGCAGGAGTTGAGAGGCATGACTTTTATGTAGACGGATCATTAAAAGTAGCAGGGCATGTTGAGAAAGTTGTTAAAAATGCATACAGGATCTTCGCCATTATAAATGGAGACAGAGTACGAAAACGAGGGAGTAGTGATTGACTGTTATACTTTTTGACTCCGAATAGAGCCATAGAAGTCACCAGCTCAGAAAAAGACCCTTTGTCCCTCTGTGTCGCTGGTCAAAAACAAGCACCCAAATCTTCTAATGCCATTTTCCAGCACTTCTCCCTTAGCCTTGTATACCTTGGCATTGTGAGTGCACATCTAAATACTTCTCAAATGTTATAAGGGTTTCTGCCTCTACCACCTTTACAGGCAGTGAGTTCCAGATTCCCACCAGCCAGTGGGTGAAAATACGTTCCTTACATGCCTTCTGCCCCATGCCTTAAATCTATATCCCTAGCCATCACACAACTCTGCTCTAAGAAAACCACCAGTATTAAATTGTTGCTTATTATCCTAGGCACTACATTGTAGGAAGGTAACAATGGCTTCGGAGGGGTTGCAGAAAGGACTTTCAAAAATGGAAATCTTCAGCTACGTAGATAGTTTGTTGAACTTGGGGTTGGCTCTCCTTAGACAAGTTTGCAAAGAGGTTTGATGAAAGTATTCAAAATCATCAGGGGCTGGATAAAGTAGGTAAAGGAAAATACTATCTTTGGCACAAAGTTAAAGAGTCAGAGGACATTAATTAAAGATGAATGGCAAAAGAGTCAGATGTGTTGTGAGGAAAATCTTTTCATGTAGCAAGTGGTTGTGATCTGGAAACTGACTGAGGGTGTGTGAGAGGCAGATTCAATTATAGTTTCCAAATGAGAATTATTTGAAAAGACTAAAGAAAACATTATGAGCTACTAGGAAAGCTAAGAAATGTTAATAGACTTTAAGACAGCTGGTGAGTTATAGAGTGAGATATATAAGTTTTTAATGAGGGAAGTTCATTGACTTGTTCAGTTTTACAGCTCTTATCCAACAACCTTGTATTCTGACTGTTCTGCATTGATATGTGAATATCAATGTTCAGAGATGTTATTACACACCTCTAAAGTAAATGGGACTTAAATTCAGGCATCCTAGTTCAGAGGCAGAGTCACTGCCACTTCACCGCAGAAGTCCTATTTATATGTGCATATATTTTCTGAACACCTGTTCATTTAGGTTGCAACACACCTCTGGAACTGTTGGGACTTGAGTATCCTGGCCCAGACACAGGGATACTACTATAGTGCCACAAGTGCATCCCATTTATATGTGAATATGTTCACATCAACCTGTTCAGAGATATCATTACACACCTAAGGATCAGAAGGTTCCTGAGCCTGGGTCTCCCAGATCAGGGATAGGAACACTACAACTGCGCAACAAGAACCTCACCCCCCACCCCGACCTACCATCCATTATATTCTTGTACTCAGAAATGCTATCACACACTCACAACTGTGCAACTTTCCCACCACCAAAGTCACCTCAATGCTTTGTTTTTCCCTTTTTTAAACTTTATTCTATCAATAAAAACACCCTTGCAGCCAATTAAATATTTACAGACAAAGCCCATTAAAGACCCCTACCCATTCAGATGTAGAAGGAACTGCTGATGCTGGAGTCTGAGAAAACGAGGTGTAGAGCTGATGAACACAGCAGGCCAAGCAGCATCAGAGGCTGAAGAAGGGCCAGACCTGAAATATCAGCTTTCCTTCTCCACTGATGCTGCTTGGCCTGCTGTGTTCATCCAATTCTGTACCTTGTTATCTCAGATTCTCCAGCATCTGCAGTTCCTACTATCTGTGAGATAAAGTTCCATGGGAGGTCTTGAGATTCTTACCAAGTAGCCTTTTATTTTTGTTCACACAATGTAAGTGTCACTGTCCAGGGCAACATTTATTGCCCATCTATAATTGCCCAGAAAGCAATTAAACTAAATTGGAGATTCTGGATTCCTAAACCAATGAGATTACCACTACACATCTGCCACAGAGAGCTGTTAAAACCAAAACTTTGAATGTTTTCGAGATGAGGGTAGACATTGTTTTTCAAGCTAAAGGAATCAAAGAGAGCAAGACAATGAGAGGCATAGATAGAGTGGATAGTCAAAGACGTTTTCCCAGGGCGGAGATGACTATTACGAGGGGGCATAATTTTAAGGTGATTGGAGGAAGGTACAGGGGAGATGTCAGAGGTAGGTTCTTCACACAGAGCGTGGTGGGTGTGTGGAATGCGCAGCTGGAGAGGTAGTGGAGTCAGATACTTTAGGGACTTTTAAGCAACTCTTGGATAGGCACTTGGAGGATAGTAAAATGTAGGGTATGCAGGGTAGATTGATTTTAGTAGGATAATAGGTCAGCACAATATCATTTTCTGAAGGGCCTGTATTGTACTGTTCTATGTTCTATGTTCTGATATAGGGTGAAAGCAGGAACAGGGTACTAAATTGGATGACCATCCATGATCATATTGAATGGCAGAGCAGGCTCAATGGGCTCAATGGCCTACACTTTATCAGAGCTGATCAGAATGTAGAGTAAGCAGATCAACCATGATCTTACTGAATGGCAGGATAAGATCTTTGGTTCAAGTGGCCCTCTCCTGGTTTTAATTTATAGAAACTTATGTTTGTATAAGAATTTGAAAGGTGCTATATAAGTGCAAGGTGTTTTTTGCAATGTCACAAAGGAGGCAGGCCCCCAACTGAGGCACTCATGCAAGGGTATTATTTCCAGTAACCAGCAATTCATTACAAACTAAAGACATAATACCTCAGATAAAAAAAAACTCCATGCAAATGAATGAGGAAAGCACTGATCAGATTGGGATCTAAATATCCTCATTTTGGTGCCAGGTATATTACCTCTACATTTCCACTAAGGTGTAGTAATCTCATGTTGCTAAGTATTTAGAATGCCTTACAGAATGCTCTCAGGCATTTGTTTAGGCTTTCTGAACAGTAGTCTTTGAAAGATTTCTCTTTTATTTACTGATTAATATCTGAATACCCACTTGTTTTGGTCTGATGCACAGCTTTCGCTTTGTCTTCCAACTAATTCAAAGGCAGTCAACCTGAATAAATTGATATACCTCCCAAATGTCAGATGATGACTGGCTCCTTGGAAATGCAATACTTTTCCACTCCTCAATGTAGTTTCTTTCTGGAGTGCAGAAAGGCTGCCTCTCCCCTATCCTATTTGTCTATTGTCTAGAACTATATTTTAACCAAGGTCATTATTAAAGATGTGAGAATAATAGGATTTACTATCCCAGGTACTGCTAGCATTCAGGCCAAAGGCTGATGTAGGATGGTGTCTGTTCAGATTCACCATCAGTACACAGACTGGTTAGCATCTGTGCTCAGTTCAAACTGGCCCGTTCATTGGGCAATGGGCGATCCAATCCTTTGTCCATTTCACCATCAGCTCAAGCTACCTGAATGTGCTGGGCATAAGGTATGGAGGAGCAATAGCCCATGCTAAAAACTACAAGGAGTGAACAGTTGTGGTCCAACAATATCTGAGCATGTAGGAACACTGCTGTCCATGTCATTTAGCAGAATGCCTCATCACCAGAACTTACAAACATACTCCTAATTGTAGCTTGGCTGCTAGTGATAACAAGGCACTAGGTCTTCCTTTTCTCCCAGATTATCATCCCTGCTGAACATTCTTCTCAAGGATGCTGCAATAGTGAGGAGTGCTGTCCACTTCTTCATGGAGTGCGCCTTTCCAAAGAAGGTCTGGAGAGTGATGCAGTGGTTTTTGTTGAGGTTCATACCAAGCAGCTCAAGGATGTGGAACTGATTGTAATCACCCACTAAGTTCTGGAATTGCTTCCTGAAAGCTCTTCCTCTCCCAACCAAATTCTCCACGTGACAGCCTTTTGTTTCCTTGAAGCCTTTTGTTCAACCAAGCTATTGGCCATCTGTATTTTCTTCTGATTCACACATGGGATGTGGGCATAGTTGGCTCGGCCAGCATTTATTGCCCATCCCCAATTGCACAGAGGACGGTTCAGAGTCAACCACATTGCTGTGGATCTGAAATCACATTAAAGGCCAGACCAGGTAAGGATGGCAGTTTCATTCCCTAAAGGACATTAGGGTTTTTACTCATGATTAACACATGCTCATCATTAGATCAGATTAGATTCCCTACAATGTGGAAACAGGCCCTTCGGCCCAACAAGTACACACCGCCCCTTGGAACATCCCACCCAGACCCATTCCCCCATAACCCACAAACCCCTGAACACTACGGGAAATTTAGTATGGCCGATCCACATAGCCTGCACATCTTTGGACTGTGGAAGGAAACTGGAGTACCTGAAGGAAACCCACCCAGACACGGGGAGAATATGCAAACTCCCCACAGACAGTTACCCAAGGCTGGAATTGAACCTGGGTCCCTGGCACTGTGAGGTTGCAGTGCTAACCACTGAGCCACCGTGCCACCCATCATTAGACTGTTAATTCCAGATTTGAAACAAAAACTGTCTGAACAACTTACACGCATAAGCTATAAGTACACTTTTGATGTGAGAGTCAAAGATCTCTTTGTGTGGGTGATACTTCCTTGGAGGGTAGGTAACGCTTACTCATGGTAAGAATCGTGTTCATGGAGTCTATTAACTCTGGGTTAAAAGAGGTTCTTGTACTGCAGCTACCAAGCCTCTAGCTGACCAGGAAAATCTTCCTTTCTTAACATTTGCCATAGGTGGATAGAAGGATGTTCAGATCGATAATTAACCTCCTTGGCCATGTTATGATCCATGGGCATCAAGACCTGGTGGGTTCCTGAAAGTTAGAGTGCTGACCCAGAGGTAGGACACTATCCACTGAATCAAAGGATCTCCAAAGATCACATTCATAAGTTTCCAAATATCAAAAGAGGTGCGTAGTATTCTTTAAAGAAACCAAAAGAACTGCGGACGCTGTAAATCAGGAACGAAAACAAAGTTACTGGAAAAGCTCAGCAGGTCTGGCAGCAACCGTGGAGGAGAAAACAGAGCTAACCTTTCGGGTCTGGTGACCCTTCCTCAGAACTAGGAAGGTTCATCGGACCCGAAACGTTAACTCTGTTTTCTCCTCCACGGATGCTTCCAGACCTATGTAGTATTCTTCGTCTTTCCACCAAGCAATGAATTCTCGATCTGGTAACTGAATTGCTCAATTGTTATTTTAGCTAAGGTAAAAGGAGGGGCTGATCTTTGCCTAAAGAAGCCATTGTTGGCAATGTAGCAGAGAGAGACGATCAGCACTTACGTTAATTTCCTCCTCAAAACGGAATTTTTGACATGGCACTCTGCTCAAAGACCAATAATTCATAAATGTATCTCTTTATTTTTTCTTAAACTTGGGATTGACCTGTGAGAAGGAAGAATCTCTGCTCTGGACTAATTATACATAGGTCCTAGATCGAGCAGAGCTTTTTTTGGACAGTGGGATCTTTTCTTGCTCTGGATTTCCATGTGGCCTAATTCAGTTTAAGACTGTTCTATTTAAGCAGGATGTCTTTATCATTGTTCACTTGAGAGGTATCCACCTTTTTTTGCAGAAATCATTTAAGTTTTGAATATAGGACACAGTTAGTCACAGTTCTCAGGTAGATGCCTGTCTGATGAGGCTTGAAAGCAAAAAATTAATTACTCCCAGAGATAAAGTTCCTTTAAACATTCTCAGCGGAATGGAATCAACAGAATGGTGCTGCTAGTTGTAATTTTTTACTCTATGCCCCTACTTAGAAGCCTAGGATATTGTATGTTTTACTAACACACCTCTCTACCTGCCCTGCCACTTTTAATGAATTATATTTATACATACGCCAGTCTTTCTGCTCCAGCTCAGCCTGTAGAATAGTGCCTGTTATTTCATATTGTGTCTCCACATCTTTTGTTCGAAAGTGCATCACCTCACACTTCTCTGCATTAAATGTCATCTGGTACCCATCCATCAACTTCACCAACATGCCCATGTCCTTTTGAAGTTCAGCACTATCCTCCACACAGTTTACTATTCTCCCAAGATTTGTGTTACCTGTAAACTTTGAAATCGTCTCCTCCACTCAAAGATCTACATCCCTCAGCCTATGCAAGTGTCACAGAACTGACCCCTGGAAAACTCCACGATAAGCCTTCTTCAAACATGAAAATTCCCTTTGATCACTACTGTCTGTTTCTTATCCTCACCAATTTTGTATCCATACTCGTACAGTCTGCTTTGTTCCATGATCTATGACGTTTCTCTCAAGTCTGTTTTGTGACACTGTATCGAATGTCTTTGGGCAGTCCATGAGCACCACTTCAACAGTCTTCCCTTCATCAACCCTCTCAGTTAACTTTTCAAAAACCTCCAATAAGATAGTTGGTCTTTTATCATAATCTTGTTCTCCTTCTGGTGTGTGGTTTTTCACCTCATTTCTGAACATTCTGCATTCACTTTGAGTCTTGATTGTATTTACTACCAAACACCTGTCACAAACATGCTTTTTTTTCTTTAACTTAATTTCTAACCACTGTGTCATCCAGAGAGCTCTGGATTTATTTGTCCCACCTTTTCCTTATAAGAGAATAGACACTGACTGCGTCCAAACCATTTCCGTATTGAAGGCAGCCCATTGTTCAGCAACTGTTTTTCCCATTAATAGAGCCGCCAATCTCTGAGAGTCTGCCTTCAGCACAAGTGATAAAAGCTTTCAGTTTGTAGAAATGCGTTTGAGGTTGGTGATATAATTCACAGAACAGATTTAAAAAGCTGCAAATTCTGGAAGTATGAACTATAACTATGATGTCCAGAGCTTTGGACTTCTGAGAGAGCACGAACTGAGCAGGAAATAGTGAAATATTCATTTACAAAAGAGGGATGCAAGCAGGAAGAATATTGCCGGATAGTGCACTAGCTAGAGGAAGAGACAACTAGGGTGACACCTTTGGTGGACTGGCGTGTGCTACCACGGTGACAAGTGGCTGTAACAAGCAGACAACGTGCATCCATGACCTTCACAGATATCAGTGAAGGTGCAACAAATGATGACACTCCATTTGATATGGATTGTTTGCTGCAGGTCTATAATCTACTGTATTCTTTCATGGCATGTAGCTATTCCTGTCTAGTCCAGCAACTCCAAATTACCCTGGAAGTGAATGGCTTCTTAGGCCATTTCAGAGCTGGCCACAGTGCTGTGTGTGTCTGGAATTATGTGTAGGTCACAGCAGGTAAGGACAGCAGATTTTCATAAGAACATAAGGTCTAGGAGCAGCAGTAGGCCATCCGGCCCCTCGAGCCTGCCCTGCCATTTAATAAGATCATGGCTGATCTTTTTGAGACTCAGCTCCACTTACCCGCCCACTCACCATAACCCTTAATTCCCTTACTGTTCAAAAATTTATCTAGCCTTGCCTTAAAAACATTCAGTGAGGTAGCTTCAACCACTTCACTGGGCAGGGAATTCCACAGATTCACAATCCTTTGGGTGAAGAAGTTCCTTCTGACCTCAGTCCAATATCCGCTTCCCTTTATTTTGAGGCTATGCCCTCTAGTCCAAGTTTCACCTGCTAGCGGAAACAACCTCCCTGCCTCCACTTTTTCAATTCCCTTCATAATCTGATATGTTTCTATAAGATCTCCCCTCATTCTTCTGAATCCAATGAGTATAATCCCAGTCTACTCAGTCTCTCCTCATAATCCAACCCTCTCAACTCTGGAATCAACCGAGTGCACCCACTCTGCACCCCCTCCTGTGCTAGTATATCTCTTCTTAAGTAAGGAGACCAAAACTGCACACGTACTCCAGGTGTGGCCTCACCAGGACCCTATGCAGCTGAAGCATAGCCTCCTTGTGTTTAAACTCCATCCCTCGAGCAATGGCAGACAAAATTCCATTTACCTTTTTCATTACCTGCTGCACCAGAATCCTACTTTTAACAATTCATGCACAAGGACACCCAAGTCCCTTTGCCCAGCAGCTTGCTACAATTTTCTACCATTTAAAACATATTCCTACCAAAATAGCTTTTGTGCTCCTGAGATGCTGCTTGGCCTGCTGTGTTCATCTAGCTCCACACTTTGTTATCTTGGATTCTCCAGCATCTGCAGTTCCCATTATCTCTTATATCCAGGTGTCTTGCTGTTTCTTCCTTAATAATAGGTTCAAGCATTTTCCCCGCTACGGAAGTTAAGCTTTTCATCTACTTCCCTTTTTAAACAGCTGGGTCACATTGGCTGTTTTCCAAACTGTGAGAATCACCCCAGAATCCAGTGTATTTTGGTAAATAATTACTAGTGCGTTTGCTATTTCCCCCATCACCTCTTTTAGTACCATGGGATGCATTTCATCAGGGCCAGGAGACTTGTCTACCTTTAGCCCCCATTAGCTTGGCCAGCACTGCCTCCTTAGTGATAGTTTCTAGGTCCTCACCTGCTATAACCTTCTTGCCATTAGCTTTCGGCATGCTATTTGTGTCTTCCACTGTGAAGACCAACACAAAATAACTGTTTAATGTCTCGGCTATTTCCTCATTCCCAGTTATTAAGTTGGCCTCTCATCCTCTAAAGGACCATTGTATACCTTCACCACTCTTTTACAATTTACATATGACTATCAAATGTCTTCCAAATGACATCAGACAGATTTTCGTTGAGAATGGTCATTAAGCTGTCTTTGTATTCCAGATTTAATCAAAGTACTTTGTAATTCGAACCCACATTAACCACACCATTAACTTTAATTCTGCTTTCTCGCCACAGATGCTGCCTGACTTGCTGAAGTTTTCCAGCAATTTCTGAATTGTTCCCTCAACATTAGCATGGGGTTCTGGATTGCTAGTCCAATAACACTGCTGTTATGCCACCACCTCCCTCAGCCGTCATCAATGGAATGGTGACCACACACAGAGCATGAAAAGACCATGAACCAAATATAGCCTAGGTCTTCAGGAGTCCATCCAGAAAGACCTCAGTTGTGGATTCCTAGCCACTGTTGTATGTCCTGTACAACCAATCACTCTCAACAATTTTACAGCTGTACATGACATTAATAAGGCCACTCTTAAAATACTGACTTCAATTGTGGCTTCCATGGTATAGGAAAGATGTTACTAAACTTGAAAGAGTTCAGAAAAGATTTACAAGGATGTTGCCAGGGTTGGAAGATTTGAGCTACAGGGGTGGTTGATTAGGCTGGAGCTATATTCTCTGGAGGGGTAAGGGGTGACCTCAGAGAGGTTTATAAAAAGGGGGCACACGTAGGGTGAATATCCAAGGTCTTTTTCCCAGGATAAGTAGGGGAGTCCAAAGCTCTAGGGCATAGATTTAAGGGGAGAGGTAAATGGTTTATGAGAGACCTGAGGTGCAACATTTTCATGCAGAGGGTGGTGCATGTATGAAACAAGCTGCCAGAGGAAGCGGGAGAGGTTGGAAGAATTACAATATTTAAAAGGCATCTGGATGGGTACATGAAAAGGTACGGCTTAGAGGGATATGGGCCAAATGCTGGCATATGGGACTAGATCAATTCAGGATATCTAATTGACATGGATGAATTGTACCAAAAGGGCTGTTTCTGTACCATATGACTCTATGACTCCATAATTAATGGTTGAGGTAGCATGCTACCACCAATCTCCTTTCTACGATGGAGATCAGGGCTTATTTGGTTAACAGTAGCTGTGGATGGATGGGTTAGTGATTCCTGATGGGAAGAAGCACTTGTCTTAACAGATTGTAATATATTGCATGATAGCAACAAGTCATAGTTACATTGGCCAGTTTGATATGACAACTAAGACTATCAGGAGACCTTGATGCCACAGCTTTCTCCATTAGGTTCTCAAGCTAATCTCCTCTCTTCTCCATCCAAGACTGTACAGCATCATCAGATTAGAAGGAGCTTCAAACAATCTCTAACATTAAACCTGCAACACCTTAAACAAAACCAGCGAAAAACTCTCCAGTTCACTGTGAAGGACGAAGACTCATTTTCAAATAAGCTGTTAACTAGGCCTGTAGTTAGCAAGTCACTTGTCTGGAATTTGCTGGAGATTCTTGATCCTGGGAGCCTGGCAGAATTCCTGGAGGAATGACACAAACAGTCTCTCCTGATGTTACAGTGGGGCTATGGGAGAATTCTATTTCACCTGATGTATCGCCCAATCTACCAGATACATTTCAGACAAAATCCACTGAAAGCAATGAAGATATATTTCAAACAGTGTGGAATATATACTGGGCTTTATCACAAGTGGAAACTGGAAATACAGTGAGAATTGGAACACTTTTGAAATGTTGGTAACTGATAACAGTTTCAATTCAGCCTTGTCATTCCTGGCTCTGTGGAAAACTGTTCTCACGCAGAGAACAAAGTTGTCGGATGACAAGAATGCTTTAAATAGCTCATCATGATAAGCACATTTCATTTAATACAGACAGAGCTGGCCTTACAATATTGAGATATAGGAATTGTTAGGTTTCACCGAATAGTGCATGAAACCTACCCAGAGCACAAGAGACACAGACCATTGTTCTCCACTTCAGAAATCCTTTACTTTGCTAAACCACCATAGGTTTCTCAACTTCATTAGTTGTGGCAGGTCTTGAGGCCATTCCACTGCGCCAGAGGCTCCAGGTTTGAGTTTTTCTCAGGACTTGACAGCTAGGGAAGGTGCATACATTACGTGGCTAAACAGATTTGCTGTCAACCTGCAAATCTTTCCAAAAAATGCTGATGGCTGACTGCAAGAGTAAGACAGACTCCCTGTCAGTGATATTCTAACACCACTATCCATAGTTTCAAACTGCAAGATGCATGTACTGGGCTCAAGAGACATGGAAGGAGGACTAAAGGATGGGGTGATGATGATGAAATAGCCTATATTAAGGGTGCATCCAAACAGCCTAGGAACTAACAAAAGTGTTTCCCATTTACTTGCCTGGCACCAGCTATACTGTTGGGATTCCCAAGCTGTGTAAGTTACCTTTCACCCTTGTCTCAGGTTAAACACCGGCGACAGCAGAATGGTGCTGTTGAGGGTATCGACACCCAGTTGGGACAGGAGGCTGCCTAATGCCTTCCCTACTCCCTGTAAAATTTGGAACAGGTCATTGTCGGCTATGTCAGTGATAAATAGTTATCCATTTGGCATTTAAGTACCTCACCTCACTCTCCTTGCTCCAAGACCATCATCCAGCCCATGTAATGATGTTAATTAACATTCAGAGGACCCACAATATCCTTTAAGGAGAGATTTCTAGCTGTTTTGAGTTAAAAATCTCAGTTCAATAAGTTTGGTCATTTGTGGGCCAATGCTAGAAAATAATCACTCAAAGTAGACCAAGGAATTGAAACAAACAAGAGCCCAGCTGCTTCAGAGCAGGAAATTTGCCTTTTATATTCATGATTCAGATAACATGCATTGCAGTTGGCTCTTAATGTTCTCAGGGAAGGAGCACAAGAGCACAATCACTTCCACATTCCGCTTCAAGCCGGACCCAGGACAGGGAGTTTATATCAAGGACCAGTGAGGCTTCAAGGGCTCATTCAGGTTGATGGGGAGATGCCTCGCTGCTGTTCTTGAGTCGGAGAAGCTGCTGTGCTCAACTCAAGGGGGCCAGGACCAGGGCCTGGGGCCAGGGCTGGGACCAGGGCTGGGGTTGGGGTCAGGGCAGGGTCCTGAGTGAGGAGCAGCACCAGAACCCACAATTTCCGTCTCAAGCCATCCTGGACTTGGGCATTTGTTGTCATTGATTCTTTTTCGCTGGATTGAAAGCCTGCTTAATGCTGTCAGATGTCAGAAATCACATGACACATGTTATAGGCCAACAAGTTTATTTGAAAACACAAGCTTTTGGAGCCTCAGACCTTCCTGAAAGCTTGTGTTTTCAAATAAACCTGTTGGGCTATAACCTGATGTCGTGTGATATCTGACTTTGTCCACCCCAGTCCAACACTGACACCTTCGTATCAATGCTGTACTGAGAACATGCTCAAAGGAAGCAGCTATGAGTGGCTACTAAATGCCAACTTTGCCACTGGTGTTCTGAACCCATAAATGCATTATTTTTTAAAAAGGGGTTCAGGAAGATATTGTCTTATTCCAGCCTTGCTGCCAATCCAGGAACAATGGTTTTGCAGAAAATGCGAGAGGCTACCTAAGTTATGACTAGATTTAGAAGGAAATGAGACAAACATCATCAACATCTTTCTTATTGTTTAGGGGAGAAAGATACATTGTCCATCATCAAGCAACGAGGGAGATGATAGCATTGTAATCCAGAACCCCATGTTCTGGGGATAGAGGTTTCCATCCCACCAAAGCAGATGGTGAAATTTGAATTTGATTAAAATCTAGAATTAAAATATTGCTTCATGATGATCATATAATCATTCTCAAGCAACAAGAGGTATTGCAGACTGGGCCAGCATTTTTTGCCTATCCCAAATTGCCCTTAAGAAGGTGATAGTGAGCTGCCTTCTTGAACCACTGCAGCTCATGTGCTGTGAGAGAACCCACAATATCCTTTTAGGAGGGATTTCCAGCAGTTTGACTCAGCAACACTGAAGAAATGGCAATATATTTCCAAGTGATGATGGTGAGCGCCTCGGAGGGGAACAGGTAGGTGGTGGTGTTACCCAAGTAGATGCTTACATCTATATCATGCTTTGATTAGAGTAAACATCCCAGGGTGTTAGAAAAATAAAAACGTGATGCTATAGCCTGAAAGTGAGGCCTGAAAAAAATTACTATCTTACTATCCTTGGGAGCAAATGGAAGTTGAACCTAGTGCCCTAGACAAGGGGTAGGGATGCTACCATTGCATTACATGAAGCTCTACAATTGCTTAGAAATCATTTTGGTGCAATGTTTCCCACTTAAAAGGCAAAAATATGACACCTCTCAAAATAGTGAGTACAGAAATGTCATATTAATACCTTAAACATTGCTGGCTGATGCTGCATGCATTCATTTCAAGTCAACTGGGATCATGCGGGGAGCATGTGAACTACACGTAACTCCCACAAGTAGACTCTAAAGAGCTGAATGTGTTCATACTGGTTAAGTTCAATGCATTTAGGTTTTCACCCTCAAGAGGGCAAAAGGTTAATTAGTGTTTAAAACTGAAAGGTGTGAACAATTTTAATAAGCCTGCAGCTGTTTGTGAAGTTGCAGCTCTGACACATTGGTACTTAGAGTGGCCTGACATTGCCCTGAAACTGAAAGCGTGTTGGTTTCAGTAGAACCGCTAAGAGTTTGCACATTCTAAAAATCCAAAACTTATTGCTTTACTGATCTGACCACATCTCAAATTAGTGAATTATTTGGTCGAGATAAGTAGTTCACTTTGCCATTCTGGTGTTGTTTATCGTGTCATGGAATCCAACCCCCGCTAAGACTTAATGGGTTACATTCAAAATGCTGATCATATTAAAAATCTGCTTCTCCTGAACGGTTTGGTACTTATCCAGAAAGAGTACAAAATTATATTGTAAAAAAATTAAAATGTTGTGCTCAGTTGTGCATGCTTTGATTACATGTGAGTATAGGCTGTTCTTTACGGTGATTAGTTAAACCTGGGTGCGGTGACTGAAAAAGAGGAATCAAACTGACACAAGCAGCTGTAAGTATAAGAGCAGACATTTTAAAGCGTTGAATCAAATTCCTGTTCAGATGAAAACCGAAAGAACTGTGGATGCTGTAAATCAGGAGTAAAAACAAAGTTGCTGGAAAAGCTCAGCAGGTCAGGCAGCATCTGTGCAGGGAAAAACAGAGTTAACGTTTCAGGTTTGGTGACCCTTTCGTCAGGGGGAGTTCTGAGGAAGGGTCACCAGATCTGAAACTTTAGCTCTGTTTCCTCGTTCACAGGTGCTGCCCGACCTGCTGAACTTTTCCAGCAACTTTGTTTTTGCTCCTATACAGATGTATAGCCTACAGTGTGTTAACTGTGCATATCTCCAAGGCTCAAAGCACAACAGGAGGCATGGAGGTTCTAATTCCCAGTTATCATGTTCCAGCACGCAACACTGAAGTAAAGTTAAAGTCATCTCAGGCTCAGAGAATCATAGGGCCACTCTGTCATTTGAGGGAGACAATTAATCGCAGTTTAACCTGAAGGTCACCACTCCTCAAGCAAGGAGAGAGATTGAGATGGTGGAAGCTTCATGGCAACCTCAATCAGGGCAGGAACTGAACTCATGTTGTTAGCATCACTCACCAGCCATCCAATCAACTGAACAAACAGATCCCTCCCCCCCTCCCCGCTCCCTGGTAAGTTTCTAACCATGAAGTACTGCAATGATGAATCACATTTATATTGCACCTTTAATGTTGCAAACCTTCACAGGGCTCATTACTGAACAGCAGCTATTGGATGAGATGTTATAAGCTTGGTCAAAGTGGTGATTATTAATAAAACATCTTTAAGGACAGAGAGGAGTAGAGAGATGGGGAAGTTTTTATTATTCAGAATTTAAGCAGCTACAGGTGTAGCTAGCAAAGAGGACTGAATTGGAAGTGAACAGATTTCTTTGTTGATTGTGAGGCTGCAGAAGATTACAGATACATGTAGAGTCAAGGCCATATAGAGAATTATAAATGAGAATGAGAATTTTAAATGGAACCATTGTTAGACCAGAAGTGAAAGTAGGTCAGTGAGTGCAGCATCCCAATGGCTACAAGGGTGAGCTTCAGAAAGAAAACAATTCCAGGGCTGTGAGGAGAGAGCAGGGTGTCTGGGATTATTCAGAAAATTCTTTCAATGAGTTGCTGCGTGTATGAAGGGCTGAATAGGCTTCTTTCCAGTAGGAATCTGTTAACAGCTGCTGGGAAGCATAAACACAAATTAAAACAAAGGCTTTGCTCTCAGAGATAATGGGAACTGCGGATGCTGGAGAATCCGAGTGTGAAGCTGGATGAACACAGCAGGCCAAGCAGCATCGTAGGAGCACAAAAGCTGACGTTTCAGGCCTAGACCCTTCATCAGAGAGCGTTTGCTCTAATGGTTCAGACAGAGATGAAGAGGAACTTCTTCTCTCAGAGGGTAGTGAATCAGTTGAATTCTTTACCTAAGAAGGTTGTCGACGTTGGGTTATTATGTATATTCAAAGCTGATTAGCCAAATTTTTAACCAATAAGGGAATCAAGGGTGAATAAGTGAGCGAGCGAGCAAGTGAGTGATAGTGCGGAAAAGATCAAAAAGTGGATTCAATGACTTTCAGACCATGATTTTGTGGAATGGCAGAGCAGACTCAATGGGCTGAATAGCCTACTTCTGCCCTTACGCCCTGAGGTCCCATGAGTCTTTCGACATAAGAATGAAATGTTTTAATTCATCAAGATTGCAATCCAGAGAAGAGTACAATTGTTCAGTCTTATCCTTTTACAGATAGCACTAAAGTTGGAATATACTTCCATCAGCAATGCCTGCTCTCCAATACAGCGTCTCAATGGCCATTTCAATGTGTGGCATGGAGCAATCAAATCGAATCCTATCCTCACTTAAACGTCAGATTTTGTGGTCCTAAGATGCTGCTTAGCCTGCTGTGTTCATCCAGCTCCACACTTTGTTATCTCGAATTCTCCAGTATGTGCAGTTCCCATTATCTCTGATTTCACACATCAGTGCTTTTAAGCAGAAAGATGGGCGGGAATGGGAGTATAATGGAATACTCTCCTTTTGCCTTGGTGAGTGAAACTCCAACAATACTCTAGAAGCTTGACATCATCCAGGAAAATGCAGCTTCACTTGATTGGCAAATTTTCATCATTCAGTGCCTTTACCGGACTCTCTGTAGCGACTCTGTATACCATCTAGAAGATGCACTGCAGCAACTCACCAAGGCTCCTTCAAACAGCAAATTCCAAATCCATGACCTCTACCACTGGGAAAGGCAAAGGCAGAAGCCAAGTGGAAATACTGTTGCTTACAGGCTCCACTTCAAGCCACTCACCGTCCTGACTTGGAACTACATCAGCCATTCATTCACTGTTACTAGCCAAGGCTCTGGAACTCCTTTTCTAACAGCACTACACCCTAGGACCATAGCAGTTTAAGATGACAGCTCACCATCACTTTCCCTCCAACAATTACAGATTGGCAACAATTACAAGTCTAGCCAGTGATGCCCAAATCCTGTTAACAATTTAGAAAAGGAACCCCAGGTAATGCTTCCTGGCCTACCCAAGGTTTGGTATCTCATCAAAATCTAAGCTGACATCCGCTGTACCAGAACTAAGGCAGGATTCAATGTAGACTATTCCCTGTTCTCCATAGATTTATAAGCTCAACACGCCTATCAATGGATCAGCATAACTCTTTACAAGCTCCATCCCTACTGCATCTGATTGCTTCCAAAACTGACCCATCGTTAACTTAATGGACAGTATTGTGTAGACAGAGATGACAAATGCCCAGAAGATAAATACTTGGTCAAACTTGAGTTGGAAAGTATTAGACAGACAGGGAATACCTTAGTAATACTTATAATTATTATCACCCTATAACTTTGCCTGACACCATTCCTGTTTTATCTCACCTGCAACAGGAGGTCTGCTCTCTGCCATTTTTTGGTATAAATTTGACTATTCCAAATCATACCTGGCTGGTCTCTCAAAGTCTAGCCTCAATGAACTTCAGGTCATTCAAAATTCTGTGGCTTCTGAGCAAACCCCATTCACCCATCAGCCCCATGCTCTTTAACTTATATTGGCTCCTGGATAATGGACACATTGACTTGTTAAATTCTTGTCTTTGTTTTCAAATGGTCCCATGGCCTCACTACCCCCTCTATTTTTATGGTCTCCTGCAGACTCACAAATCCGCATTGTTGTAATTCTGTCCTTGTTGTGCATTCCTGACTTCCTTAATTCCACTGGAAACCCCTCCCTAAAACTCTCAGCTCCAAACTTGGTTCTTCAAACCTACTTCCTTATCCAAGGCATCCACACATAGTGGTATTTGTCATCTCTGACAAAGTTCATTCTCAAACTTTGTTTTGTCATTATATTGCCAATTGGTCAGACCCAAATGTACACATTTGCTGTGCCATTTTCTTTTGTAACATCCGTGACAATGCATTAAAATATTACATCTTTTCAAGGTGAAGGTAATTATAGCTCTTGTGGCTAAAAGAAACAAGGAATAGGAGGGACGACAGGTTTAGTGTACCAAGCTTGATAATCCTTTGGTTGTGAAATCATTTGGGAGACCTCACAGAGATAACACAGAAACTCTGTTCTTTTTCTGACATCTGCTGGGCAATGGGTGACATGTCAAGAGGTTTGAAGTGATGAGGTTGCAACAAAGACAGTCACAGCAAATAATCAAAATAAATATGCTTCATGAATTGCCCAGAGCTTTGGGACATTCCAACTTGGTCACCAGCCCCCTTCTATATGCAAGTCCTCTTTCTCCTCCTCACCTTGGAGCTACTTCTCAACACTGTGGCTGGTTGATAATGAGGGGCGTCACAGCTAAGTCTGATGCTTTTCTCACCGGAATTCCATACAAATGCAGACTCAGGACTGAATTCCAATTCTAAGGTCATGAGGCTCAAATCATGGTTGGAATTTCTGGGCCTTCTCTGGAGCTTTTATAAGGAGGCAGTGGGAAGTGGGGAGGAGGGCTAAGAATTCTGTTCCCCAAGGCAGATCTTCAATTTTTCTGTGAAGCTCTCGGAACTTTCAGTTGGGTCAGCGTCAAAGTCAGAAACCCATATTAATTTCATTCACATTTCGTGAAGGAATTCACTTCCACAGAAAGCAGTTGAGGTTAAAACATTACGTCTTTTCAAGGTGAAGGTAAATGTAGCTCTTGTGGATAAAGGAAATAAGGGATAGGAGGGAGGACAGGTTTAGGGTACTGAGCACAATGATCAACTGCGACCATAATGAATGGCAGAACAGGCTCAAGGGGCTGAATGGCCTACTCCTGCTCCTGCCTTCGACATTTCTATATTAACACCCAGCCACCGGAATTATGTTCACAGGCACAACCTATTTAGGCAAAAACAGGAATTTTATTCACAAACCTAAATATTAATATATGAAGTATGGAGCTAAACTTCTTCCTCCAAGCTTTGATGAGTACAAACGTCTTCACTAACTTGACTTCTTCGTAACCAAGGTGTTTCCTCATGTAAGCAGTCACAGTTTTAGGGGTGAAAGCTGACCAGGCCAACAATGCCTGCTTAAGTGAGACAGATGCACTGATAACATCAGCAAACTGACCAGCGCAAGTAACCAGGGCTAACCTCAAAAGAAGGCTGAGCTCAAAAAGCCATTCTTTGTGATTGGGCCAGTGCCTCGTGCTAGTCCTTGGTGAAGAGCTGTTAGATGTGTATGCTCTGCTGGCTGCTGTGATAGATCAGTGACCTGAAGGCGCTTGCGAAGATCAGTTAGGAAGAGATTCATCAGCGATTTCGTTGGCTCAATCATTGGTGGCTGTAGAGTCCTATCCTGGACCTGCAGATCCTGGGACAGTGCGGGCAGGGGAATGCTCCGGACAGTGGGGCTTGAGATGAGGGCTCCCTCCTGCATTTCCGTCTGTCTTCTGCAGCTGCTCTCCTCGAACGTTCGAACTGCTCCGTCGCCGTCATAGTTTCCTTCTGCCATGCGACCCTGTCAGAGGCCAGCTTTTGCCATTCCGTTGAGGCGATGCCGGCCTGAGACAGCTGTTGCTTCAGTTGATCCTTGTAGCGCTTGCGCGGGACACCGCGGTTTCCTTTGCCGATGCAGAGTTCCCCGAAGAACACTGTCTTTGGTATTCTGGTGTTGTCCATCCGCTATACGTGACCCGACCATCGAAGTTGCTTCAGGAGAAGGGTCGCTTTGATGCTGGGGAGCCGGGCCTTTTCCAGCACTTCGTTGTTAGAGACGCAGTCCTGCTAGGTGATGCCCAATATAGAGCGCAGGCAACGTTGGTGGAATCGTTCCAGCAGCCGCATCTGTTTCCGATACAGAACCCAGGCCTTGAAGCCGTACAGCAGTGTAGTGATGACCGCGGCCTTGTAAACCTGGATTTTCATCGACATGCTAATGAATGGGAGACAGTATCACTGTGGTGCATCCCCAGTAGCTACAATGAAGTGACAGACATTGATTGCACATGCGACATCTAATACCCAGTTTTCATGGAACCGCAGAATCTGTACAGCTGGAAAGAAGCCATTCAGCCCATCAAGTTTGCACGGACCCTTTGAAGACCATTCCACCCTATCCCTGTAGCCTTGCATTTCCCATGGCTAACACACATAGCTTGCACATCTCTGGAGATAATGGGCCATTTAGCATGGCCAATCCCACCAACCTGCTCATCTTCGGGCTGTGGGAGGAAACCTGCAATAGGTCGCAACAGGGCAACAAAGTTGAGATGCCCACTATTCATAATATTCTGTAGTGATTGGTGGCATGGTGTCTAGCGCTACTGCCTCACAGCACTAGGGCTCGGGTTCGATTCCACGCTCAGGTGACCATCAGTGTAGGGCTTGCACATTCCCCCTGTGTCTGCATGTGTTTACTCCGGGTGCTTCAGTTTCCATGTGGGATGCTCTTTAGAGGGTTGGTGTGGCTGCTTCCACAGTGCAGGGATTCTGTTCTATGATCCACCATCAGCGTCCTGAAGCAGGGTCACTGGACCTGAAACATCGACTCTGCTTTCTCTCTACAGATTCTGCCGAACCTGTTGCTTTTCTCCAGCGATTTCACTTATTGATTTCCAGCATCCACAGTTCTTTGGGAATTTTTTGTTTGCATTCTGCCATGGTGGGATTTGAACCCACATCCTCAGAACATTAACCTTGGTGTCAGGATTTCGTCATTCAGCAATACTACCAGTATGCCACTGTCTCCCCTGTGCCGGGCGGATAAAGCAAGAAGATTTGAACTGATGAACGTAGTGATTTGAATGAGGGCCCATTGGATCAAATTGTTTATGCGATTTCAGTTTGGGGCTGTTAACATGGCCCAATCAGAGACCCCTGGCTGACAGATATAAACAGGAGTGTCCCTCCATCTGGTTTTGTCACTGACATCCACAGAAAGTTGGTTCACTTCCTCTAGGACAAAAAGATGCACTGGGCCATGGCACATGTTCTGAATCTCCCTACTGAGAAGGGTGGTCAGTCATTGATGTGCGTCTGCACCCAGGTGGCGATATTCCACCTTCAGACCTTGCGGCAATACCTTTACTTTGAGCATCCTCCTCGGTGGTGCCCCTGGTGGTGTATTTTTCCCCACCAGGTCCATAACCTCAACCACGACACGCAGCTCCTGCTTAGCACCCGTGAGGGTTTGCTGGTCACCCTCAGGACGCTGCCTCTCTTTTACCAGGAGCCTGATCACTGACTGGGATATGGTCGACTCACGTCATGCCTACCCTCCGGCAGGATTGGCGGCCATTGTCAGAGAGCCGCTGTTCAGGAATCCGCAACTCCGCTGTCACTGGTGGAAGTGGCTGGCGGAGGAGAGGGCTGTGGCTTGGGGAGGTGACCAGTGTCAGGGACGTGCTGTTTGGTGGGGGCCTTGGCTGGATGCAGCCACATGAATTGGCCAGCAGGGTGGCGATAGACGTCCAGCTTACTGTCACCATCATCCAACGACTCAAAACAGCGGGGCTCAGACCCAACACCATGCACCAGCTGGAGGGTGCTCAGATGTGCTGTGGGATTTCTTCTACGTGTACTCCCTGCTTAGATAGAATTCCACATCAGCCCCAGGCTCCCATACCTCCTCCCAGGAACCTGTGATAATGGGAACTGCAGATGCTGGAGAATCCAAGATAACAAAGTGTGGAGCTGGATGAACACAGCAGGCCAAGCAGCACATTAGGAGCACAAAAGATGACATCTCGGGCCTAGACTCTTCATCAGAAAAGGGGGATAGGGAGAGGGTTCTGAAATAAATAGGGAGAAAGGGGGAGGCGGGTCGAAGACAGGAGAGTTGCAGTGGGAGAGAGATCCCCTGAGATTTGCCCGGAGGGAGGAGGGTAACTTTTTCAGGTCAGGCATCCCTGGAAGAGACTTCGCAGTGAGGTTAAAATTGTGATCAGAGGTAATGGGAACTGCAGATGCTGGAGAATCCAAGATTACAAAGTGTGGAGAGTCTAGGCCTGAAATGTCAGTTTTTGTGCTCCTAAGATGCTGCTTGGCCTGCTGTGTTCATCCAGCCCCACACTATGTTACCCCACAACCTGAGCTGCCTCCGAAATTTCACCTTTGTGTCTTTCAAAAATGTAAAATGGCAGGCCCTGTACAGGCTGCTCCTGCACACCATCCACCTCTTCTCCTTCACCCACTGCCCAGACACACTTTGCTGTGCCTATTTACCACTGGGTGGCGGGGATCTCCAGCGGAGGGCTCTCTATGAGGGGCTCCTCCCCCTTTTCCTCAGGGATCAGGAGGGGAGTGTGTTGCAGACAGCAGTCCCATGTACCTGTAGATTGTGATGATTCATGGTCTCCCAACCCAACTGTCTGTTTTGTGACACTGTGGAGTCTGTGGATCACGTATATATTGGAGGTGGGCGCTTGCGCTCCCTTTTCAGTTATCTTAAAGACCTCCTTCTGTGTTTTTGGCTGCACATCAGCCCCATGCTCCTGATCTTTGGGCACCGCGTGCAGAGGGGAGCAAGCAGGCCAGAGGATCCCCTCGTGGGCCTGCCCCTGGATCTGGCCAAACTGGTCATAAACAAGCCCAGGCCGCAGGCCATAGAGGGGGCTGTTATGGCCAACTGCCTGCCCCTTTTCCACGGCTACATCCACAACTGGGTGTCCCTGGAGAAGGAGCATGCAGTGTGCACTGGCACTCTCGATTCCTTTCAGGAAAGGTGGGCACCACAGGGTATGGAGCACACCACAAACTTGATTCTTACCATCTGCCTCACTTTTTCTTTCACATGGGCATTGCCCCTGTATGTGCTCTACTTGATACTGAATCTTTGGTCTCGTGGAAGTTTAACCTGGTGGTGGTATGTTAATACAGTTATTTGTACACCTGGTGTTTTTAATGTGTCTCTCACATGCACACGCACAACAAGGAAAAATATATATAAACAGGGGATTCAGAATTTCCTCAGTTCAAAACAAAAGAAAAGAAATGTAAAAAGGAGTGTCAGAAAGTCTTCATACTCTAGTAACCAGTTCTGAGCTGGCTGGTCAGAGTCCGTGTACAGCACACATGTAAATGAAGGGTGACGTGGTGACAAGATACCATTCTCTATGCAGTCATTTCAAAGATCATCCCCTTTCTTTCCAAAAGACAGTAAAATCATGTACATAAACAAATGTTTCACTGCCTGTAACATAAAGGTAATTTATTATATTTGCAAATGCCTTGATGGTAACATTTTCTGGAGGTGCCTCTGACTGCCATAGGCTTGAGTGATGTTGTCTGTCTGTGTGTGTTGCCCAGCTTTTCCTGGCATGGACTGCAGAAGCTGTTCCAGAATTTGATTCTCCTGACCCACTCTATTTGACTTTTTGGCACTTGATTAGCCACTGACTAATCTTGTTCACCAATTTCAAGTGGTTCAAATCTTCTTTACAGAGTTGTAAGATTGTTGCATAAACACAGCCACGTGGAGTCTTTGCATCAAGGTGAATACAATTGTTTGCCAGAAAGAAGCCAAGTATAGTCGCACTATATGGAGAAGGAACATTAATGTGGGAACAGAATGATACTTCCTTGAGGCTTGATTATCTGCAACGTTATTGTTGAGGGTAAAAGGGTTGATTCTTTTCCTGCTATTTAAAATAAGACCTGTTCAAGTTTATGTGTTTTCTTTCTTTTGTGTCTAATAGGCATTAATGCTCATTTGTTAAAAGTACATTTGCAGCCTTTTGTCAATAAATCCAGTGATTGAACACCTTAGTAGACAAATTGAAAAAATAAAAATTAGAGTTTATGAAGCTGAGTTCCACTCTGGGATCTGACTTGTGCAGTATTACTATCAGCTGGAATCATAACAGAAAGGTATTCTAACAAGTAGGTATCTTTAAGACAGGAAATGAGGGGGTAAAATGTCCTGAGAAGTAATTATTCTGACTGGATAAACAGTGGGGTTAGAAGATCCCAATGCATGATGCCTTTTGTAATATCCATTATGAAATTGCAGCAGTGCTTACCTCAAGATATTTTGCGACAAGTTGGCAGACTGGTAGCCAGCTGTGGATTCTGTGCTGTGCATTCAACAAACACTTTCAATAACGGTAAATAGCTGATCTGTTGATCAGTGGAAAATATATTTTAGCTCAGTACACCAGTTTACAAAACACAGACAATTTCATGCGACAGAGAGAAACATAAAGACAGCTGCCAAATCAGAACAGTTGGTGCTTTTTGACTCACAAGTCATTTTTTTAGCAAATAGAATGAATTTCCTTATAAAACTATACAATGTAAGGAAATCTAATGATTATGACCCCAGATTCCATTTGGATGGGAGATAGATAAATGGCCAACGATCCAGAAACAACATGAGGGGAATAGAAAATGCACAGAAATGCACTGGAATACAGAATGCATTTCCTGAAATCACAATGGAAGCAGATTCAATAATGGCTTTCAAAGAGGATTTTGTTTTGAATTAGTTTGGTATAACTTTACTCTCTTATCTTCCCTGGAGAATGGTATGGGGCTATAGCAAGAGTTACAACCTGAAAAATAACCAGTTCAACCATATCATGTACAGCCCTCCTGTGGTCACCAAATCCTGGAGTAGGATAATGGACCCAGAAACACCCAGTTCTGAGTCAAGAATGCTACCAATTCAGACATTAGACAAAAACAGAATAAAAAGATGAAAGAATGTGCTGAGTGGAATTAACAGGAAAGCTGTTTGGAAGAACAATTACAGGAATATTTGAGCCAAGTGGTGCCACTCCATGTCCTTTGAAAACAACAGAAGGTAAGATGCCTCTGAGTTATTGATGTAGAAAGTACCTTCAAAAACCCACCCTGGCACAACACCTAGTTGCCCCTTACCTGATCACACACTTTTCAGTTCTACTCTATACACCCACCCTCACTTCCAATCCCACTGTCTCACACCCCACTTCACCCCACAACACATTCCCCATGATTCCCAACTGCAGAAGCCCCAGGGCCCAGGGCAGAAACAGCACCTACATTCCTTGACACTGATTCTCCAGCTTGGGGTTGAGAGGGTGATGCAAGAAACAACCATGACCTCTTCTATGGCACTGCTGAGTTCTGGAAATGCTGGCTTCTAACTGGCGCGTCAATTCCAGATTTATAGTTTCAGCAGTGAGGGCACGAGCAACCAAACAAGTGGCTGATGGAAGGGTCAGATCCACCAGGCTTTTTGACTGAGGTAGGTCACAGGTTTCGTTCCCTGAAACTTTCCCACTTTTGGATTTAGTCTGAAAGTAAGAAAATACTGCTCACCATTCCAAGCCAGGGGATTCTAGTTCTGCCCTTTGATGTGTCAAAGAAGTTCCACACAGAGCACAACAGTACACAGTCATAATCGGCTAATAATTCAGATAAACATATACCTATCTAAAAGTATCCGTTGGCATATCTGTCCTAATCTATAAGCTGCACATCAAGAGTACAAATATTGTTCTCTATTATCATTAAATGTTAAATGACACCACTTTGAGGTTACTTTTTAACAGGTGCCAGCATCGTGTAAAACAGGAACAGAAAATGCTGGAAACACCTAATAGCTCAGCAAGTGCCTGCGGACCAAGAAACACAGTAAATCTTTCAGGCAGATGTTAACAGGCTTCACCATTTGAGCAAATATAATGTAGAAAGGAGAACATCAAAGGGAAAGAATTTGTAGCACAGAGTTGAAAGTTCATTCGGTAAAGATAATTATAGGAGCAGAATTATCATTCAGCCCAGTAAATATACTCCAACATTAGATTGTGGCTGATATGTTGCTCAACCCCATTCTCCTACCTCCTCCCCATAACCCTTGATTCTGTTATTAGTCAAAAACATACCTATCTCTGTCTTAAGTACACCCAATGACTTCACCTCCGCAGTTCTGTCTGGCAACGAGTTCCACAGATTCCCTATCTTTTGGCTGACAAGATTCCACCTCATTTCAGTTCTAACAGGTCATCCCTTCACTCTGAGGCTATGCCCTTGAACCTTAGTCTCTCCTACTAGCTGGAACATCTTCGCCATGTCCACTCAAACCAGGCCTCTCAGTATTTTGAAAGTTTCAATGAGATCCCTCCTAATTTTTCTCAGCGTCAATGAATACAGAACCAGAGTCTTCAACCACTCCTCATATTGACAAGTTACGGGCAACTTTGTGTTATTAGCTTATTTTTCCCATGGGATGTGTAACAGCCAGCTGTGCCGCACTGGTTCCTTATCCCAATTCAAAAGCCTATTTAGGACACTCTTCATACGGTGTTGCGGATTTTATGGATTGCTAATGAGCAATTTATGAGGCTAAGCTCCAATGGATTTATGGAGGGATCGTCCCAATGGGAGGCGAAGGGGCCAGCAAGCTGTCGCTGAATTTCTACCACCCCTGATCCTCACATCTGCAATTGCACCTGGGACCACCAAACATCCTGGAAAGTGGATTCATCTCTGTAATTCTGGCCTGGCAGCTGTGATCACTGTTACATTTATTCTCCCAGTTGTAACGTCAGCCTACCTTTAAGAGACTTTTTAGTTGAGATTTCTTAAAGAGAAATGTTCATGGTATCGTCACTGCATCCTAGCATGTGACCAGAGGATATAAAAATATCAGATGCCATTTTATCAGGGATCACCTGAAGCATGACACTCTGATTGTGTAGCTCTCTCATATCACTCACCCTGCACTGTAAAACACTAATTCAAAAATGGAAGTGCTTCCCAAAGAGGCACAGCTGACAGAAGATGTTCTACTAAGCTACCACACAACCTGGAAGAGTTAACCAGAAGAGATATATGAAAGCTTAAGGAATTTTAACCTAATTGCACACAACATTAATAACAAATGTCTTTAATGGGCTGTGAAGTGCTTTAGGATAGCCTGGGATCATGTGGCACATCATACAAAGACATGCCCTTTATTTATTTGCTAAATGAGATCATAGCAACAATTTGACAATACCACATCCCTTGTCAGAACCCTGCCAGGAATTAGGACTGCATTGTTCTAATGTTATCTAAATCTAATGTTTCTTGCATCTCTGATTCTCTGGTCATGGAATTGATCCCTGAATCTTTTCAAGGCCTTGCCTAGGGGAACAGCAAGAAATTCAGCCTCCTCTTAAAGTCAGCCTGTAGTGTGTAATCTAAATGGTCGATGCCTTGATTTTCCCCAAAGTGTTTATGTTAGCAGTGCACTGCTAAAATTAAAACGGCACCAACAATATAAATGTGTCTCCATGACTTTGTTATTTTCCTTTTTTGGCTCACTTTAATGGTGAATAAACTTGAATAGCAACTTAGCTTGAACAGTGTGGTCTAAGTTTGTCCTACTTTGTTACAGAAAATGCCTTAATCAGCATAGGAATGTACTATGTTGCAATTAATTGCTATGATATGCTATGCTAATGTCAATGCGGCTGAGAATAAAAGATGTTGCTTTCAGCGTGTTGAAGACCCTGCATTCTTACAGAAACAGCAGACAAATGCTAATGTCTCCAGAGAAATGTTACTGTGGCCTCAGTTTAGCTTCTCATCAATGAAATGGCATCTATACATCTTTTTAAGCATACGTTCATGCGCATTGTTTTCCCTTTGATGAATATTGGGGAAGGGAAGGATTTGTGGTCTGCTTACCAACACATTAAATCACATCCTGAATTACTTGCTTCATGGTCAGAAAATTATGGACTTTAACCCAGAGATGAAGATGTTACCATTGTGCCAAAAGGCCTCCATCTCACCATTCTGCATTGCTATGAAAGTCCAGTTGAGCCAATTATATTCTGGTGTGGATCTGAACCTTCTAAGCACATTCAGTGCTTAAATGTTGATTAAATACAAACTGAGAACAAACATTTCAGTTAACAAGGTGTAGAGCTGGATGAACACAGCAGGCCAAGCAACAGAGGAGAAGAAAGCTGACTTTTCGGATCTGGACCCTCATTCATTTTTCTGAAAAAGGATCCAGACCCGAAACTTCAGCTTTCCTGCTCTTCTGATGCTGCTTGGCCTGCTGTGTTCATCCAGCTCTACACCTTGTTATCTCTGATTCTCCAGTATCGGCAGTTCCCACTATCTCTGAAATAGTTTAGTGTACATTTTCCTATTACACAGCTTCTGATTAAGAGTAAAGAATGTGCAACTGCACGTGATCAGCTCATGAATTTCATGAGCTTATGCATTGGGCATATTGTTCGATTGTTAGGCTTGTACATCAATATTGACAAATTAGCGAATGAACACATAGCAATTTTATAGGTTTATTTGGCTTACTCTAGTTATGCTATTGTGAACTATGTCAATTTTTACTTCTTCACATTGAAATTATAATCTACCATATTTTACCATTCTTGTAGACAACAGTGTGAAAAATAAAAACATTTTGAGTCAGTTGACTGAGGCCTCTAATTAATTTATCACTCACTCTGCCCTTCGTGGAAACAAATTAAATATTGAATATATCTCCAGGTAACATTTTAGCATTTTATTAAACAAGACTACAATCCAGCTCATCTCTTCCACAAGACGCCCTTTACTTTGTTGAGAGAACCAAATCACTGACTCTGAATATAATGAAACAAATATTTCATATACATTTCAGTTACATTGATTCACATTTCTTTTTTATTCATGATAAATGCTGTCCTTTACATTAATTATTTTATGTTGACCCCTTTCCTTAGTTTGACAGTGAACATTTATCTTCTGCTAGACATGTTTACCTTCGCCATCAGAGTTCCCAGTGTGCTTGCACAGATGTATTTCCATTTATAACAACAAAAAATGCTAGCAGCATGAATCTTCCTGCTCAACTGCACCTGAAACCCTGGTTTCCACTGGCTCTAAACAAGGAGGAAGAAGCCTTGCTCTCTCATTCATTTTGACTAAAGCTTCCTGCGGTTTTATGGCATTATCTTGCTTCAATTCTGTCCTTCCTCCAGCCTCCCTCATTTTATACCTCAATGTTATACAGCAAGCCACCTGATTTTCCTTCCTTCTCCTCTGTTACACCTTCAATTTCTCCCTCAGTTGTTTCCAGGAGAAGGCCATTGGGTCTTCTTATCCAATGTACATTTTGAGAAACTCATGCTCGAGCCATATAAAACCATGTTTAATCCACACTTGGAGTACTGTGAGCAGTTCTGGGCACAAAACCTTGCAAAAGATATTATGACTTTGGATTCACAGCATTGCACATTTCCCAGAAAGATACCTGAACTCCGACTGTACAAATTAGTGCTATGTATCTTAAAAGTTGGAAGCTTAAGAGCAGCATGGTGGTTCTGGATGTGATGGTTTCCAGAGGGTTGATGTGGATCCAATAGGTCAAATAGCCTGCTTCCATGTTGTAGCGATTCTATGATTTGATTGTACTTTTCAAAATATTAAGAGGATTGGATAGGGTAGATTGGAAGAAACTATTGCGGGTGGTGGCTAAGTCTAAAGCTGGAAAACGGAACATAAAACTTCAAATATTTCAGAAGCAAAATTAGGAAACACAGACCACTGAGGGGTGATAATAAAGTGTGAAGCTGGATGAACACAGCAGGCCAAGCAGCATCTCAGGACCACAAGAGCTGACGTTTCGGGCCTAGACCCTTCATCAGAGATGTGCTCCTGAGATGCTGCTTGGCCTGCTGTGTTCATCCAGCTTCACACTTTATTACCTTGGATTCTCCAGCATCTGCAGTTCCCATTACCACTGAGGGGTGAGCTTATTGAAGTTTATAAAATCATGTGGGGTATAGAAAAAGCAGATAGCAAGAGTCTTTTCCCTATGGTGGGGATTTCAAAACTAGGGGGCATATTTTTAAGGTGAGAGGAGAAAGACTTAAAAAAAAACATGATGGGCAACTTTTTTATGTAGAGAGTGGTTCATGTATGGAATGAACTGCCAGAGGAAGTGGTGGATGCAGTACAATTACAAAAGCTAGAAGATATTTGGATAAGTACATGAATAAGGAATGTCTGAGGGATATGGGCCAAACACTGCCACGTAGGATAGTATATTCTGAGACTTTAGTCGGCAAGGACAATTTTGACTGAAGGGTCTGTTTCTGCGCTATGTGACTCTATGACTCTAATTCAACAAATTACAAGTGGTGAAAATTGTGGCAAACCACAGTTTACAGTAAAGTAATAGTTAACTTTAAATCTGACATTGATCAGTTTTTGTTAGTCAAAGTTATTAAAGGAAATTAGGTAATGGTCGAGGCTTTGGAATAGATTTATAGCTCCTGTTGTGGGTATTGAGGTTGGTTGGCTCGCTGAGCTGGTTCCTTGTTTCGCAGGCATTTCATCACCGTGCTGGGTAACATCATCGGTGCAGCCTCCAATGAAGTGCTTGCGTGCTTTCCTGCCTGGTTTTTAAACTCTGGAGTTCGCTGAGCTGGATTGCCTCACTTCTGGTTTTCCTTCGTAGTGGAGTGTATATGGGGTCGAGTTCAATGTGTTTATTAATAACATGGTTCATGGAATGCCAGGCTCCTAGGAATTCTCATGCCTGTCTCTGCCTAGCTTGTCCCAGGATTTTGGTGTTGTCCTAGTATAAAGGTAAAGTATTTGGACTTAGGTTGCCAATGATCTCTTTGAATTGGAAACATCTCTGTGGAGCTAAATGGCCTTCTGCTCTTTCAACGTTCCTCTATCCTATGTTCCTAACTGCATCTTTTTGTGAATATCTAGGGTATGGTGCATGTATTCTTATTAGAACATGGCTTGTATTTTTAGAAGTTACAGTTGTACCGTGAAATGTGAGATACATGCAATTGAAGCATGTGAAAGTCTATTACATTTCTCAGGTTAGGTACTTTCAAACATTAATAGATAGACAAGTAGGAATTGAAATAGAAGGTGGACTTGCTAAACTGGAGACAAGGTGTCTGGACTGTTACTCGAATGATAGTCTGCACAGACTTTTTTTTTCTTTTGGGAGTTAAAGCTACATTAATTCATTCAATGGCTATAAAACCTATTTACTGTATCAGAAGAAATTGTAAATGAGGAATATTCAAATTACAAGTTAGGTTACAGTTAGCTCAGAGCAGGTTACGTCATCTTGGAGATTGATGAGGTTTAAAAGGATTGTCCAGTTTAACTTTATCTAAATGTGTGTTTGCTGGGAGAAGTTAGTTGCAGTTTGGAATGTGGAGAATTGTATTGACAAGTTCCAGGTAATTAGAGCTCAGACGATATCCCAGTGAGATATCTCTGTGCTATGGAGCAAGGTTAGGGCTAAGAAATGTTGGATTCCATAGTTCAGAACAGCTAAGAATGGGCGAAGAAAGCTCACAAGCAGTACTTTCCTGATACAAATGCGAAAGATTGGGCCTTAGGTGAATTCAGCAACAGTTCAAAGCTAAAATTGTGTCAGTAATTCACATTTAAGAATAATTTCAGGAGTCCTTTGAAATTGCTTCGCAGAAAAAGAGATCGCTATAACAAGCTGAGAGCAGTGTTGACACATTTTGAATTGGTGATACTTTGAGGGCATTAAAAGGTTAAATCTTTAAAAATAAAGAATTGAAAGTATTTTGCAAAGGAGATAGAGTTTTAATGACATTTGGTAATCCGCAGCACGCCTAATGTCTGGGCTGGATCTCAACTGTGTTGTAATAGAATATTTTATGAAATAATCTCAGGAGCATTGAGGCATAGGTCAATGATCATTTATTGATCTAATGTTGGGACAGTCCACCCCAGAAAACATTCCAAATCAACAAGGATTTATTAGAAATTTATACACTGTAAGTCAAGCAGAAAGCACATTACTTGAATACCAAAATGGTCTGTTTTAGACAAAATTGTGTCAGAGATAATAGGACCTGCAGATGCTGGAGAATCTGAGATAACAAAGTGTAGAGCTGGGTGAACACAGCAGGCCAAGCAGCATCTTAGGAGCATGAAAGCTGACATTTCAGGCCTATGAAGAGTCTAGGCCCAAAACAGGAACTTTTCTGCTCCTATGAGGCTGCTTGGCCTGCTGTGTTCTTCCAGCTCTGCACTCTGTTATTTTAGACAAAAGCCTTGTTTTTCACTCATTCCAAAAGTGGCAAGGTGCCTGTTACCTCTGGTCACACCACTCCCTCTCTTACCATGGGCCATTCTATCTCCTCTCTGAAGTCTATGCTTCGCTCCCACTCTCGACTAAACCCTTATTGCTATGTTTTCCTCAGTATAGTACGGGGACTTACTCATATTCCAATTCCAAACAAAACCTCAGGGTCAATGCTGATTCAGCAATATTACATTTTCGCATAAGCTGTATCTGTCTGTTTGTCAGCTACATTAGCATCTCAGCATGTTTGTGCAGTTTAACCAACTTTTCTTTTAGCCCAACTACTTTCGTGAATGAGAATAAACGGAAAGTGAATCTTTAATAATTGATATGATTATTGCTCATGAAGTTAACTAAAACTCTATTTCTAAACACAGCTGAAAATTCATATGGATTTACAATGAACTCATGTCATACCCAAATTTCTCCTGAGCAATTGGGTGGCGCAGTGTCTCCATGGTTAGCCCTGCTGTCTAACAGTGCCAGGGACCTGGATTTGATTTTAGCCTTGGGTGCAGTTTGCACATTCTCCCCATGACTGCTTATGTTTTTGCTGGGTCTTCTGGTTTCCTCCAGCAGGCCAGAATAGGACGATTGGCCATGCTAACTTTCCCAGGATGTGCAGGTTAGGTGGATTAGCCATGGGAAATGTGGGGTTATGGGGATAAGGAGTGGAGCTGGGTGTGGATGGGACCCTCTTTAGAGGGCAGTGCAGACTCACTGGACCTAATGGCCTTTCTCGATATTATAGTGACTCTGTGACTGAACTGCATTAACCACTTAAAGTGCACTCTATTAACCTGCATTGCCTCTGGTCAATCTTGAATGTTAGGGTTATACATATCATGTTTGTGGTTTAGAACCATTTTCTTACATGTTCATTGCACCTATTAGTCATTATTTCTCTGTTTGTTTCACAATACAGTACAAAACGATAAAATAGAGCTCAGGAACAGGCCCTTCAGCCCACCATGTCTGCACTGATTCAAGTTCTTTATTTAGACCCACTATGTATTGTCCATACGCAGTTTCTGTTTTCTTCCCACCCAAGTGTCTATCAAGACACACCTTAAATATTACTAACATGCCTACTTCCACCATCACTATTGGCAGTGCATTCCAGGGACCCAACACCCTCTGTGAACATTTTTCTCTACACCTCTTCCCTAAACTTTCCCCCTCTCATCTTGAACTTGCGCCCTCTTGTAGTTGGCCATTCCACACTGGGGAAAAAAACCTTTGACTTTCCACGCTATCTATGCCTCTCGTGATTTTGTAGACCTCTTCAGGTCGCTCCTCAGCTTCTGTCTTTCCAGTGAACACAATCCGAGTTTATCGAACCTCTCCTCATAACTAAAACCCTCTAGGCCAGGCAACATCTGGCAAACATTCTCACCAGCCTCTCCAAAGTATCCACATCTTTCTGGTAGTGGAGCATCCAGGACTGCAAGCAATATTCCAAATGTTTTTGTTCATATAATTAAATGCTTTTTGACATTTCAATTTAACTTTAGAACCCTAATGGAGGAGCCATTTGGTCTCTGGTACTATGACAATTTTACTTTTACTGCATATTTTATTGCATTTGTTCCTTTCACACACTCTATTCTTTAAAAGATTATGGTTCCAGATTTTCCAAGGGCGAGATTGTTGCCACAGCATTGTAGAAAACAATAATATATTGGCACTATGCAGAAGTCCTCAGGCAGTGACTCCTTGGAGCTCTGGAGGGTTTTGACTGACTTTGCTTAATTGTTATGCAAGAAAGATGAGTGGAATTAAAACATACTGTAACTCCTGGGTGATAAACAGCGGAAGCCCACATCCCACTCCAAACTCACCAATTAACTGCACAACCTTCTCCCTGCATGGTTGCCCAACATCCCCACCAACACCCCCACCCCCCACCCACCCACCACCCCCTGCCCCCACTCCAGGCCCATGTCAATTTCTGCTGATTGGCCTGGACAAACCCAACTACAAAGTCCCCCAGATCTACCCACTCCAAACTCAACAACCACTTCTCCTTTCACAAATTACTGATCCAACCCAACTCCTTGCAATCCATTTCCCCCAAAACCATCAGAACTGACTTTATCTTGACTCCCCCCAAAATACTCAAAACCCCCCCATCCCACATCCCCGCAGCTATACTCAAAAAATCATTTGACCCCCACCTAGTCACTCACCCCCAATGGACTCATCCCCATCCTAATCTATCCAGACCTATCCCTACAGTCCCAAGCTTCACCTCCATGCCAGATACGAGCCCCCATCCCACCCAAAATACACTCCCACTGCTGAACCCTTTCCCCCTCACCCATCTAGCACCCCAGTACTGCAGCCCGCTGCGACCTATCTGCATATGACCATGAATCCTTACCCTCCCGGCAGCAAGCCCCTTACTTGTCTGCCACTCTGACTACCTGGCCCAACAATGACTCAAACTCCAACCATCATACTGGAATAAAACAAAGACCTGCAGATGTTTGAGATCTGAAACAAAAACAGAAATTGCTGGTGAAACTCACCAGGTTCTGTAGCACGTGTGGGGAGAAAGCAGAGTTAGCATTTTGAGTCCAGTGACTCTTTGTCAGAACTCAGCCTGCACCAGTTTGCAGATCTGCAGTGTTTTTGTCCCATTCACCTGATTCCTTGACAACCTAGCACCCTATCTTGTATGTATTTGCCTCCTTATTTTTTACCCACTGGCATCTTTTCCCCCACCTTCCTGCCACTCTACCCCCTCACTCTAAATGTCTCTCAACCCCATCCATCTAGCACCCTACGCCCTCACTGATTTTACGCACATTGTCTCAGTCACTATGAAAGTGACTTCAGGACATTTAAACCTTGGAATATACAAGGAATTGTCATGGAAAATGTTGTATGTGTTCAACACCAATCCTGCTGCTGTGCAGATTCCTGAATACTCTAGAATGGCTACAGCTAAGGAGACTCAATCCCAGAGGTTTGTGAGAGAACTCCTCGAAAGTACGTTCTGTTTTCAGAAGAAGGGTCCCGACCCAAAATGTCAGCTTTCCTGCTCCTCTGATGGCCTGCTGTGTTCCTCCAGCTCCATACTGTGTTATCTCAGACTCCAGCATCGGCAGTTCTTACTATCTCCTAGCAAGTACTTGTTTTTGACAAATCAAGATTGGAAGGTTATTGTTTCAGAGGATCTGGTCAATGATCTAATAAGACAGATTATAACAAAGCTCCAACTTGTCCAGCTTTTTCATAACAGGGTCATAACAACCTGAAGCTCCTCATCCCACTTGTTGTCTGAATCTAAAGCGGTTATTTCACATGGTTACTCTAATGTTTTGAAATTTCCTGGTCCTACAGACATGAAGCACCACCTTTAAGTAACCCCACAATCCATTGGTAAATATTAAAACATTTTGGTCATTAAATTATTCCAGGCACTCAATTGCCAAGTCTGTTAGCAAAGAGGATGGGACCTGGACAGATTAATTACAAATGCTACTGAAGTCAATTCAATGCAAAATGTATATTTATATCCTCCTAACAATAAGTCTAACTGGATAAAATTACCTTGGAGTCTTGAGCAGTGGATGGTGGTTAAAGATAGGAGTTTGTAGAACCATGTAAGGCATCACAGTGGTTCAGTGGTTAGCACTGCTGCTTCATAAGGCCAGGAACCCAAGTTCAATCCCATTCTTAGGCAACTATCTATGCAAAGCTTGCATTTGCTCCCGTGACTGCAGGTGTTTCCTTCAGGTGGTCTAATTTCCTCCCACAGTCCAAAGATGTGCAGCTTGGACGGATTGGCCATAGCAAATTTCCCATACTGTCCAGTGATGTGCAGGCTGTGTAAGTTAGCCATGGGAAATTGGGGGAATATAGGGATGGGGTAGGGTGGGTGGATGGTTCTGGGAGAGATAAACTGTGGAGAGTCAGAATGGGCCAAATGGCCTGCTTCCATGCTGGAGGGATTCTATGATTAACAGAATGAGTGTGGCCATGCATATTAAACAGTCAACGCAGTAATTAATTGATCAATTAATGTTGATATATTCCACTTCTGTTAATTTATGACTAATTCCACTAGGATGTCAAATTACAGCTCAGCGATCGCTCTTGTTTGCGGTTGATGTCAGTTGATAGCTGAATGATTGCTATTCAGTTGAAAAGAGATCAAATGATGCCAAAATTATTGATGTTATGACAAATTACAACTATTGAAAACAAATTATGTCAAAGAACCTCAAAAGTTTCTGGTAAGGTATACTCGTTGAGCTAAATAAGAACAGATGGGAGGAGGTTCAAGTGAAGCATAAACAGTAGTATGTACTAGTTGGCATTGAATAATATGTTGCCACAGTATATTTTTCTGATAATATAACCTTTTGTGTTCTGAGTAATACATCACATATTTCACCTATTTCCATATTTACAATTCTCCAATTTTCCAGGAAAGTATTAAGAGACAAGGCTGATATGTATTGTTAATTTTCATTCTTTCAGTCAACAGTGTTAAAATATAAGACAACAAAATGTGAGGCTGGATGAACACAGCAGGCCAAGCAGCATCTCAGGAGCACAAAAGCTGACATTTCAGGCCTAGACCCTTCATCAGAGAGGGGGATGGGGTGAGGGTTCTGGAATAAATAGGGAGAGAGGGGGAGGCGGACCGAAGATGGAGAGAAAAGAAGATAGGTGGAGAGGAGAGTATAGGTGGGGAGGTAGGGAGGGGATAGGTCGGACAGGTCAAGGAGGTGGGATGAGGTTAGTAGGTAGATGGGGGTGCGGCTTGGGGTGGGAGGAACGGATGGGTGAGAGGAAGAACAGGTTAGGGAGGCGGAGACAGGTTGGACTGGTTTTGGGATGCAGTGGGTAGAGGGGAAGAGCTGGGCTGGTTGTGTGGTGCAGTGGGGGGAGGGGACGAACTGGGCTGGTTTAGGGATGCAGTTGGGGAAGGGGAGATTTTGAAACTGGTGAAGTCCACATTGATACCATTAGGCTGCAGGGTTCCCAGGCGGAATATGAGTTGCTGTTCCTGCAACCTTCGGGTGGCATCATTGTGGCACTGCAGGAGGCCCATGATGGACATGTCATCTAAAGAATGGGAGGGGGAGTGGAAATGGTTTGTGACTGGGAGGTGCAGTAGTTGGTTGCGAACTGAGCGGAGGTGATCTGCAAAGCGGTCTCCAAGCCTCCGCTTGGTTTCCCCAATGTAGAGGAAGCCACACCGGGTACAGTGGATGCAGTATACCACATTGGCAGATGTGCAGGTGAACCTCTGCTTAATGTGGAATGTCATCTTGGGGCCTGGGATCGGGGTGAGGGAGGAGGTGTGGGGGCAAGTGTAGCATTTCCTGCGGTTGCAGGGGAAGGTGCCGGGTGTGGTGGGGTTGGAGGGCAGTGTGGAGCAAACAAGGGAGTCACGGAGAGAGTGGTCTCTCCGGAAAGCCAACAGGGGTGGGGATGGAAAAATGTCTTGGGTGGTGGGGTCGGATTGTAGATGGCGGACGTGTCGGAGGAATTCCATCCCCTATTCCCAATTCCTCCGCCTCCGCCGCATCTGCTCCCATGACAAGACATTCCACTCCCGCACATCCCAGATGTCCAAGTTCTTCAAGGACCGCAACTTTCCCCCCACACTGATCGAGAACACCCTCGACCGCGTCTCCCGTATTTCCCGCTACTTGTCCCTCACACCCCGCCCCCGCCACAACCGCCCAAAGAGGATCCCCCTCGTTCTCACACACCACCCCACCAACGTCCGGATACCACGCATCATCCTCCGACACTTCCGCCATCTACAACCCGACCCCACCACCCAAGACATTTTTCCATCCCCACCCCTGTCGGCTTTCCGGAGAGACCACTCTCTCCGTGACTCCCTTGTTCGCTCCACACTGCCCTCCAACCCCACCACACCCGGCACCTTCCCCTGCAACCGCAGGAAATGCTACACTTTCCCCCACACCTCCCCCCTCACCCCCATCCCAGGCCCCAAGATGACATTCCACATTAAGCAGAGGTTCACCTGCACATCTGCCAATGTGGTATACTGCATCCATTGTACCCGGTGTGGCTTCCTCTACATTGGGGAAACCAAGCGGAGGTTTGGAGACCGCTTTGCAGAACACCTCCGCTCAGTTCGCAACAAACTACTGCACCTCCCAGTCGCAAACCATTTCCACTCCCCCTCCCATTCTTTAGATGACATGTCCATCATGGGCCTCCTGCAGTGCCACAATGATGCCACCCGAAGGTTGCAGGAACAGCAACTCATATTCCACCTGGGAACCCTGCAGCCCAATGGTATCAATGTGGACTTCACCAGTTTCAAAATCTCCCCTTCCCCAACTGCATCCCTAAACCAGCCCAGTTCGTCCCCTCTCCCCACTGCACCACACAACCAGCCCAGCTCTTCCCCTCCACCCACTGCATCCCAAAACCAGTCCGACCTGTCTCCGCCTCCCTAACCTGTTCTTCCTCTCACCCATCCCTTCCTCCCACCCCAAGCCGCACCCCCATCTACCTACTAACCTCATCCCACCTCCTTGACCTGTCCGTCTTCCCTGGACTGACCTATCCCCTCCCTACCTCCCCACCTATACTCTCCTCCCCACCTATCTACTCTTCTCTCCATCTTCGGTCCGCCTCCCCCCTCTCCCTATTTATTCCAGAACCCTCACCCCATCCCCCTCTCTGATGAAGGGTCTAGGCCCAAATCGTCAGCTTTTGTGCTCCTGAGATGCTGCTTGGCCTGCTGTGTTCATCCAGCCTCACATTTTGTTGTCTTGGATTCTCCAGCATCTGCAGTTCCCATTATATCTGTTTTAAAATATACTTCACTTACTTTAGTTAATTTATACTTCCTGAGTATTTAGAAGAGTGGTCAACTGTGCTGCTTGACCTTTATTCTCAATGTTTATTTCTGGCTTTATCTTTCAATGTATCTTTTATCTGCAAAATCAATTTTCTCAGGTTTGTAGCTTTCAGCTACAGGCCCAGAACTTCACTTTGAACACAGCTCTTTTAAACCTCACTGGTTTCCCAAACGTCTCTTTACCTGTTTAAGAGATAACAAGGTGTAGAGCTGGATGAACACAGCAGGCCAAGCAGCATCAGAGGAGCAGGAAGGCTGACATTTCAGGCCTAGATCCTCCTTCAGAAAAATCTTTTCTTCCATTATCTCTTGGGAGGTCAGCAGGTCTGTGTCTTTGGCCATGCTGGTCTCCTCGGAAGGTCCAAGAGAGATTCCAAGAGATTGGTTTGCTGGTGAACCCTGTTTATATATCTTTTAGATGGTATTCTGGAACTTTCTGTAGTTCTCACCAAACTGGGAAACGCACGTAATAATTTGAAACAGTGTCAGTCATTTGGATGGCATGTTACCGTTAGTTTGTTTGTGTGGCAGGACCCAGTCGGTGCGTTTCTGTCTGGGCCCCCCTTTGTTTAGTGAATAAGTTACTGGATAACAGTTGCCTTTTGCGTTATACTAATGTTGTTAGCACATGGCTGCTGCATTTACACTGTGTCTGATGTGTGGGTTTTGTGATTTCAGAGTTATACTTGGCCAGTGTCCCCAGCATCCTCTGCTGTTTGGCCAAGTTAGCAATCTATCTACCTGTTAGCAGCCAGTAGGCTGCTACACCAGTTTTCCACCTATCTGGCCATAACACCCACGTATTTGTTTGTATAAGGGGATTAGAATTTTGATTCATAGAGTTAAATGTCAATGTTTCATACTTGTTGACCCGTAGCTTGAGTCTAATTATTTGTAATTCATTGTTGTAAGAATTCAGGAAGCCAGACTGGAAAGGAACATCACTTATCAAACCTGGGTCTGTCTTTTATTTTAAATTTTCTAATCAATCTGTTCAGAAATACTTTCACATACCTCTGGTGCAGGTAGGCCTTGAACCCCACCTCCTGATCCAGATGTAGGGTTAATACCATTGCACCAGAAGAGCCCTGCATCTATTTTTTTGAGTTTTCACATTCTTTTTCACGACCAATATACACAAAGGCACAGTATAACAGACTGATGGAGAAGACCTTCTCACAGCCAACATCTGAGGTGCCTCCAAAATGGATGATCTTCATTAAACATATAGAAGCAGAGTTTCAGAGTCCATTTGCCATAGAAAGATTCCACAAAGCCGGAGTAGCACTGCGTCTTCAGCAATTGTTCACCTCGATGTCTGCATTTTCTTTTGTCCTTTACACTTCAGCCTACACATATGCTTCTTCTACCACTTTGCTCTCATGTTGTCAAGGATGTGGTAATCCCAATACCCAAAGAAGCTTTGACCCACTCTAACATTTTATTTAAAAATTGAAACTATTTTTTGAATTAACCTGTTCAGTGATGATATTACATACCTTTGGAGCAGGTGGGGCTTGAACCCAGGGCTCCCAGTTCAAGGTTATGGACATTACAACCATGCAAGAAGAGGACACTTCTGGGCTTGCTCTAGTTTTATAATCAACCTGTTCAGAGATGCTATTGCACACTTCCAGAATGGCTGGGTCTTGAACCTAGGCCTTCTAGTCCAAGGGTAGGGACAATACCACTGTGTCACAAGAGGGCCCTCCCTTATACAGATTATTTTTATTTATTTATTTTAAAAATTTGTTGCCCACACTGCCATTGCAGCCAACAGGGTTCAACAGTAATATTTATATTTGCCCTAAATCACACGTGGTTGTGTGTGTGTATATATATATATATGTTTTACAAAGTGATGCATTAAAAAAAACAAAATTGTGCAAAGTCTTTATTTTACATATTTTCCACCACCAGGGAAACTCCCTTGTGGCTAATGAAACATTAACAATCAAAGCCTGTTAACGACAATGTTATCATCTAAAAAGTGAGGGGAAGGGACAGAGAGGGGACTGCTCAGAAGGGTCTGCTCTTTTCTTTTCACCTACTGTTCTAATCAACCTGTTCAGCAATACTATTACACACCTCGACAGCAGATGGAATTTGAACCCAGGCCTCTTAGTCCAGAGGTAGGGAAGCTACCACTGTGCCACAAGACAGCCTAAAGTTCTGTTCTGTAAAGGACTGAAGTGGTGAGTTCCAACTGGACAGGCCATTGCCTATTACCAAAGGAAATCACACTCAGTGAGCTTTACAGTGAGACTGATTAATGATTCCACATTGGCCTTGTGAGGGTTATCATTATATTTGTTAAGTTCAGGAATCTGGACCATTCTTTCTGCTAACCAGCGTTTTAAAGTCAGATAAATTGGGGAATTTTTGTGCATTTTTTACAATCTTTAACTTTTGTGATGACTCAGAGAATAGCAGGGCTTAGTTTATAGCATACTACCACGGTGAGATATGACAGATTTTTCCTCAAGCTTGTAATCTTGAAGGCACCTGGTCATTTGTACTAAGTAAGGCCAAGGACCTGGTTTTTAATGATAACTCTGTTATCATAACTGAATTTCTCTGGCTATTGATCTGATCCAGCAAATATTGGTAAGTATGACATTATGGTAAATGATAAAATCGAAATACAACTTTTGAAAAGGCAAGTGTCATGATGGCAGGGGCTGGAGAGGAGTGGTCAGATCATGGCAGAATACAGTGGTGGGGAATTGCTGGATTATGTGTGAAGTTCAAGAGCTTCTGCCTTCCCTGTGCAGGCTACACAATCAGCTTTCAACACTCAGAAACATTCCACTTATTTGCTGATTAGATCCAACAATTCTATCCCTTTCCAACCTCAGCTTACCCATCCGGGGAGGTTAGAGGCAGTGACAAGAATAGGTAAGTGTATCGGTCCCTGTTCCATTCACTAATGTTAGTTACTGTGTTGGGAGCATCTGGAACAAGTGCAGTAAAGCTCTCTTCTCTTTAGATGTGGCTTGTAGGTTTATTGATATCTCTGTTTTTCACATTTATTCGTTTTTGTGGGTGTCGTTAGCTGGCCAGTATTTCTTGCTCATCCTTAGTTGCTCTTGAAGATGTTGTAGTGAGCTGACTTCTCAAACCTCTGCAGTCCTTATGCTGTGGGCCGACCCACAATGCCCTTCCAGAGGGACTCCAGAATTTTGACCCAGTGACAGTGAAGGAACGATGATATATTTCCATGTCAAGATGGTGAGTGGCTTCAGGGGGTTCTTGAAGGTGTTGGTGTTCCCATGCATCTGTTGCCCTTGTCCTTCTAGAAGGAAGTGGCCGTGGGTTTGGAAAGTGCTGTCTGAGGATCTTTGGGAACTTTCTGCTGTGCATCTTGTAGATAGTACATACTGCTGTTACTGAGCGTTGTTGGTAGAGGGCGTGGATGCTTGTGAATGTGATGCCAATCAAGTGGGTTGCTTTGTCCTGGATGGTGTTATTCTTCTTGAGTGTTGTTGGAACTGCACTCATGCAGGCAAGTGGGGAGTATTCTATCACACTCTTAACTTATGCCTTGTAGATGGTGAACAGGCTTTGAGGAATCAGGAGGTGAGTTACTCCCCATAACACTCCTAGCATCTGATCTACTCTTGTAGCTATTGTGTTTATGTGGTGAGTCCAGTACAATCAAAAGAAAGTCAGTGCTTCATAGTTGCTTGTGCTGCCTGAGTTATGAAAGGGAGGAATATGGGCTTTGTCTGAGTACAAAGTATTGGTTCAGAACTTTGTGTGGAAATATGTTACTATGTTTCCTTGTTTTATTTTTCATGGACCCATGTTCACAACACAGGACGTGGCCATTCAGCCCATCATGTCCATGATAGTCAATAAATGTCTGACTACATCAATTCCATTTTCCAGCTTTTCAGACATAGCCCTGGGGTTATGACAATGCAGCTGAATATCTGAGTACTGCTTAAATGCAACCCAAATTTCTGTCTCAACAACCTTTCAGGCAATGTATTGCAGACTCCCATCACACTCTGACTGAAAGAATATCTCCTAAAGTCTCTTCTTGGCTTTCTACCTCTTCCATTAAATCTATGCTTTCAGTTATTGATTCATCCAATGGAAGAACATGCCTTACTATCTACTCTACCTAAGACCTCATGATATTGTGCATCTCTACTAAGTCCCGTTTCAACCTTCACTTTTCCTACACCAACAAACCCCAGCCTATCCAATCTTCCTTCATAGGCAAGACCTTCCAGACCAAGTAGCATCTCAGTAAATCTGTACATTCTCCCCAGTGCAATCACATCCTTCCTGTAATGAGGTGGCAAGAACTGCATACTATACTCCAGATGTGGCCTAAGAAGTGTTTCACATAGTTTCCAGCGTAACATCCTCATTCTTGAATTATATGCTTCACTTAACAAGGGGAAATATTCCATATGCCTTCTTAACCACCTTATCTACCTGGCCTGATATCACTGGGGATCTGTGGACTTTGCACCCTTAGCTCCTTCTGATTTTTGGTACTTACCACAGTCCTACCATTCATAGTGTAAACTGTGGTCTTGGGTCAAATCCATTTCCCACTTCCCCGTCACATGAACAGGCTGTCGACATCCTCCCGCATTTTACAACTCTCCTTGTCACTAGTTATCACTCAATCAATTTTTGATTCACCCACAAACTGCTTGATCATTGCCCTTACATTGAAGTTCAAATAATGAATATACATTATCAACAAAGGCTCCTGTGGAATCGCACTAGAAACAGAAACATCTTTCATTCATCATTCTCTGCTTCCGGCCTCTTAGCCAATTTTGTCTGATCATCCCAATGGGGGGTGGGCCTAGAAAACTCCTCCTCTTTCCATTCACAAATGAAATCGGGCCATTCAAATGTGAATCAATCCAATACCATTGTCTTGGTTTGAATTAGACTGTGAACTGCAGCATTTCAAAGATCAAGTTATAAGGCATTCTTTGAATGACTGGTCCATTAATAAAAAGTACCTTTCAGCAGAAGTTTTTTGTAAAAATTCATTTGTTTTTGCAAAAAAGAGTAAGTACAACACTTACCCATTTCCAAATCCTCTCAATAAAGAAAGCTTAAAACTACAAAATGTTCTCTTTTGTGGTGCAAAATGCAGTTACTGAACTCACGATATTTAGTCAAATACATAGGCAAGACAGCAATTGTACTTAAAGGATTTTGAACAGAAGGATGGAGGATTATGATTGCTGACCTAGAAAAATCAGCACCAGGCATGCCTGAAGATGAAGTATTAACCTGGTGAAGCCACCAAACAGTACTACTTGCACGCCAAACAGCGAAGCAACAAATAATAGACAGCGCTAAACGATCCCATAACCAACGGATCAGATCTAAACTCTGTAGTCCTGCCACATCCAGTTGTGAATGGTAGTGGGCAATTAAACAACTCACTGGAGGAGGAGGGTCCACAAATATCCCCATCCACAATGATGGAAGAACCCAGTACATCAGTGCAAAAGATAAGGTTGAAGCATTTGCAGTGATCTTCAGCCAGAAGCGTCGAGTGGATGAACCATCTCAGCATCCTCCAGTGGTTCCCACCATTACAGATACCAGTCTTCAGCCAATTTGATTCACTCCACATGATATCAAGAAACAGTTGGAGACACTGGATGCTGCAAAGGCTACCGGCCCTGACAACATGCCAGCAATAGTACTGAAGACTTGTGCTCTAGAACATGCTGCTGTCCTAGCCAAGCTGTTCCAGTACAGGTACAACACTGGTATTTACCTGACAATGTGAAAAATTGCCCAAGTATGTCCCATATACAAAAAGCAGGAAAAATCCAACCTGGCCAATTACTGCCCCATCAGATTAGATTACCTACAGTGTGGAAACAGGCCCTTTGGCTCAATGAGTCCACACTGCCCCTTGAGACATCCCACCCAGACCCAACTCCCTATAACTCACACATCCCTGAACACCACAGGCAATTTGGCATGGCCGATCCACCTAGCCTGCACATCTTTTGACTGTGGGAGGAAACCCATGCTGACACAGGGAGAATTTGCAAACTCCACACAGACAGTCACTGGAGGCTGGAATTGAACCCAGGTCCATGGTGCGGTGAGGCTGCAGTGCTAACCATTGAGCCACCGTGCCACCCCAGTCTTGGTGCTCCCCCCAGTCTCCTCTGAATCATCAGTAAAGTGATGGAAGGTGTCATCAATGGTGCTATCAAGCTACTGAGAAATAACCTGCTTAGCAACGCACAGTTTGGGTTCCGCCAGGCCCACTCAGTTCCTGATCTCATTACAGCCTTGGTTCAAACATGCACAAAAAAACTGAATTGCAGAGGTGAGGTGAGAGTGACAGTCCTTGATATCAAGGCTGCATTCAACCAACTGTGGCATCAAAGAGCCCTGGCAGAACTGGAATCAACGGGTTTCAGGTCCAAACTCTCCAGTGGTTAGAGTCATGCCTGGCACATATGGTCATGGTTGTGGGAGGTCAATCATCTCAGCTCCAGGACATCTCTGCAGGATTTCCGCAGGGTAGTGTCCTAGGCCCAACCACCTTCAGATGCTTCATCACTGACCTTCCCTCCATCATAAGGTCAGAAGTGGGAATGTTCACCGATGTTTGCATAATGTTCAGCACCTTCGTGACTCATCAGATACTGAAGCAGTCTATGTTTACAGGCAACAAGATCTGGACAATATCCAGGCTTGGGCTGACAAGTGGCAAGTGACATTCACGCCACACAAATGCCAGGCTAAGACCATCACCAATAAGAGACAATCTATCCACCGCCCCTTGACATTCAATGGTGTTACCATCACTGAATCCCCCACTATCAACATCCTAGGGGTTACCATTGACTAGAAACTCAACTGGACTCATCACATTAACACAGTGGCTACAAGACAGGCCAGAAGCTGGGAATACTGCGGCAAGTAACGCACCTCCTGACTCCCCAAAGCCTGTCCATTATCTACAAGGCACAAGTCGGGAGTGTGATGGAATACTCCCCACTTGCCTGGATGTGTGCAGTCCCCAACAACACCCAAGAAGCTTGACACCATCCCGGACAAAGCAGTCCACTTGATTGGCACTACATCTAATAGAATTCACTCCTTCCACCACTGATGTATAGTAGCAGCAGTGTGCACTATCTACAAGATGCACTGCAGAAATTCACCAAAAATCCTCAGGCAGCACCTTCCAAACCCTTAGCCATTTCCATCTAGAAGGACAAGGGCAGCAGATATATGGGAACACTACCACATCCAGGTTCCCCTCCAAGTCACTCACCATCCTGACTTGGAAATGTGTCATCCTTCCTTCACTTTCACTGGGTCAAAATTCTGGAATTCCCTCCCTAACCGCATTGTGGGTCAACCCACAGCTGGAGGGCTGCAGCGGTTCAAAAAGGCAGCTCACCAGCACCTTCTCAAGGGAAACTAGGGATGGGCAAGAAACGCTGGCCATCCAGTGACGCCCACAACCCACAAATGAATAAAGGAATTGTCAAGAGACACTCGCTGCTTGTTGTAATTTTGCCTCCAGCATTGTATTTTACCCAAGACCCCAATGGTTATGTTATTGATCACAATCCAATATATGTTTATTACGGCTAGCTACCATATTCAAACATTATATTAAAAGGTACATCAAGCTTGGTCTCACTTGAAGCTATTAAGTTACACGGAACAGCATGCTTCCAATAGCATGTCTTACATCAAGTGATTCTGAGATAAGGTGGAGCAGGAGACTTTTGTAACTCCGGATCACGTGCTAGGATTCGGTGAGGATATCTTAAGCGGTCTCCTAATGGTATACTGTGGCAATGCTGCACCTTTAAGAGATGGTCATTCTGTGTCTCTTGGAAAAAGTTGTTGAGACCCTGGGTGCCAATATACCTACTTCAGAAACAATTGGTAAAAAGTTTGAAGTCTCTAAGGTTTTTTTTTCAAATAAAAAGAAGCATGGATGGGTGGAGTTGGGCTTACATGTGGTTTTAGATTTGATTTCAGTTGGGGTCTGCAGTTGACCGTTGAGGGTGATAGACACAGCTCTCTCTGCTGCAGAAGAAAAGGCTTGACCTCTCTCTGCTGCTGATTGCTTCTTTTGATGTTCCTTTCTCCTGGACTGGAGAGGAGATAGCATGTGAGGAAAATGTGTTTTGCTAAATTTGCCAAGAGTGTGTTTGTGGAATGCTGCTATATTGGAAAAGTTGATGATTTGTAGTTAAACAATATATTATTTAGTTAAGTAGTTTGATACAGTTAAAGTTATGTCAATTCTTCCTTTTTTTGGTTTGTAATTTAACTGTGTTTTAAGATTAAAGAGTGCTTTGCTTAAAGCCTAGTAGTGGACCAATTGAATCACACCTGTAACACACCAGCCTACACTTGCCCTTAAACAAAATCTAATGAGGGGGTATGGTTTGGTCCATAACAATACTGACACTTTGGCTATGAAACATAACACAACCCAGTTTTTTGCAAAGATAACAAATTATCCCAAACAAATATATATGGTTGAATATAGGCACATGTTGTCAATTCAATAATTATGAAAAACAAGTAAAATAGAATTTACAAAACTAATATTTCAAACAGTTTTGATCACTTGTCCAGATCTGGTGAACATAAATTGTTGCACAAAGATATGCAAATTGTTCCCTATTGCACTTATTTGATAACTTGGTTGTCTTGCTGCTGGTTCCTTTCACTCAGCATTGCTGCAAATTCATTGTTGGAGTGTTCTTCCTCAATCTTCTTGTGCCTAAATGGTATAGGCTACAATGATTTGAACTAGCTTCTGTTCCTTTGCAATGTTGTGTAAAGACCAGATCTCTATTTTGTTTATTTTCAGACAGTGGGCTAAAAATGGAAGATCTTACTTTTAACCAAGGAAACTGTGCAGAGATGGCTGCAGTTTTAAAATCATGTTTACCTGGAGCATATTGTGAGCTGTGTGTAATGTTGCTATTTCCTGAAACAGCGACAGCAAAAGCAGTTGATCAACACTTGATCTTTGATTCAGAAGTATGTATCATGCTGTCTGCTAGATTGGTTGAACATGGATAATGGTGATATAAATGCTATATATCCCTCCCAACATCATACATATCTTAAAATTGTCAGTCAATGTACTGTGACCTATTATTTTGACATAATTTGCTTGGTATTAGAGCTGTTTACCCTTGAAAATGACTTCTCCTGCTGTGACTAGTTCACTTCAGCATGTCCAAAGTGAATGAATGTTGGCAGATACTTCTTTAGTAGTGCCAGGCCATCTCTCACTAATGAATCTATGGAGATCTTGTAGTTGCTTATCCTTAGCAGTGAAGTATTTTCAACAGTTCACACAACTCTGGCCAAAATGATTAACCTTGAGAACGTCTTCAACTTCATAGTCAAGAGCATTAATGTCTGAATCAAGCGGAATATTTTGATCCTTGTGGAGGTTGAGTAATCTGCTCAGCATGTTAGAAGCAATTATCCCAGTACCCGGCTCACTTCAAAATCACATCACTTTCACTTCAAAGACATATCCTTGGAGATTGTTGACTGAATAGATTTCGGCATGTGATTTTTAGCTTTTTTTGTTGTCCAATCTTTTCAGGACATGCATTAATGGTTGCAAAAGCTTCTGATTGCCTATGTGTGATATTAACAATGTAGAAAGCTTGTCCATCTTCTGAAATTCGCCTTTCACTTGATTGACTGTGAACTTCATTGATTTGTTTGCATTTGAGCATCTTCTTAGTACTTTCCTTTCTGGCAGTGGTTGTGGTGTTGTATAATCTTGTTGATCACTTGTGTATTGTTCTGGTGTCTAGCTTGCCTTTTAGAAACAGATATCCTGCATATGTATCGCCAATATCCTTTGGTGCCACATGCTACACAGATTTCAAAAAAAGCTGGCAACATGAATTACAGATTTTGATGAATTGATATGCTAAGCTGATTGTACTAATAGTACACATACAAAATCTTGTTTTCTTTATTCATTCATGGGATGAAGGCATTACTCAATGGGCCAGCATTTATTGTCTAAATTTCATTGCCTTAAGAAGATGCTGGTAAGCTGCTTACTTTAACTGCTACTGATTGTTTGTTATGGATACACCCACAATGCTATTAGAGAGGGAGCTCCAGGATTTCAATCTCATGACACTGAAGGAACAATAATTTGTTTCCAGGTCAGGATGGTGAGTGTCTTGGAGAGGAAAGTGCGGCTGATTGTATTCCCATGCATCCGCTGTCCTTGCCCTTCTAGATGGTAGTTGTCATGAATTTGGAAGGTACTGTCTACCAAGCGTTAATGAATTGCTGCAGATCATATTCTAGGTGGTACACATTCCTACTGCTGCTGCTGTGGAGGGACTGCAGGTTAGAGGATCGAACTTAATAAACATTAACAGGGTTTTGTTTTCATTTGGTAAGTTTTTTGAATGAACAAAGAAAACAGTCGTGTTTTAGGTTTCAGATAGAAGGATCCAGACATTCTTTTTGGCCTGGTAGAAACACACATAACTTGGAGTAAGCTATTTTGATTTCAGGCTTCATACAACTGAAGCTAGCTGGTAAAAAAGTTGTTTTTAAAGACAAGAGATTATTTCAAACGGTTAAGAACTATACTGCCTCAGTATAAGGATTTTAGTTTTGATGTTCCCGACTGTTTGGTTAATACCTTGAAGCTGTTATTTGAAGCTGAGAAAGTCTAAAATTGGTTGTATGAAGACTCAAGGAAGAGGCTACCAGATTACTGAGAATGGAAATTGAAGTCACAGTTAAACTAAGCCTTCTGGATATGATAGAGAAGGGCATTCATTTTAGTATGAATGATGTAAAGGAGTGCCATTGAGATTAATAGCATTATATTAAACAACATCTCCAAAAATCTTTAAACTTGCATCATAAGTAATAATGCATAATAAACTTGTGTTTTATTGTGAAAACCAAATCCGCACCATTGCATGTTTGTGTTTCAATGATAGATCACCTAAAAATATGTAAATTCTGCCCTAATAATCCAGATTTCTGTCTGGGATCTGACTTATTCACTAGCTGTGACCATAACATTACACACACAAAAGGCAGGCAAATTTATTAGTTTAGTTTGGAAAACTTGGTCAGTGGGGATGAGTTGGACCAAAGGGTCTATTTCTATGCTGTATGACTCTATGACACCTCGCTCTTCTATGATAAAACAAATTTTGAAACCGATCTTTTCGTCATCTGATCTGATATCTACATATGTGGCCCAGTGTTACACACTGTTTATTGAAGCTTTCCATTCACGAAGCACCTGGGTACATCTCATCACAGTAAAAGCACTGTAGAAGTATGAGCTATTTTTGATGTAAAGAGCTTACTGGCGTCTTGAGGTTTTGAAAGATGTTATTCAAAATCAAGTTATTCCCACCATCAAATCTTGTCTTAACCTTTTCTACCATAAGGAGATTCCAGCTTTTTCCATCACTAATGGGTACCGACGTCTCTCATCCTCAGTGGTGGTTCCTATGGTTGTACTTTTGCCTCTGAGCTACAGGTACTAGGCTCCAGTAGCAGCAGTGTGTCCTATGTACAAGATGTGCAGAAACTCACCAAATATCCTCAGACAGCACCTTCCAAACCCATGACCGCTTCCAACTAGAAGGACAAGGGCAGCAGATACATGGAGATGGGGTGGGAGGGGGGGAAAAACACCACGACCTTCAATTTCCCTTCCAAGCCACTTACCATCCTGATTTGGAAATATATCCCTGGTCCTTCACTGTCACTGGGTCAAATTGCTGGAATTCCAACCCCGCCCCATAAACATTGCGGATCATTTTTTCTCAATCAACATTACACAAAAATCTGGCCATTCTCTGAAAGGCGAGACACTGCAGATTCTTGAAATCTGAAACAACCGCAGAAATTGCCACAGAAACCCAGCAGGTCTGGCAGCACCTGTGGAGAGAGAAGCACGTAAATGTTTCAAGTTATAGAGTCGTACAGCACAGAAACTCACCACTCCAACCAGGTTTTTCAAACTAGAGTAGTCCCATTTGCCTGTGTTTGGCCCATGTCCCTTTTAACCTTTACTGTTCATAAACCTGCCCAAGTGTCTTTTAAATGTTGTAACTGTATTGGTCTCTACCACTTCCTCTGGAAGTTCATTACAGATAAGCACCATCCTCTGTGTGAAAGCCCCTCAGGACTCTTTTAAGCCTTTCTCCTCACACCTTAAACCTATGCTCTCCAGTTCTGAACTTCCCTACCGTAGGGAAAACGAGCTTGACTATTCACCTTCTCTATGCCTCTCATGAGTTTAGAAACCTCTCTGAGATCACCCTTCCAGCTCCTACACTCCTAGGAGAAAAATCCCAATCTATTCCACTTCCCCATATACCTCAAACCCCCCCCCCCCCCCCCAGTCCAGGTAAATCTTTTCTGTAATCTTTCTAATTTAATAATGTCCTTTTCATGGCAGGGCAAAGAGGACTGTATGCAATACTCCAAAAGTGGCATCACTAATGCCCTATACAGGCACAACATGAAGTCCCAACCCTTTATTCAACACTGTTTAGATATAAAACAAAAATCTGCAGATACCGAATGAAATAACTTTGTCACCAAGTTACCCTTTAACTACACATGGAAAGTCCTTGACACTGATCCAACTCCATCAGAGACAACTCTCACTGTGTCAGAATGTCTAACATGCCTCTTTTTACCTATCAGCCAGCGCTCAGATTAACAGCCCCAATAGGGGAACTCATATTTTATAAGTCCACCTGACTGATTTCCTTAAAATCACAACACTGAACATCTGAAACAAAAACAGAAATTACTGGAGACGTTCAGCAAGTCTGGCAGCATCTGCAGAGAGAGAAACAAAGTTAACATTACAGGTTATAAAACCAGAAATTTCTGGAAAAACACAGCAGATCTAGCAGCACCTGCGGAGAGGGGAAAAGCAGTTATCGGTTCATGTCCGGTATGGCTTCAGACATAATATAAAACAAAGAACTACTGTTGCTGAATATCTGGAACAAAAACAGAAATTGCCAGAGAAACTCAGCAGATCTGGCAGCCTCTGTAGAGAGAGAAGCAGAGTTTACAGTCTAGTGGTTCTTCTTCAGGACTTCCATGTGTTGTTTCTGGCCTTTCTCACATGTTTTTATCCTGAATGTGGTTAGCAATTAAGCGGAATAGAGATGTTAGCCTGTGATGTCGAAACAATTGAAGTAGGCGCCTGTACTTTAATAAGGTGAACTGGGGGCAAAAGAGAAAAATGAATGGGAGAGGGGGAACATGTGGACTACAACTCCCAGCATGCCCGCCGTCTCTGCGCATGTGCACCCTCCTATGGTTGCTTCCCGTCTGCGCCAGACCCCGGGGTTCTGGGTGGCTTTTTTTTGCTCGAGCAAAAATGAATGCGTGAGGCAGCGTCAGAAACTGCAGGTAAAAAAGATTGCAATTCTCTGCCTTCCATGGCTTACTTTCTCATCTTTGCACGGTTTTAAATGCGCCAAGGCCATTCTCCGGACGAAAAAGACCCAAAACGTTTCGCAACCCCTTTATTCAAGTTGAGAAAAAAAATCTTGTTGCGGGGGGGGGGGGGGCGATCGGTAAAACTTCAAAATGTCTGGCCTTTTGTGGCAGTTTCCTTCATGTCATTTTCCCCTTCTCTTTAGTTCTGAGTTTATTGCTAACACAGAGGGGGAAAAATACGGAGGAATTTTGCTTAAAATTGAAGTGAGTCTTGAGGGAAGAAGGTTAGTGAAACATTGTTGCGCTTCTCGGTAGCGATTCTGGTTTGTGTTGGAACGCGGGGGGAGGTGGTAATGTTGAATGAAAAAGCAACATTGTGTCGAAAATGTCAATAGTATCCATTCGCTTTCCCTCTCCGGATACAGTGTTGCTGTTCAATGCCAGCGTGTATTTGCGGACGTCTCTTGGTGCATTGCTCCGTTGTTTCTCTTCTTTCCACCTCCGCCCTCTTCACGTGATATTTTATGCGCCTGACCCCCTTGTTTTCTGTCTACCTTCATCCAAAAATAAGTATGATACGTATTCTCTCCCGCCACCCCCTCTCCCCGTGTAAAGGCAGCATTATTGTTTGAGGAAATGCGTCGTGTTAATATGGAAGTCAGGCCAAACCCACGTCTCTGTCTTTGCCAGGGCTCCTAATTCACGTTCGCGGGTCTCAGTGCTGCTGCCCGCTGGAATGCTGTTCGTCTTCCTCCAGGCTTTGATCGTCTGGGTTTGTCTGTGCCATCTCTGAGATGGGGAGGGGGTGGCGTGGAACATGTACGTTTTTTTTGGGGGGGGGGACTGTGGTTAATTCGCCGTTGGATAGAATCCGACCAGTTCTTGCAATTGCATCCCCGAACATCGGCCTGATTTGTCGTCTTTCTCTGTACTTGTGGGTGCACGACCGCTTTTGTTTGGGGAGGGGGGCAGTTGGCTGGAACATCGGCAACACGAAAAAAGTGTCTGTCTAAACCCCGCCCCCCCCAAACACACACACGTGGTCGTCCTTTTGCACGCGGTTCTCTTAGAATCCCTACAGTGTGGAAACAGGCCCTTCGGTCCAACAAGACCACACCAACCCTCCAGAGCATCCCACCCAGACACATCCCCTTATTCAGAAAGATGTTCATATCATGTATGTGTCTCATTGTGGCTCCTTTTCAATGAAAAAGGGGTGTGTTTATCGCACTTCATGCTCTGCAGTGTTTTTTTTCACGGGCGTTGCTGGGTTTGGGCTAAAGTAATCTCTGGTGGATTCCTCTGTTCAGGTCACCATGGTGACGGTGACGCGAGGTGGACGCATTTTAACTAGATTGTTAGCATCAGGTTCATACTTTGCAGGCCGCCACTGTCCTAAATTGTCATTGGTTTGTTTATCAGACGTAATAGGACTGGAGAATGACAGAAGCCTAGTGTCTAACATGTTTGAACACCTCTTATTGTTTGTACCTGTGACCTGGTGCTGGAAATTAATTGCAGCGACATCTCTAGCAGTACAGCAATGAGCCCAGTAGGTTCCTGATGATTTGGTTAAAACATCCAAAGAACTGTGGATGTTGTAAACCAGAGACAAAAATAGAAATTTATTTGGTATCAGTTTTGATGTGAAAAAGTAATTATTCAAAGTTTTTTCAGTTCTGTAATTTTTTTTGCTTGAATTGATAGATCACTTATCAATTCTGAATTCAGAACAGACAAGTAATTAACACCCTGTGTCATGATCACCATGAAACCAAATAATCCTTGAGTGTATTTTAAAGGAGCAGCAGGCCATTTAGCCCCTCAAGGCTATTCCGTTATTCAGTGAGATCAACGATGGTGTGTGACCTAACTCTACACATCTACCATGTTTTTTTTTGCCCCTTACTGCCATTGCTTAGGAAAATCTATAGATCTTGGTTTTAAAATGAAGAACTGGTCATCAGTTGTTATCTGTGAAAGATTTGCAAACCTCTATCAAGCCTTTGCATATTTCCTAATTTTGGTCCTGAAAAATCTGGTGCTTGTTTTATATACCATGCTACATTGGTCACGTTTTCCTGAACCAGTTGAAATAGAGTCAGAGATCTACAGCCTAGTAAAAGGCTCATCACATCTGCACTGATCAAAAACAACCACCAAAGTAATCTAAGCCTAACAGTTTATCATCTTGTAAACTCTGGCTCCCTTTCTTATCTTGAAAACATTAATACAATTTCTTATATTAACTTTGAATCCCTGGCAATTATAGGATTAGAAGCACTTGCCCTCTGTCTGCTGTTTTGTGAATGGAATGTGGATTCTTCATACCTTTTTTGAAGTTGACCTGTCAATGTTAGAGATTGAGACAAACATTTCTGTGGAGGATTTTCGTGCGGTTTTTGTTTCCTTTCTATTTCGGAACTTAGAAGTAAGGAACAGGTGCCGTGCCCTCTAGTCTGCTTGTCATTAAATAAGATCTATATTTTACTCTGTTTCCACTCACCCTGATAACTATTCATCCCCAAGAATCTGTTAAATTCTGTTCAACAACTCTACTTACATTTTGAAAGAGTTCCAAAAGTTCATAACCCACTTGAAAAATAAGTTTCATTTGTTCTCAGTGGGACATACTTTGCGTTGAAGCAATATTTCGTGGTTTTAGATCCTCACAAGAGGAAAGACCCTCCCCATGATACATGCTGTCAAGATCCCTTAGGATCTTGTATGTTTCAATCGAGTTGCTTCTTATATTCTAAGCCCTAGCAAATATAAGCCTTATCTGACCAGATTTTCCTCATAATTAATTTACCCCTGTCAGGTATACTGGAGAAAGTCTTACCTAAACCTCATTCCATTCTTCGATAATGCAATGGACCAGTACTGGACATAGGGCATTGGTGGGACCATATCTGGAGTGCTAAATGACTGAAACATTACTTGCTATGCTTTGTTTTCAATTCCTTATTGCAATAAACAAGAACATTCAAAAGGCTTCCTACTTACGTGCAACAGATGACCACGCAAGTGTAGCAATTCATGCACTTGGACGCCCAGATTGCTGTACATCTCAATTCTACAATATCTCTCTCATCCCTGAGGTAATGCTGTTTTATTCTTGCCAAAATGAAGAATTTCACATTTTTGCACAGTTTCCTCTATTTGTCAGAAGTTTGCATTGTATGTAAACCTTTTATAGTTTTATTATGCCCTAATTAGTTTACTTTCCTACCCACTTTTTGTGTCACTAGCAAATTTAGCAGCCACATGATTGATACTGATTGTTTGAAAAGTTGAGGCCCCAGCACTGATCAACTTATGGTGGGTTGCTCTGGCTGGGAGGCGCTTCTCACAGTTGGTGCAGACTTGATGGGTGAATTGCCTTTTTCAGCACTGTAGAAGTTCCGTTATTCCAAAACCGGTCAATTTAGCTGACATCTTTTTTTCTACTGATTTCCCAATTTTACTGCAATAGGACCAACACTCACTTCGCAAACTCTCCTATTTCATAGATATCTATTGAACCCTTAATAACAAAGTGTGGAGCTGGAGCATGCAGCTTCTTTACTGTCTTTACATTCTGTTGACACACCTCTCCTGTATGTATGACTAAACTTTTTGCTGAAGAAAAGCACGCTCTTTTTGTCAAAAGCTTTTTGTGAATTGTTCTGTTAAGCACAAAGCAAGAAAAATCATGTAACTGGGTAACCAACATTTTATACAGTATGAACAGAGTGCTGATTGTGTGGCAAATATACTGATTGGTAGAGGCATTTGAATAGTGAAGACAGTATTTACTAACAACTGATAGTTAACAACCAAGCTTTGTTTAAAGTTTAAACCAGGGACATAGTCACTGATCAAGTCATTGCCCTGATTAAAATGAACTAATGAATAATTGTGAGCTGCTGTGATCGATCAGAGGGGAGCTTGTAGGTAATGTTCCCATGTATTCATTGCCTCTTGGCAGTATGGATCATGGGTCTGGATAGTGCTCTCTTGGAAGCCTTGGTGAGTTGTTACAGGGTGTCTTTATATATGGTATACATTGCGTTTGTGGTGGGGTGAGTCATATTGAAGGTGTTAACTGATTGGCAGCTCAATTGTGCTGCTTTTATATTGGATGGTGTCAAGATTCTTTAGTATTGCTAAAGCATCCAGGCAAATTGAGGGTAGTTAATAAAGAACAAGGCAATATATATCTATCCCTCAATCAACATTGGTAAGCAGATTATTTGGTCATTTATTACATTATCTGTAGATTCCTCAGTGCAAATTGGTTTCCCAAAATTACAGCTTTTTCCTATACTTCAAGGGGAGTACTTAACTTGAGCACTTTGCATTTGCATTAATAATACGCTGAACGCAGCCTCAAGGCATTCAGTCATTCTTTTAATAAATGTTATTTTCACCAGACTGTCTCTTTGTTTTCACCCTTTCATGTTTCTCACCTCATTACTTTTCTCCAGCTGCTGGCTGTTGCTGGAATTTAGTTCCGTGATGCCCAGAAGCCCTCTGATACTGTGCAATGATGTCATTCCAGCATGGAGGATAGCTGACATCAATCTACCCTCACCTGATATTAGTACACACTTTTTTTATTAGACAAGTAAAACGGAAAAGCTTTCTTGTTACCCCCACCCGTGTTTCTTTCTTTGCTGCAGCACGCAGTTCACTGGACTGTACTTGTTGCCCATTCTGTGTGCCTTTCCTTTTTTGTGTTTTGCCCTTCAAGGTGAGGATGACTATATCATTTGGAGTGTTTGGTAGGGTTCTAATGGGTGTGTAAGTGACTTAGGTTGATCTACACCTGCATTTTTTACATATGAATAGGACTGTACACAGAAGATTAGATCATTTGTGATACAATAGCAGTGTCCCTACCTCTGTGCCAAGCAGGCAAAATTTGAGCCACAACTATCCCAGAGGCTCAGAGCAGGATGATTAGAAAAGGTTTTAGCAGAAGACTAACTTGGGTGTATTTTTGTTTATTTGTTCCTGTCTTTGTGAGTATTCTGTTTTGCCTCTAAACATGCACTTGCTTTCAAAGGAGACACCAGTGGTTTTTTCCCCCACATGGTTATGCCAGTTGTAGTTATCCTGAGGATTCAAAATCAACATCAGAGCTCCCTAAGTGAAGCCTTGAGAATGTCCTTGTAACACTTAATATCATTTTCAAGAGAGCACGTATTAAACTCGAAGTATCTGAACTCTGTTCACTTTTGTAAGCAAGTATTTGAGTGTAGGAATAGGGATGTCTTAGTACAGTTATCCAGGGCCTTCGTGAGGCCACACCTTGAGTATTGTGTGCAGTTTTGGTGTGAGGAAGGGCATTCTTGCTATTAAGAGATCCCAGTGAGGGTTCACTAGACTGAGTCTTGGGATGGCAAGACTGACAATATGAGGAAAGACTGGATTGACTGGGCTTGCACTTGCTGGAATTTAGCAAAATTAGGGGTGACCTCATAAAAAGATATAAAATCCTGATGGGACTGGACAAGCTAGATGTGGTAAGAATGTTCCTGATACCAGAAGTCCAGAATAAGGGGTAAGCCATTCAGGACAAAGATGAGGAAGAATTCCTTCACCTAATTGTGAACCTGTGGAATTCTCTATCTCCAGAAACCTGTTAGGGCCTGTTCATTAGACATAATTCAGTAGGGAGCTGGATACTGAAATTATACGATCAGCCGTGACCACATTGAATGGTTGTGCTGGCCTGAAGGCCGAATAGCCTATTCTTGCACCTAGTTTCAATGTAACGGGATCTTGGCTGCATGACCAGCTCAGGCCACTTGTGACTGTTCGTCTGATGGCCTAAACTCTTTCGAGTCAAATAATCTAAAGATTTCTATCTGGCTTGGAAACCTCACGAACTAAAATAATTTGGCTGTAGTGACTGGCTCACCTGAATTAAAACTTAATGCTCCTGCTTGAAGAAAACTAAAACTCAGTTCTGAACTGAGAGCTTTAACCTTCTGCTCAGAATTCAAAACTAAATGAGTGACCCTGAAGTGTTTACTCTATCTGTCATAAATTCAACAGTATAATCACTTTATCCATGTACACTACAGGGGTTCCTGCCAGGCACTTGACTGCAGTTACATGTTTTCTTGGAATTAATTCCCTTAGGTCGCTGATTGCAAATGACCTTGATTTGTTTAAAATAGTCACCTTTAGGAAAAACTGTACCATGTTTTACTACCTCCTATTTTGAAATCTAACTCCCAAGTTATAATAGATCTTTCATTGCACTAAAGATAAAATTGAAAAGGTTATTGTGAGGTATTCTCATTTTCTATCAACGTTTGTTCTTATCACTAATTCCATGTTACATGAAACAGTGATATTCATCACCATATTCCATACAGGCTATTTTTGTACATTTCATCTTGAAATGTCTGCTAAATATTGTTTTTTTAAAATTTATTTGGAGCGTGTAAATGATCCTAATTTGTATGGTTGTAACATTAAACCCTCCCAATAAAACAGTTTCCAGTTTCTGGTCAAAAATCTCTCCAGCAAATCTGAAGGTTTATGATATACATGAGTTCCTGCAGAGTTGTTGCTTATGTAAACATTGAAGTTCTACATAGCCAACACAAGAGTGCCTGCTGATTCTCCACAGCTGAAAATTTGTATTGACTTGCGTTTGAGTTGAGAAGAATAACTGATCTTTTGAGCCAAATCCCATTGTAATTAAAAATAAAGCACCCATACCAATATCGCTGAAGCCAGTTGAATGACTTTTCATTTATTAATGTTCTGAAACTAGCATGGTTGTCAGCACAGCTTAAATTTTTGGCACACCCTTGAAATACTTGTGTCCATCCAAATTTTTTGCCTTTCTTCAAATGAAATGTTAAAGGGGCCACAAGAATGCCAAAATTTAAAATAAACTCCCAATAAAATCCCCTCAACCTATATTTCACAGAATTTCATGTTTTGTCTTAGGCATACAAAATTCCAAAGCAGCCCTTTTTTGAACTCTTCTAGGTGCTCCTTGACCTTGTCTCTTGCAGTGGACCAAGACTTTTTTGCTTTGGCAATTCACTCTTTTAGGCAGACTTTTTTGTTCCAAATTATCCCTCTTTGTAGCTGTTCAAACAACTCATTCAAGTAGCAAAGATGTTCTTCCTAGATTCGACTGAACACAGCCAAATAATCTATGTCAATAATGCAGTTACTTAATCCATCTACAGCTTTGTTGATCAACCTGAACCTGTCTCTTTAAAAAAAAATTTCTTTTTTAAAGAACTAACCTGCAACTTTGAAATCCAAATCCCAAAATATGCTATATACGTTAGAAATATTTAAAAAGGAGCAGGAGTCAGCCATTCAGTCATGAGCCTGCTTCACTATTCAATATGATTGTGGCTGATAATCCAGCCCTATTCCCACTTTCTCCCCATACCTTTTGATCTCTCTAGTCTTAAGAATTGTCACGTTTTCAAACACGTGATAATGCTTTGGCCTTGACTGCTTTTTTTATGGCAGCATATTCCACAGGATAACCACTCTCTGGGTGGGGGCAGAAAAATCCCTCATCTCTGTCCCAACTGGCCTATCCTGTATCTTTAGATAGTGACCCTTAGTCATCAGGCGCATCCTGCACAAATCCAGTCTTGTCCTGTTGGAATTTTATAGGATTCTAGGAGATCACTCCTTGTTCTTTGACACTCCGGCAAATATAGTCCTAATCAATCCAGACTGTCTTCATATACAGCACAGTGGCTCAGTGGTTCGCCCTACTATCTGACAGCACTAGGGATCTGGGTTCAATTACACCTTCAGGTGACTGTCTGTATGGAATTTGCACAGTCTCCCTGTGTCTGTGTGGGTTTCTTCTGGGCGCTTTGATGTTCTCCCAGAGTACAAAGATGTGCAAGTTGGGTGGATTAGCCATGCTAAATTGCCTGTGGTAACCAGAGATGTGCAGGCTAGGTTGATCAGCTACAGGAAATGCACTTAAGGGGACAGGGTATGGCTATGATTGGGATGCTCGTTGGAGGATCGGTATGGTTTCAATGTGCTGAATGGCCTGCTCCCACACTGTAGGGATTCTGTGATACACCATCCCAGAAATCAGGGTATTTGTATATTCTTTATGCTTTCTATCACAGTATGCCAGTTTGGGTGAGCGCTTTACTCTCGTGTTTTCTGCTGCTTGCTGAAGGTCAAGTGACAGTGGCTGAGCTTCCTGGCAAGAAGCTGGTAGACCACCCAAATCTGTCTTCAGTAGGGCGGGGCGGAGCGGAGCGGAGCGGACGTAGTAGCCAGACGTGCCTCTGTTCAGTCCTCGGCCGTTGTCTGATGACCGCCTGCGTACTTTAAATATCGACAGCTCGACAGGGTATGCCGCTGAGATAAGTGATATGGGTAGCAACTGTCAACATCGGACTTTAAAAACTGAAAATGGGGATTTCCCGGAACAGGCTAGCACATTAGGATCAGCATAAAGAAAATGGAAATAAGGCTGAAGTTATATAATGGAGTGGAGAGCAAGCCCACACTACATTGCACAATGAACCCCGAATCAACATCTAAGGTGATCATTGCAAACCAGAAATCATGAAATATTGCCCCTGCCGGAATATTCTCCGGTTTTTGAGTAGCTTGTCTGATAGCAGTTTTCCAAACGGAGACATTGCAACAAAGAATATTAAGATGCTCTTGCATACTACCATCAATATAGTAAACATCTCCAGATACTTCACAGGAGATTACGGGAGGTGATGTCCTAGTGGTATTACTGCTGGCCTGTTAATCCAGAGACCCAGATAATGTTTTAGGGACCGGTGTTTGAATCCCACTACGGCAGATGGCAGAATTTGATAAAATAACTGGAATTAAGAATCTCATGTCCCTGAATGCATTGTCGATTGCTGGAAAAACCCATCTGGTTCACTAATGTCCTTTAGGGAAGGAAACAGCCATCCTTACCTGGTCTGGCCTACATGTGACCCCAGACCCACAACAATGTGGTTGACTCTGAACTGAATTAGGGATGGGCAATAAATACTGCTTAGCCAGCAATGCCCTATCCCGTTAATGCATAAAGAAAGACAAGGCGGGAGTAATCTGGGACCTTTTCATGTTTCTGTGCTTTTGGCCAATACTTCTTGCAATTAAGTGTTAAGTGAATCTTGGTGGCTCTTTTTTTTCATAGATTCCAGGAGGATAATCAACAAAGATGTCAAATACATGATGTGTCATAGTCCACTTTAGTCACTGTCTGGCATCTAGATAGCAACACTTGCCACTGGGGATCAAAATGCATTTATAACCTTTCACAGCACGGATTGAATTTACTCTGTCTTCAGAGGAACTCTTAAAAATACAACATGTGCACAAATTAGTTGACAATGTTGAGTTTATCATTGTTTAGCATTTTTAAAACAATGATAAATCGGAAAAGTCTATGTAGTCTCTGAACAATTGTGTTTTTAAGCAGCTGTGTTATTTTGGGAACAAAACCTAAGAAGTTATTGCTGAGCATGATAAAATAGTGAATGAATTTGAAAAATGCTGTAGTGTTTTTTAATTGAGTGCACTTTTCTTTACCTCCTGCTATCTCTCGCGAACACAGTTTTTTGTCCTCTTTGCTCTCCACAAGACACAAGTTAGCATTTTTTTTATCTTGGCCGATGCTGCAGTCAAGATGCTACATGTCTGTCCTCGGCATGCAGCAGTGTTCCAGTGAATCACTGCAAACTGGAAGCACAACATCTCATCTTCAGATTAGACAGTTTGCAACCTTCTGGACTTAAAATTGAGATCAACACCTTCAGATTGTGAACTCACTCCTATTCTTTCCCTTTCTTTTGGCTTTACTTGTTGCATTCTCTGTCACCATGTCCCCTCTCCTCTTCACCCAACTCCAGTGGGACTGTTTTTTCTCAGCATGGCAGTTAAAGACACCATTGTTCTGTCATTGTCATATTCCAGTCACTTAATCTGCGATAGCAACAGCCTTTCTTTCCCAGCACTCCACCTTCCCCTCCTACTCCATGATTGCAGAAATGCCAACCGTTTCACACTTCTTGTCAGCTCTGAAGAGTCGTCCAGACTCGCTGTGCGCTCTCCATGGATGCTGCCTGACCTGCTGTGATTTTCAGCATTGTTTTGTTTTCACCACCGTCTAGAACTGTGGGAGTGCTGCATTGACCAGGGTACTTCCCTTTAGTGGGAATGTTAAACCAGCCTTAAAGGGTCTCATGACACAAATTGGCCATTCCCCTGGGGTGATGGGAGCCACTGTCTTCAGCTACCCCCAGACCAATCCTCTACCCACCGGCTGCGAAGATGCAGAGGAATACTGAAAATTTGGAGTTAAGACTGGCCCTGCATTTGAGTTATAGCTTTGAGCCTAAGAATTTTTATTTTTTATAAAGTGAAGACAGAGTTATGGAAAGTGCTCACCTTTTTAGGGAGATAACACCATAAAAAATATACTGTGGATTGGGGATTTGGGGAGGTGGGGATGGTGTGGGAGGGCAATGATGCATGACCTAACATTTAGCGGAGCTTTTATCAAGATTTACAATTAGGGCTGAATTAGACTCAGCTTTGTGCTGATGATCTTGTGCATTTATTAGCTTGAGACCATACTATATCACAACACCATGCCTTTTGTAAGCCATTTTTACATTCTGTATCATACTAGTGTGTTGGAGGCCTGTTGGGCCGGAAGACGCAAGAGCAGCTGGAGACCGTTTGGCCTCTTGAGTTTGCTGTCAGATCAAGGTTGATCTGATAGTCCTTAACTGCACTCTCCTTTTTCTGTATCGTCCTTGATTTCCCTTACTGATATCAAAATCTGTCTACTTCAGCCTTGAATATATTTTTAGATACAACCCTCTGTGGTAAAGAATTTCAAACATTTACTACTCTCTCCTGAGAGTTGAAATTCTTTATCCTCTGTTCTAACTGGTGACCCCTTATTCGAAGATTGTTTTCTTCCTTGTTTCTCCCACAAGAGGAAAACAACTTCTCAACATCTACTGTCAAGCTCTTTAGAATCCGAGATAACAAAGTGTGGAGTTGGATGAACATAGCAGGCCAAGCAGCATCTCAGGAGCACAAAAGCTGACGTTTCAGGTCTAGACCCTCTTATCTCTTTAGAATCTTAGGTGCCTCAATGAGGTTTCTTCTCACTCTCTTCCAAATTCTACTGAGTACAGGGCCAGCCTACTCACCTTTATTCTCTATACCAGGGATCAACTCACTAAGCCATCTCTGGATTGCCTCCAATGCCAGTGTAAGGGGGCAAAACTGTTCACCGTCTTATTGGTGTGATCTGACTAATTCCTTGCATTGTTTTAGTAAGGTTTCCCTATTTTTACTACTTTATTTCCTTTTGAAATAAAGAAAATTCTATTTGTCTACACAATACTCGCTGAACCTGTGGTTTTTATGCCTGAGGCCCCCTCTCTTGCAGCTTCTGAGTATCTTTATCTTTTTGAATAATCACTCCTCGGTTCTTCCTGCTAAAGTGCATAACCTCTCATTCTGCCACAATCCACCTGCCATATTTTTACCCAGTCTCTCTAAAGGAGTGACCTGATACAACTTCTCAAAATTATGCGTGGCATGGACAGAATGGATACTGGGAATCTTTATTCCCAGGGAAGAAATATCAATTACAGGGTCTCATAACTTACTGTAAAGTAACTTCTATAAAGTAAAAGAGCCTTAAGTTTTTAAAGGAGTTGAGAGGTAAGGTTTTTTAATCTAGTGGATGGTAAGTGTCTGGAATGTATTGCTGCTGAAGGTAGGTACGATAGCTTTTGATTTGTTAGGACTTTTCAAGCGTCTATCCAAGAACCCTTTTTTAAGGGTTGAGGCTTCCCATCTCCACAACTACAACCCCCCCCCCCCGCCCAAACCCTGGCAGTGCATTCAGATCCCCACCACCCTGTGGGTCAGAACAACTTTCCTCTTTCCCCTTTTAAATATCCTGCATATCGCTGCTAAATTTTATGCCCTCTTATTACTGATACTTCAGTTAAGGGAGCAGCTGTTTTCTCTCAACCCTGCCCATGGCCCTCATCGCCTGTAGACCTTTTAATTGGGATCCCCTCCCTTTTTTTTCTGCTCGAGTGGAAATAACCTAAGCTTTCTAGCCTCTTCACATCTAAAATGCTCCATCCTAGACAACATCCTGATGCATCTCCTTTGTACCCCTTACAGTGCAATGGCATCCTTACAGCGTGGTGAGCAGAACTGCACACAACACTCCAGCTGCGGCCTAACCAAAGTTTTTTTTAAAACAACTCCAGTTTAATCTCCCTATTCTTATAATCTATGACGCAATTAATAAATTGTCCCATATGTTGCCTTAATCAACCTATTAATCTTTTCTGCTGCCGCCAGTGATCTGTAGCCAAATACCCCAATGTTCCTCTGAGCTTCCCAGTAATCTGTCATTCATTCGAGTACTCCTTTTATCTTGTTACTGCTTGCCAGTTATCCTGGATCCAATGAGATGCTACCTTTATCAGTCCCTCACTTGGGACTTCATTGAAGTTTTTGCTGGAACTTGTATAGGCTCCATGAACTGCACTTCGCTCCTCTATATACCTGGTCGCTTCTCTAACTTGAGGCATATCCTTCCTGTGACAAAGACATGCTAACTACCCTTGACCAAACCTTTCCAGGTAGAGATTTATTCTGTCCTTCAGAATTGTATCCAACAGTTGCTCTATTGCTGATGAGAGGCTCACTGACCTCTAATTCTCTGGTTTATCTCTGCCACCTTTCTTGTAAAGTGGAGCTGTATTAGCTGCCCTCCAGTCCTGTGGCACCTCCCTGTGGCCAGAGAGGAATTTAAAAATTGGGCTGCCCCCTTTAATAATGCAACACCACCACATCTCTTGCACCTCATGTCTTGCCTGAAGATCCTAAACTCCAGAATTATGAGCTATCCGTCCTGACCCCCCCCCACCACCACCACCACCACTTCTCTGGCAACAGCATTGCAATTCCATATGCCAATCCACACCCTTAACTCATCTGTTTTAGCCTCGGTTTCTGGGTTACTCATCAAATACCATTAATACTGCATGACCATCGAACCATATGCAGCAATAGTAATAGCTTCCACCATCTCGAAGCTGACTAAAACTCTCTTAGCTCTTGATGTACTTCAGAAATGTGGTCATTCCTGTTATGTACCATGCAGTTTGGGTTGAGCAGGAATCTAATGTTTGAGATTGAGACAATGGCCCCATTTTCATGTATGGTTGAGTGAAAAACATTGGTTAGTATTCCACAATGTTACACTGAAGAATCAGCATATTTTAAGGGTTTAAGATTCTGGAGTGTGACATGATCATGAACTTCAGAAGATATTACCATTGAAGCATGTTTGATGGCTACTGAGACCAGTTTTCAGTGCGAGGTTCAATAATTAATTGAATTTAAATGCCATCTGAAATGTACCCAGTAAACCACTCCGCTCAAGGACAGTTGGGATGAGCTCACTGGTACATTTTTCAGAGCATGGGGCCACGTCAGTACCATTTTCTGTTTTATTGTATGTGTGGTGTTTGATTGACAGGAGGTCTCCATGATGAAATTGTACAGTTTTTAGATGGATTGCTTATCGCATATGGTTCAGACTGTGCTGGCCACTTTTTTACTTGCTCTTTACATAGGAAGTTTTTTGTTTATACTTCCTCACCATCAAACCCGTAGACAAGGGTGGCGCAGTGGTAGTATGGCGCACTGACCTCTACATCCTCGAGGCCAGACGCCAACACTCCGACACCACCTCCGACCGCCCCCTCGAACACGACCCCACACCCGAGCACCAAACCATCATCTCCAACACCATTCACGACCTCATCACCTCAGGGGACTTCCCACCCACAGCCTCCAACCTCATTGTTCCCCAACCCCGCACGGCCCGTTTCTATCTCCTTCCCAAAATCCACAAACCTGCCTGCCCTGGTCGACCCATCGTCTCAGCCTGCTCCTGCCCCACCGAACTCATCTCCACCTATCTGGACTCCATTTTCTCCCCTTTGGTCCAGGAACTCCCCACCTACGTCCGTGACACCACCCACGCCCTCCACCTCCTCCAGGACTTCCAATTCCCTGGCCCCCAACACCTCATTCTCACCATGGACGTCCAGTCCCTGTACACCTGCATTCTGCATGGAGATGGCCTCAAGGCCCTCCGCTTCTTCCTGTCCCGCAGGCCCGACCAGTCCCCCTCCACCGACACTCTCATCCGCCTAGCTGAACTCGTCCTCACACTCAACAACTTCTCTTTTGACTCCTCCCACTTCCTACAGACTAAGGGGGTGGCCATGGGCACCCGCATGGGCCCCAGCTATGCCTGCCTCTTTGTAGGTTACGTGGAACAGTCCTTCTTCCGCACCTACACAGGCCCCAAACCCCACCTCTTCCTCCGGTACATCGATGACTGTATCGGCGCCGCCTCTTGCTCCCCAGAGGAGCTCGAACAGTTCATCCACTTCACCAACACCTTCCACCCCAACCTTCAGTTCACCTGGGCCATCTCCAGCACATCCCTCACCTTCCTGGACCTCTCAGTCTCCATCTCAGGCAACCAGCTTGTAACTGATGTCCATTTCAAGCCCACCGACTCCCACAGCTACCTGGAATACACCTCCTCCCACCCACCCTCCTGCAAAAATTCCATCCCCTATTCCCAATTCCTCCGCCTCCGCCGCATCTGCTCCCACGACAAGACATTCCACTCCTGCACATCCCAGATGTCCAAGTTCTTTAAGGACCGCAACTTTCCCCCCACAGTGATCGAGAACGCCCTTGACCGCGTCTCCCGTATTTCCCGCAACACATCCCTCACACCCCGCCCCCGCCACAACCGCCCCAAGAGGATCCCACTCGTTCTCTCACACCACCCTACCAACCTCCGGATACAACACATTATCCTCCGACACTTCCGCCATTTACAATCCGACCCCACCACCCAAGACATTTTTCCATCCCCTCCCCTGTCTGCTTTCTGGAGAGACCACTCTCTCCATGACTGCCTTGTTCGCTCCACACTGCCCTCCAACCCCACCACACCCGGCACCTTCCCCTGCAACCGCAGGAAATGCTACACTTGTCCCCACACCTCCTCCCTCACCCCCATCCCAGGCCCCAAGATGACATTCCACATTAAGCAGAGGTTCACCTGCACATCTGCCAATGTGGTATACTGCATCCACTGTACCCGGTGCGGCTGCCTCTACATTGGGGAAACCAAGCGGAGGCTTGGGGACCGCTTTGCAGAACACCTCCGCTCAGTTCGCAACAAACAACTGCACCTCCCAGTCGCAAACCATTTCCACTCCCCCTCCCATTCTCTAGATGACATGTCCATCATGGGCCTCCTGCAGTGCCACAATGATACCACCCGAAGGTTGCAGTAACAGCAACTCCTATTCCGCCTGGGAACCCTGCAGCCATATGGTATCAATGTGGACTTCACCAGTTTCAAAATCTCCCCTTCCCCTACTGCATCCCTAAACCAGCCCAGTTCGTCCCCTCCCCCCACTGCACCACACAACCAGCCCAGCTCTCTCTCTCCCCCCCCCCCCCCACCCACTGCATCCCAAAACCAGTCCAACCTGTCTCCGCCTCCCTAACCTGTTCTTCCTCTCACCCATCCCTTCCTCCCACCCCAAGCCGCACCCCCATCTACCTACTAACCTCATCCCACCTCCTTGACCTGTCCGTCTTCCCTGGACTGACCTATCCCCTCCCTACCTCCCCACCTATACTCTCTCCACCTATCTTCTTTACTCTCCATCTTCGGTCCGCCTCCCCCTCTCTCCCTATTTATTCCAGTTCCCTCTCCCCATCCCCCTCTCTGATGAAGGGTCTAGGCCCGAAACGTCAGCTTTTGTGCTCCTGAGATGCTGCTTGGCCTGCTGTGTTCATCCAGCCTCACATTTTATTATCTTGGAATTCTCCAGCATCTGCAGTTCCCATTATCTCTGGTATCCATACAGTTGTGTTTTTTTTCCCGCTCGGAGCTTTGTCTAATTATTCTTCCTCCCCTTTTTGTGCTGACTTCCTTCCCTCATTGACTCCTGGTTGAAGTACAGTTCAGTTTAAGTACCAGCCTCTAGCCAGGTCCTCTGGCAAGTGCCACTGTTATATTGTTTTTCATCTTAAAAAGCCAAGGACTAATTGTTATGAGTGTGTGTATTTGTCCACATTCACTGTAGCCACACGCTATTTTCATGACCAACACGGGGAGCTGTAACACACACTTGCAGAATTGCGAACGCTTTGAAACTAAAACAGAGGCTCCCAAGCTGTGGATCATCCTGCGATGAGCATTATGGCTTTTGTGCAGCTTTGGTGACTGTGGAGCAGCGAGAGCCCTGAGATTGGCTGAGGCCCCTCTGAATGGTGGTGGACATGGGAATGACCCAATGCAATGGGAGCAGAGCATATAAAATGATAAAGTGGGGAGCACAAAAGAGGGCCAAACAGTTGTGCCTGTAGGACCTCCTGATGTGTGACTGTTCCCACTCGATTTCCTCCTCACCTGATGCCACATTTCAGTCTGGTGTCACAACTAGTATGAAGCATTAAAATGGGGTTACATTGAGAAAGCACTTGGGGAGCAATGGTGAAAAGTGTAACATGTAATTTGTTTCGCAGTGCGGGAACCAAGAATCACTCCTTCATGAGTGGCTACAGACAGTGTGTTAGCAGGTTGTTTAACTGAGAGGGACACCTCAGGCAGCTCCAGTACTTTTTTATACCCAACCAGATCCCAGTGATGACCTGAAGATGATAAAGTGTGCTGCAGAAACTCAGCAGGTCTGGCAAAATCTCTGGAGAGACAAACAGAGTTGATGTTTCAAGTCTGCAATTACTTCAGAACTGAAAAGGGTTGGAAAACAGTGGATTTTATCCTTTTGAGAGAGGCAGAGGAGGGGCAAGGGGAACAGATTGTGTGGCGGCCTAATGAGAAAGATAAAGGTTGCCAATTAGGATGAAAGAACTGCAGATGTAAAATGGTGTAAACTATAGTGTGGAAGAGAAAAATGGGTTCTGTCAGCCTACAGCAACATAAACGAGGCACAAACGAGTCAGGCATGTGATGGGGTGGAGGGAGAACAATGGAAGGAGATAGAGGACAGACGTCATGAGGCCAGGCTGCAAAGTTGTGGAATTCAGTTTTGAGTCCTAGAGGTTATAAAGGCATTAGGTTTGTAAAGCAAACCTAATGTGGGGTATTCTGGAAATCGTGTTGGGAACTTTACAGTCTGCATGACTTTGCATAACCCAGCAAAACTGAAGGAATAGTGATGTATTTCTAAATCAAGGTGGTGAGTGACTTGAAGGAGAGCTCACTGGCGGTTTCCGCATGCACCTGCTGTTCTTTACTTTCTAAATGGAAATGGTTGTATACAGTCGGTCTGGCTATCATGTGTGTTCTGCCAACATGAATTGGCTGTAACACAGTTGACAAATAGGGGCACACTATTTCTGAAATGCGAATTGTATTGGCTGTAGTGTGATTCCATCGTTGCATGGATGAGTATGTGTTGACATCACATGATTGTACATATCCATGACGAAGCCCCTGAAACGATGCTAGCACCGACAGTCTGTGTGCTGGAATCACGTGATCATTTTGCAGGCTTTGTTGTGAAGTGCTTTCTGAGATGTCCGTTGTACCCTCTTCTCCCATCAAGTAATTTTGACATTTTTTTTCCTGAGATAATGTGTTAAAATTTACTTATATCAAATCATGAGATTTAAAAAGACTTTTAAACTTTTTTTAATTGAAGTTGTATTAGGCTTTTGAGTGATTTGATTTTATTTTCTTGAGCGTTTTTTTGTTTTTTCTAAAGTGGCCTGCACCCTCACCCCACTTTTCCCATAAGCCCCACTATTTCTGTAGAGCGATTTCCTGTAATGTGATGCTGTGTATGGAAGATACTGTCAAAACATCCTGATAAATTAATGCAGTGTCTTGGAGCTGGTACATGCTAATGCGACTGCGTGTTGGTGTTGGAGGGAGTGGATGTTTGTAGATGTGATTTCAGTCAAGTGGGCTATTTTTGTCCTCGATGGTCTCGAGCTTCTCAAATGTTTGTTGGAGCCACACTCTCTCAGACAAGTGGGAAGTATTCTGTCACGTTCCTGACTTTGCATTGTAGATGGTGGACAGACTTTGGAAAGTCAGAGGTGAGACTTGCTGCAGAATTCCTAGCCTCTGATCTCCCTTGAAGCCTAGTAATGAGCATCTTATGCTGCATGCTAAGTCACTATTACTTTTCAGATTACTTAATGTAAGGTCTATGTACAATGACTGATCTGTATAAATAAATCTTGTTGGATCTAGAGCTTTTGTTGTCGTTGGCTCGCCGAGCTGGTCCGTTGTTCTGCAGACATTTCATTACCCTGTTGGGTAAAATCATCAGTGCAGCCTCTGAAGTACTGTTGTTTTTCTGCCTGTCATTTAAAGTCTGGTGTCTGTTGAGCTGGTTTTCCTTCCCAGTGGACTATATATAGGGCCTATCTCTATGTATTAGTTGATGGCCGCCTTAGTGGAGACCCAGGCCTCCAGGAATTCCCGTGCTTGGCCTGCCCGTTGATCCTGGCGGTTTTTTCCTTATCCGTGTGGATGGAGACGCGCGAGTATTGGTTGTCCTTTTGTTGCTAGTTGATGTTTATGTACTCCATGACTAATTTTCTTTCTGTTAATGACCCCAGGACATCTCAAAAGTTGTTTTGCTGGTTTTCCTCTTTATCAGCTCATGACCACACCCTGTCTGTACCTTTGAAAGTCATCGACTTTGGATTCCAAGTTTACGGTTCCTGTAACGTTGGTTGGAAGATAAACGAGGACCCTGCAACACTTGTCTCTCAACCAACATAACTACACTTGACAATGGGAACTGCAGATGCTGGAGAATCCAAGACAACAAAGTGTGAGGCTGGATGAACACAGGCCCAGCAGCATCTCAGGAGCACAAAAGCTGACGTTTCGGGCCTAGACCCTTCATCAGAGAGGGGGATGGGGTGAGGGTTCTGGAATAAATAGGGAGAGAGGGGGAGGCGGACCGAAGATGGGGAGAAAAGAAGATAGGTGGAGAGGAGAGTATGGGTGGGGAGGTAGGGAGGGGATAGGTCAGTCCAGGGAAGACGGACAGGTCAAGGAGGTGGGATGAGGTTAGTAGGTAGATGGGGGTGCGGCTTGGGGTGGGAGGAAGGGATGGGTGAGAGGAAGAACAGGTTAGGGAGGCGGAGACAGGTTGGACTGGTTTTGGGATGCAGTGGGTGGAGGGGAAGAGCTGGGCTGGTTGTGTGGTGCAGTGGGGGGAGGGGAAGAGCTGGGCTGGTTTAGGGATGCAGTTGGGGAAGGGGAGATTTTGAAACTGGTGAAGTCCACATTGATACCATTAGGCTGCAGGGTTCCCAGGCGGAATAGGAGTTGCTGTTCCTGCAACCTTCGGGTGGCATCATTGTGGCACTGCAGGAGGCCCATGATGGACATGTCATCTAAAGAATGGGAGGGGGAGTGGAAATGGTTTGCGACTGGGAGGTGCAGTAGTTTGTTGCAAACTGAGCGGAGGTCTTCTGCAAAGCGGTCCCCAAGCCTCCGTTTGGTTTCCCCAATGTAGAGGAAGCCACACCGGGTACAGTGCATGCAGTATACTACATTGGCAGATGTGTAGATGAACCTCTGCTTAATGTGGAATGTCATCTTGGGGCCTGGGATGGGGGTGAGGGAGGAGGTGTGGGGGAAAGTGTAGCATTTCGTGCGGTTGCAGGGGAAGGTGCCGGGTGTGGTGGGGTTGGAGGGCAGTGTGGAGCGAACAAGGGAGTCACGGAGAGAGTGGTCTCTCCGGAAAGCCGACAGGGGTGGGGATGGAAAAATGTCATGGGTGGTGGGGTCGGATTGTAGATGGCGGAAGTGTCGGAGGATGATGCGTTGTATCCCGCGGTTGGTGGGGTGGTGTGTGAGAACGAGGGGGATCCTCTTTGGGCGGTTGTGGCGGGGGCGGGGTGTGAGGGATGCGTTGCGGGAAATACGGGAGACGCGGTCGAGGGCTGCGGGAAATATGGGAGACGCGGTCGAGGCCTTGACCGCGTCTCCCATATTTCCCGCAGCCCTCGACCGCGTCTCCCGTATTTCCCGCAACGCATCCCTCACACCCCGCCCCCGCCACAACCGCCCAAAGAGGATCCCCCTCGTTCTCACACACCACCCTACCAACCTCCGGATACAACGACCTATCCCCTCCCTACCTCCCCACCTATACTCTCTTCTCCACCTATCTTCTTTTCTCCCCATCTTCGGTTCGCCTCCCCTCTCTCCCTATTTATTCCAGAACCCTCACCCCATCCCCCTCTCTGATGAAGGGTCTAGGCCCGAAACGTCAGCTTTTGTGCTCCTGAGATGCTGCTTGGCCTGCTGTGTTCATCCAGCCTCACATTTTGTTGTCATGACTACACTTGATGATGAGAGGAGAATAGTGAGGTATACAAGGTGCTAGAGGGGATTAGAAAAAGTAGATGTAAAGAGGGTATTTCCATTTGTGGAAATCTGGAATGAGGGGTCATTGTTTTAAGACAAGGGGTAGCGGATTAAAAACAGATGAGCAGAAATTACCTCTCTCAAAGGGGAATTAATCTGTGGTGTATAGTATATGGTAAACTTGAGGCACAGATTTTTAACTTGTAATGGGTGGAAGGGTCATACAGTTGCCAGGAAAATGGAGTTGAGGCCAAATGAGAGAAGCCTGATTCTTCTGAATAGAGGAACAGACTGAAGGGGCTGAATTGCTTACTGCTGCATTATGTTCTTCTGATAACCTAATATAAGCAGCAATATGATAATGGCCCAATCATATGGCATAGTAGTGGTGGTTGGGAAGCAAGTATCAGCAAGACACTGCAGAAACGTAACTTACTTTCCAAACAACAGCTGTAAAAGTCATACGCTTTGGATTCTAAGTTTAAGGTATAGTCATAGGTGAGACGAGCTGAAAAGAGAATAGCATCAGAGCAACAGAAAATTATCTCTACAAGCAGAGAGACTTTTCTACATTTTTTGCTTTGATAGTGCACTATTTTACTTTTGCAAGAATGTTTTCCATCAAACAGACCTATGTTTTACAAAAGCATAGGTGTAGCAACGCAAACCCCAGCACATTTTTTGGAGGATTATGAAATGCATTTTTTTCTGAGCCAGTTATAATTGTACATTTTCCTGAGGCCTATAGGCACTGTCTTGAGGACATGTAGAATGTTGCACTGTATAAACCAGCTACTCAGCAAACCACATCCTTTAGAAAGGTCATTATGATAATACAGTTCACAAGAGCAACATCTATAAGAGTAAAATATGTTACTGATAACTAGGGCTTATCCTATTTTTTTTTAAGAATTAAAAATTTTTTTTAACCTGAGTGAAACTGTTATTCAGTGGCCAGGTCATGGTGAGATGTTGCTGATGGATTTGACAAATTTGCTTGCAGCAACCTTCCAAGTGTTTATTTCCTCTACTTTTAGATATTGTTGATGCATCGTGATGCTTTATAATTAAAGATAGCAGAGGTAGAGGAATGAAAAGAGTTACACTGAAAGATTTCTAAAACCTTGGATGAATAGGTGGATTTTTGATTGACTTTTCAAAGTGCCAAAGAGAAGGGGGAATTTAAGGATGGAATTCTAAAGGGTTGGCCCCAGCTGAAAAGAGGTGGAGCATCCCAGTATGGACAGGAAACAGTAGAGAGAAAGTCACTACGTTAACAGTGTAAGCATTATAAATTGATTTAACACTGACTTTGCAATGCAGCAGACCACAAGTGTTAATGAAGGTGGCTATAGAGATAACAAATGCATTGGTAATCATTGAGTCATACAGCAGAGAAATAGACCCTTTTTTGGTCCAACTTGTCCATGCCAACCAGGTTTCCTAATTTGAACTGGTCACATTTGACCCATATCCCTCTTAAACCTTACCTATTCATGTACCTGTCCAAACATCTTTTTAAGTGACATAACTGTACTCCCGTCTACCAGTTCCTCCCATATATACACCACTCTCTCTGAATGAAAATGTTGCCCATCTGGTCCCTTTTTTTAAAATCTTTCCCCTCATGCTTTAAACCTATGCCTCTAATTTTGGACTCCACCACCCTGGGAAAAATACCTTGGCTATTCACCTTATCGATGCCACTCATGATTTTATAAACCTGAGGCCACCCATCGGCCTCCTACACTCTAGGGAATATAGCCCCAGCCTATCCAGCTTTTCCTCCAACGCTCCAGCCTTGGTAACAAGTTCAAGAATCATTCCTGCAGGTTGGAAATTTGCACATGTCATCCTATTATTTAATTAAGGAGCAGTGCTTTTTTTCTTAAAAAATCTGCAGACCCACTGCTTTGCATCACCTTAGTTTAGTTGACTTGTAAACGTCTTTGTTGTCATACTAGTTGTAGTTTGTAAGGAACTGAGCTGGTGCAACTAAACCACTATTGGATCTCCTTATCAATGGTCATCTTACCTGAGAGATGGCTGGCAAGATAAGTGTTCAACAACTTTTATTCTCCTCCTCATCCACGTAAATGGATGGCAGAGTTTGATACGCAAGGTTTTTTGTTTTGGGAACATTCAGAAACCGGTCAAGTCACTTGCATGATAAGATCAGCTGTGGCTGGCAAGTGTTTTCAGAATGGGTAATAACAGTGCAATGATCTGTAAGTCATTGACCCTTACCCCATCATGCTGAGACCCCGTAAGTTATGTCAGTTAAAAGATTCCATAAATTCAAGACTAACAAGATAATGAGCAGAGCATCAGCTGGCCTTTCTTGTACTGAGATGTTAAACAAATGTTTATTGTCTGCTCTCTGCCCCTTCCTTGTAGCATAGCAATTCATCTTTTCTATTTTTCTTTTCTCTTCTGGTGCTTGTCCATCTCTCTCTTTTAAAAGCCACAATTAAATCTACCTCCACTACATTCTTAGTGAACAGTCAGGATCTAGAGTACACTGTTAAAAATAACTTTTCTTTGTGTTTCGAACCCTAACGCAGGACTTGGCGATTCAATAAAACCACTGTAGATGCTGGAGATCTAAAATCAACAAAAACAGTGCTGGAGGGACTCTGTGAGGCTGGATGAACACAGCAGGCCAAGCAGCATCTCAGGAGCACAAAAGCTGACGTTTCGGGCCTAGACCCTTCATCAGAGAAGGGGATGGGGTGAGGGTTCTGGAATAAATAGGGAGGAGGGGGAGGGCGGACCGAAGATGGAGAGAAAAGAAGATAGGTAGGGAGGGGATAGGTCAGTGCAGGGAAGACAGACAGATCAAGGAGGTGGGATGAGGTTAGTAGGTAGATGGGGGTGCGGCTTGGGGTGGGAAGAAGGGATGGGTGAGAGGAAGAACAGGTTAGGGAGGCAGAGACAGGTTGGACTGGTTATGGGATGCAGTGGGTGGAGGGGAAGAGCTGGGCTGGTTGTGTGGTGCAGTGGGGGGAGGGGACGAACTGGGCTGGTTTAGGGATGCAGTAGGGGAAGGGGAGATTTTGAAACTGGTGAAGTCCACATTGATACCATTAGGCTGCAGGGTTCCCAGGCGGAATAGGAGTTGCTGTTCCTGCAACCTACAGGTGGCATCATTGTGGCACTGCAGGAGGCCCATGATGGACATGTCATCTAGAGAATGGGAGGGGGAATGGAAATGGTTTGCGACTGGGAGGTGCAGTTGTTTGTTGCGAACTGAGCGGAGGTGTTCTGCAAAGCGGTCCCCAAGCCTCCGTTTGGTTTCCCCAATGTAGAGGGAGCCACACCGGGTACAGTGGATGCAGTATACCACATTGGCAGATGTGCAGGTGAACCTCTGCTTAATGTGGAATGTCATCTTGGGGCCTGGGATCGGGGTGAGGGACGAGGTGTGGGGGCAAATATAGCATTTCCTGCGGTTGCAGGGGAAGGTGCTGGGTATGGTGGGTATGGTCCTCCAACCCCACCACACCCGGCACTCCCGCATTTCCCGCAACACATCCCTCACACCCCGCCCCCGCCAGAACCGCCCTAAGAGGATCCCCCTTGTTCTCACACACGACCCCACCAACCTCCGGATACAACGCATCATCCTCCGACACTTCAGCCATCTACAATCCGACCCCACCACCCAAGACATATTTTTCCATCCCCACCCCTGTCTGCTTTCCAGAGAGACCACTCTCTCCGTGACTCCCTTGTTCGCTCCACACTGCCCTCCAACCCCACCACACCCGGCACCTTCCCCTGCAACCGCAGGAAATGCTACACTTGCCCCCACACCTCCTCCCTCACCCCGATCCCAGGCCCCAAGATGACATTCCACATTAAGCAGAGGTTCACCTGCACATCTGCCAATGTGGTATACTGCATCCACTGTACCCGGTGTGGCGTCCTCTACATTGGGGAAACCAAGCGGAGGCTTGGGGACCGCTTTGCAGAACACTTCCACTCAGTTCGCAACAAACAACTGCACCTCCCAGTCGCAAACCATTTCCATTCCCCCTCCCATTCTCTAGATGACATGTCCATCATGGGCCTCCTGCAGTGCCACAATGATGCCACCCGAAGGTTGCAGGAACAGCAACTCATATTCCGCCTGGGAACCCTGCAGCCTAATGGTATCAATGTGGACTTCACCAGCTTCAAAATCTCCCCTTCCCCCACCGCATCCCTAAACCAGCCCAGCTCTTCCCCTCCACCCACTGCATCCCAAAACCAGTCCAACCTGTCTCTGCCTCCCTAACTTGTTCTTCCTCTCACCCATCCCTTCCTTCCCACCCCCAAGCCGCGCCCCCATCTACCTACTAACCTCATCCCACCTCCTTGACCTGTCCGTCTTCCCTAGACTGACCTATCCACTCCCTACCTCCCCACCTATACTCTCTCCACCTATCTTCTTTTCTCTCCATCTTCGGTCCGCATCCCCCCCCTCCCTATTTATTCCAGAACCCTCATCCCATTCCCCTCTCTGAAGGGTCTAGGCCCGAAACGTCAGCTTTTGTGCTCCTGAGATGCTGCTGGGCCTGCTGTGTTCATCCAGCCTCACATTTTTATTATCTTGGATTCTCCAGCATCTGTAGTTCCCATTATCTCTGGAGGGACTCTATATTCGGCAGCATCTGTGAGATTCTAGAGACCCTTTTGCCTTTTAAAGGGTCAGATGAGTTCTGAAGAACTATTAACTATATCTCCACAGATACTTCCACATCTGCGGAGTTTTCTGGCCAGTGTTTTGTTTGACTTGAGGCTGTTTGCCAAATGCAGTACTGAGAGTGCTGTGTAATTAGAGATACTATCCTTCGGATACAATTGTAATGCCCATTCCTCCCCCCACCCCACAGATAATTCTTGTCTTTCACTGATTCAAGTGGAGGTTAAAATAACAGTGCTGTTGAGAAAAGTAGTCATTCTCCAGGTGACATGGCCAATATTCATCCCACAAACAACTAATTAATAGGTGTGTGCCCATTTGTTTGTGCGATCACACTGTGCTCAAATTGCGTAACAACCAAAAGGTCAACTGTTGTAGTTAGTACTTGGACTTTGCTGATGGATGTGGCACAGTTGTGAATGAATGCAAGACTTTTACAGTTGTTTCCCAAATGCCAGACTGATGACCTTAATCCGTCTTCTGTCAGGACTGTGAATCACTGATGTAAAATTATTTTACATTGACCTTTTTTAAAGGATTGTTTTTTACCTAATTACTTCCAACTAAATCAGTGTTCTACAATTGTCAGAGCCAAATCCAAGAACACAGTATTGTGATGCCGGCTGGACCATTGCCAGTCTTTGAGAAGACTATCTCTGTCCTATTTACATCACTTTCTCTGTGTTGAATCACAGCAGTGTTGAGATATACATGTGCCAATGCCAATCATCATGCCATTCTTTTCTGGAAAAAAAAGCCCTCCAGACTAGTCTCCAGTTTCACATGAACCTTGTGCCAATATGTTGAGTGGCATGTTGCCAACCCATGTAATGTTACTTAATGCAGCTGGAGAGCCAAGAAAGACAGACATTCATAAGTGTTTCTCACGCCTTCATGTGTCCAAAGTGTTTGCAGGTAACTATTATATGTCAAGTATTATCACTGTTTTAACGTAGTAGGACTGACAGCTGATCCGTACACTGTGAGGTCCTACAAGCAGCAGTTTGAAGATGATCCAGAATCTTTTTCCAAATTTAAATATTGACCAGAACACTAGGGAGAAGTCTCAAGTGCGTTCACAAACAATGTCCAGACACTATCTGCATCCAGCTAATGTGTCACAGATGGGAGCCTTAGTTTGACACCAGAGAGACACTATCTCTGATAATGAAGTTGCACTAATGCATTGGAGGATCAGTCTGGATTGTGAGAGCCTAAGACCAGAGAGCTACGAGCTAAGTCATGGCTTACCCACATGTCTGTCGTTTCCTTAACTGGTGAAATTGGATTTTCTCTCCATGAAGGATGAGGCATGCAGATCTATTGCTGAGCTTGACAGTTTGAGAAATGTGGCACACAAGAACTGTGTTGTCATCGACTGTAATGATACAAAGTGCAATGAACACGGCAGCGTATACCAGCCAAAATTAACTTGTCAGCAATGAAAAAATGCTCTAAGATTTTTATTTATTATTTCCTTTCCTCAGGCAGCTGGGAATCTGGCTAAAGGCTGAGACTTTATTAGTTCAAAAGTAGTCTGGAAAATAATGCCACAGGATATATACGTCGGAGTTGGGGGGGGAAAAATACAACTAAAATAAATATCAAACCCTCTTAGTTGGAAACAGGGTATCATCAGACAAACCAGATTGCAGAGATGTGTTCCAATTGTCATTGATCTGAGCAATGAGCGTATGAATTGGGAAGTTACGTTGAGGTTGTATAGGATCTGGGTGGAGCCTTTTCTGGGGTTCAGTGTGCATTTCTGGTTGCCGTGTTAGAGGATGGATATTATTAAACTGGAGCGTTCAGGATGTTGCTGGTAATGGAAGGTTTGAGATTTAAAAATAGACTAGAAAATCTGGGACTTTTTACACTGCATTTTATGTTGGGGAGTGAGATTATTGAGGTTTATAAATTCATGAGGGTTATAGATAAGCTGAATGACAAGGGCCTTTAAAAATATTTTTAAGGTGCAAAGAGAGATTTTAAAGTCATGAGGGGAAATTTTTTTGTGCAGTGTTTGGTGTGTGGAATGAACTGCCAGAGGAAGTGCTGCATTTCTTTCGGAAAGGCAAATCTGGGCAGGACTTATACACTTAATGGTAAGGTCCTGGGGAGCATTGCTGAACAGAGAGACCCTGGCATGCAAGTTCATAGTTCTTGAAAGTAGAGTCGGACGTAGATGGGATAGTTGAGAAGGCATTTGATACGCTTGCTTTTATTGGTCAGTGCATTGAGTGTAGGAGTTGGGAGATCATGTTGCAGCTGCACAAGACATTGGTTAGGCCTCTTTTGGAATAATGTGTGCAATTCTCATCTCTCTGCTGTGGGAAGGCTGTTGTGAAGCTTGACAGGGTTCAGGAAAGTGGCAACATCCTTGGAAAAGAGTTGTAGGGATTGAGCTACAGGCAGAGGCTGAATAGACTGGGACTATTTTCCTTTGGAACATTGAAGGCTGAGAGGTAACCTTACAGAGGTTGATTAAAATCATGAGGGAGCTGGTCTTTTCCCCAGGGTGGGGGAGTCTAAAACTAGAGGGCATAGGTTTAAGGTGAGAGGAACCCAAGGGGGTGTATGGAATGAGCTGCCAGTGGAGGCTGGTACAATGACAATGTTTATAAGTCCTCCAGTTGGGTATATGTATAGGAAGGATTTAGACGTGTGTGAGCCAAATGCTGACAAATGGGACTAGGTTAACTTAGGATATCTGGACGGCATGGATGAGTTGGACCGAAGGGACTGTTTGCATGCTGAACGCAGGTACAGTTACAACACTTTTTAAGACATTTGGATACATTCATGAATAGGAAAGGTTTGGATGGATATGGACCAAGCACAGGCAAGTGGGCACTAGTTTAATTTGAAAACCTGTTTGGTGTGAACTGGTTGGATTCTGACTCCATCTACCTTCAGTGGAGTGTAAAAACGGGAATCAACCCAACCTAATTCACTCAATCTCTGGGTCAAAACATTTGGGGATTTTATAGTCGGATAGTCAGCAGGGTGCTTGATTGGGCCAAAGGATCTTTCCATAGCATTGACTTATTGTGTGCTTGGGAATGAGGGTGGGAGAGCAGTGAAGAGTAGGGGTCACTGGGGCTAGGGTAGGTGGAGAGGTTGCTGCAGGTGCTGACCAAATGGCTTAAGTCAGAAATGCTTGTATTTCTAATATATTTATCTGACTGAAGCTGTAATGTTTGAATCTTTTGGTATAATGTTACTCAAGTCTTGGTCTTGTTCTTGTGGCAACACTTACATTAATTCCCGAATATATCAGGCCCAAATGCCTTTCATAAGGCACAGCCCTCCCCATGGTGGCGGTTTGAAGGTGTGGGACTGTTGAAATCATCCAGCACCTTGTATACAACAGTGGGTACTATTTCATGAGAGGTGAAAGGTTGGTGGGGGGGGGGGGGGGGGGCAGCAAAAAAGAAAAATTTGCATTTGTCATGGGCAATAGTGTTAGAGCACTAAAACAACTTTTGGAAATGCCATTAGCTGCGGCTTAACAAATCTTTTTACAAAAAGAAGCCCCCGTGCTGTCCCACCTCCAGAGTCACAGCTGTGGCCTGGTGTGTCCTGATTCTTGTGCACACTCTAACCGAGAAATGCAGAGGTTGATGGTAATGTTGCGAATGCCAGGCAGCCCGATTTCAAGCGAACTGAGGCCAGACAGAAGTTAAATTGAAGAGCTGTCTTTGTTCTGGCTCAGCTCCATGCTGTGTAGTCATATGTTTTCCAGCTAAGGCCAATAGAACCCAGGGAGTCTGAGAATATATCCAAGGGGGACCAGAGAGGGGTGAGCTGATATTTGTTTTTTAACGCCTTACTGGTATTCTTGCTGTATGAGTAATGCATTTCTTTTCCAATGGTAACTCTTGAAATTTAATGGTAATCATTGTTTTGAATTGGGAGGACCCATCCTGGAATATTGTAGGCCTGTAGAAGTGTGTTGGGATATGAAGGTGGTCACGGTGCAATGACTGGAAAAGCACCATGGTTCTGCATGTGTCATAGGCCTTGCCTCGGCTGTGCTAAGTGCCACTCCTGTGTAATTGCCAGTTTAGTGTCAGTCTAAGGTTTTGAGTTGTTGACTCAGGGACTTGAGCATTTAAGGTAATATTATTTTTTTTAAGTTGCAACAGTTGGGATTTCTGCTTGGTTCAGCACTTTGATCAATCCACTTTTAGATGGGTTCCCAGTTAGTGTCTTCGTTCTATATCTTGACCATATTTCTAAGCTTGCAACATTTTACCGTGACTTGCCTTAATTTCAATTTTGTTAGTGTTTATTATCAATATGTGCTGATTTATACTCTGTGGAACTGAGTGGGAGTTGTTGAGCCACATAAGGAAAGAAATTATAATCGGTAGATGCTGTATGCTTCTTTGAATGCAAGTGGCAGGAAAGCTTTTCCCAAAGACACATTGTCTGAACCAAAGCTATCACTACCCGTAATGCCTGTGTATTGTCACCAGCTTTGAAAATTGGCTTCGGTTCAGTGTGTGATCCTGCCACAACAGTGGGGGGGGTGGTGTAAGCATGTAACGGCCTGTTCATCCTAATGTAGGTCTCTCCTAGTTTCTGTTTACCTTGACATCAGGTGTGACTGACTCCTGGTAAATTTACCGGAGCACATCTGGAGTCTGTGCACTCCCTGCCTGCTTGGCGTCAGCAAGCAAGTAAGCGGCATTATCAGTAAACAAGGATGCTGTGAAATTCGGAAGGCTGCTAGGTTCTTTCAAGCCTGAGTGGCTGTCAGAGGAGTCACTTCTTTTTAAAAATTGTGTCCTGTTTACAACTGTACCATTTTAAGATCCAAGAAACATGATTGACCTGACTCTTTGCGAAAAATGTGACAAGGCCTCATTCTCCTACCTTCCAAGGAATAAAGTCCTATTCTGGCCAATCTCTCTCTATATTTCAGGCCACTTAGTCCAGGCAACATCCTCATATCATCTTTTCGCAGTTTCCAGTTTAACTATGTCTTTCCTATATGAGGGTGACCAAGACTGTACACAATACTCCCAAATGCGGCCTCACCAATGACTTGTACAACTGTAACATAACATCCCAACACCTATACTCAGTGCCTTGACCAATGAAGGCCAGCATGTTAAATGCCTTCTCCACCAGCCTGTCCATTTGTGACACTGCTTTCAATGAACTGTCCTTGTTTTCCTCGTTCCCTCTGTTCCACAACACTCCCCAGGACCTTACAATTCACTGTATAAGTCCTACCTTGGTTTGATTTGCCAAAATGCAATACCTCATTCTTGCCTGTATTGAATTGGCTCCAGCTCACGTGTAAACTTTCCACAACTCCCTGCACCTGTCTAATCAGCACTTACAATGTGTGCCAGGCTGCATGCTTTCAAAAAATGCAGCAATTTTTCACCAGCATTTATTTTTTAAAAAAGGCCTTCTTCAATTTCTGTTCAAAATATGCAAATTAAAGACCAGTTTTTACAAGCTGTTCAGCCCATTGTACTTCGTACTTTGAGACATAGAGTATAGGTGCAGGAGTAGGCCTTTTGGATCTGCACTGCCATTCCAATGATCATCACTGATCATGCCATGTCAGTAACCCACCCTTGCTTTACTCTTCATGCCCCTTGCTCCCTTTTTAGCCATAAAGGCCATGCCCTGATTTCCCCTTGAATAAATCTGATGAATTGGTCACAGCAGCTTTCTGTAGTAGAAAATTCCACAGGCTGACAACCGAGTGAAGAAATCCCTCTTCTTCTCAGACCCTGAATGGTTTGCCCCTTTTATTCTTGTACTAGTAGCGTCTCTGTGAAAGAAGTTTCCAACTATGAGACTCCTCTGCTCTGTCCCAGCAGATTTCTCCCTTTGATCAAATTTTGTATTCAATTCTCTCTTGGTTTGAAATTTCTAGCATTCAAACCAAAAACGAATCATCAATGTAAGCAATTCAGCTGTTTTATTGCAGCTAGTGTGCTTTGAGAAAGAAAAGACTGTTGCAGCATGAATTATGAAATAAAAACAGATCATGCTGAGCATGATCACCAGATCACATGGTAACGGTTTGAGTGAAAAGACAATCCGTGAAACTAACTTTGAGGTTGGTCAGATCGCCAAGCTGGTTTGTTGTTGCAGATGTTTTGTTACGGTGCTCGGTAACCTCCTCAGTGCAGCCTCAAGCATCAGTGTGTTTTCCCGCCTGGATTTTTAAACTCTGGGGTCCGTTGCAATGGATTACCTCACTTCCAGGTTTCCCTTGTAGTGGAATGTATCTGTCCCGGCAGAGACAAGCACGAGAATTCCTGGAAGCATGGCACTCCGCGAAGCGGGCTATTAATAAACACATTCAACTCTACCCCACATACGTTCCACTTAAGGAGGAAACCTGGAAGTGAGGCAATCCATTGCATTGGACCTCAGAGTTTAAAAACCAAGCGGGAAAACACGGACGTTTTGTCAGAGCCTGCACTGAGGATGTTACCAAGCACGGTAACGAAATGTCTGCGGAACAACAAACCACCTCGGCGAGCCAACCAACCTCAACACCCACAACCCGAGCTATAAATCTTCTCCAAAACCTTAGAAACTAATTTTTGCTTTGGTCTCTCCACATGCTATCTGACTAGCTAAGCATTTTTTGGTTTTGGTTTTGTGCCTGTCAGGTAGCTGTTTTGGTTCTGCTTTTGTCCTTGATTTTGTTTTTAATGGGTTAAAGGGCTGGCCATGCTGGCATGTATTGCTTATTTTCTAACCCCTTGTAGAGAACAGATATCCCCACACCTCCCCTTCGCACTCTGAAATTGAAAAACAAATTAGTTGCAAAATTAATTGTTAAAGGACATGGATGTTGCAGAGAATCAAACAAACCATGTAAGCAGGGACACGTTCCTGCATGTGTGTGTGTGTGTGTGTGTGTGTGTGTGTGTGTGTGTGTGTGTGTGTGTGTTACTTTATATATTAATCATGAAGTGGTACTGCATAAAAGCAAGCTATTTGGTCCATCAAATCAATGACAACTCTTTTGAAGAGTAATCTATTTAGTCTTTTGCTTTCCCTACATCTTTGGAGTTTTTTGCTTAAAGTATTTATGCACTTTATTTTTTGAAGACTATTATTGAACTTGTATTCAGTGCCTATCAATGCTGATATGGGGGTGGGGGAAGCCTAGGTGGTTATAGCATTGAGATGATCATGATCATGTTGAATGGAAGAGTGGGCTTTCTGGGCCACGTGACTAATCCCTGCTATTTTCTATGTTTTAATGGTTGTCAGGGTAGATGCAAGATGTTTCCATTAGCATAATGGATGGCAACTGGAGGGGACACTTTAAGCTGATTAACAAAGAATATCTGAAGGAGAACTGAAATGTTTGATTAATGCGGCAATTTGCAATCATCTAAGATGCCCTGCCTGAAAGGGCGATGGAAACAGATTACCTCGTGAATTTGCAAAGGGGAATTCACTATATACTTGAAAAGAAAACATTTAGTTTGGATGAAAATGTCAGTATCAGTGGTCTAATTAGTAAGTTTGCAGATGGCCAGCAATTGGAGTTGTGGAGGGTGTGGAAGGATGTTAAAGGATGCAGCAGAATGTAGATCAGCTGGAAAGTTGGGTGGAGAAATGGCAGGTGGAGTTTAATCCAGACAAATGTGAGGCAATGCATTTTGCGAGGTCAAATACAAGTATACTGTAAATGACTGGACCCTTTTTAAGATCAATGATATACAGAGGGATTTTAGGATCCAAGCCCATAGTTCCCTGAAAGTGGGGATAAGGTGGAAAGAAGCATAAAACATGTATTGCCTTTATTGGTCGGGGTATTAGGTATAAAAGTTGGCAAGTTGGGTTGGGGGGTGCATATGAAGGAGTGGGGAAGTGAGGCTAATTAATCAATTCCTTCACAAAGTTGAATGGTCTCTTGTGCTGTATGATTCTACAGTCAGTTATGATATAACATGATTGTTTAGTTCTTGTGTTATTAGAAAATCAGGTAATAACTGTGCCATTTAAACTAATGGGACCAGAATTGTGTTGAAGCCATTACAAGTAAGAAAAGTTCATTTTCTACAAATAGTCTAAATTCTTCAATCGTGTTTAAAATCAATTCATGTTGAAGAAATGTACGTTTATAACAGAACTGACTGTGTGTATTTTAGTTCTGACATTACTTTGTGTCTGTGGGGTTTATGAAACTACCATCAGATTCTCCTCATATTTCAATCTAATGGACCTTGAGTGAATGCTGGTAACTTTTTTTTAAAAAAGAAAAAACAATGATTGTGAGCTGAAGGAAGAGTGACTTTTTCTTTGGCAAGGTCAGCTTCGCATTGACCCACAATGTGAAATAGACACTTGGCAATACAGAATTTGGGTAATGCTGAAAAGAGACATGTTTTTGTGAACCATTTATCTTGCACTTATCAGGACAGAATTGCCAGATTCCTTGAGATTTGGTACTCTTGCAATTTTTTTTTTGTTCAGACGGAAATGAGACAAAAATGCTTTGGTAGCATATCTTTTTTTCACTGTTTTGGGAGAAACGTCTAGACAAACTTGTATATTTTGAGTTCTTGTTAGTGCATAACAAGCCAGGCAACTAACAATGCTTAGACCTGTTTGCAGTTCACAGCTCAGAATAGAAATACATCGATTTGTTGCTGAGTGTTGCCTTTATTTGTTTTCAGTGAAGGGTTTAATCTCTGGCTTTCAAATCAGCCCCTTGATCTGTCCTCCATAATATTCTAGCTTTGTTAGTGATCAGCGATGCAGTATTGATCATCAGCTCAGGTGGCTAGAATGTGATACAGAACGATGCCATGGCACAGGTTCAGTCCCGGTCCTGGCTGTGGTACTCCATGGAGACCATCTGCTTGTGGAATTTGGCCCTTGAACTACTTATAACAAACTGTGTCTCTGTCTTTTGAAGAAAGATGCATGTGATCCTTTTGTAGGCATTTTCTGATCAGCCTGTTGAAGAGATGTAAACACACACCTTTTTTGCAGGTGGGACTTGAGCCTAGACCATCACCTGGCCAAGAGCTAGGGACACTACGAGTGTGCCACAAGGGCCCTTGTGTTCTTTTTGTAAACTGGCTAGCTATGTAGCTATTTCAGCTGTCGTTTGCACATGGCTGTTCTTCTGGTTATGTCCTCTGCAGATTCCTCTTTGTCTGTTCCTTATTCAATTATTGGGACTTGCAGTGATTTGTTATATTTTGCTAACTTGTAACTTGCTAACTTACTACACAGAAATGGACCAGTCAATGTCATTTAGTCTGTGCCAGTGTTTTTATTGTCCTAACCTGAACACACTCTTGGTCTAACCCTATTTCCATGTCTTTATTGGTTTTTCCATCTCTTAAATGAATCTTTTGTTTGTCTCAACCCATCCCAGTGGACTGTATCGGGCATTGGTCTGGCCACTTTTGGAAGGTTACATTCAATTCTGGTCTCCCTGTCAGATGGAGAAATTTTGTTTAAACCTGAAAGGGTTTAGAAAAGTTTGACAAGGATGTTGCCAGGGCTGGAGGGTTTGAGCTGTAGTAAGAGGCTGAGGCTATTTTCTCTGGAGCGTCGGAGGCTAAGAGATGACTTTACAGAGGCCTATAAAATAAGGAGGGGGCTTGGATAGGGGATATAACAGAGGTCTTTTCCCCAACATAGGTGGAGCCCAAAACTAGAGGGCATTTGTTTTTAAGGTGAGGGCGAAGAGGTGAAAGGGACCTAAAGGGCCAACCTTTTTACGCAGAGGGTGGTAAATGTGTGGAATGAGCTGCTGAAGGAAAGGGGGTGGTGGGGGAGGCTGGTACAATTACATCACTTAAAAGGAAACTGGATGGGTATGTGAATAGGAAGGTTTAGGAGAGATATTGGCCAAATATAAGCAAATGGAACTAGATTAATTTAAGATATCTGGTCAGCATGGACAAGTTGGACCGAAGGGTCTGTTTCTGTGCTGTACACCTCAGTGACTCCATGATTCTCGTGTACTGTGGTAATAACATATCTTCTGAATTTCTGTATGGCTTTAACAATGATTACATTATGATGTCACTACTTTTTCATGTCTCCATGGCTGATAGCACATTCTCTGTTTACTCTGCCAAATCTTTTTCTAATTTAAAGACTTCATTTGATCACTTTCTTAATGTTTCAAAAACATGAAATTCCTCCTGCCTTTCAGGTTTAACTACTCAGTCATGCTATCATTCATGTCAGTTTTTTTTGTGCACTTTTGAAAGACATCTTACCTTCATCCCACCACTGGATAATTCTTAAGCAGTGGGGGGGAAAAAAAATTTACTCGACTTGCTGGACGAAAGTTGGAGTCTGCTGATTTTTTGGCAATGGATCTACAATGTACCCTCTTTTTTTCATTCTAAAATGCCATTTTATTCTGTTTGTAACAGAAACTTAGCTAGCACAGCAAATTATTTCCAGGCTGTGATTTCTGACTGAAGAATTGTCATTTGGTTGCAGTGATATTTCCGGCCTGCTATCCATTCGTCCTCACTTTCTGAATTTGTCTTCAAGCTTGTTTGTGTCAGATTGGCCAGTAGCAGGACTAAAGATGAATATAAGTGGAAGTCATTTGCTCCCAGAGGTCAGTTTGACAATTTGACTTGACAGAATAGAATGTAAAGATGTTTCACATCCCAATGCTGACTGCTGCACTCGAGTTCTCACTAGATCTCTAATCCCTTCATAAGGGTACACCATTCCAGAAATACTCAGTTGGCCATACAGTCCATGTGGAGGCAGGTGCAGAATCACTTTATATTCCTGTGCAACAGTCAATATTGTGTGTAAGTTGATCCACAATTTCCAGCTTAAAAAATCCAAATCCTTTTGGGTTAGCAGGTGGTAAATTGTAGCTCTCCCTGGTGTAAACCTATTCATTCAAAGTTAATCTCCTCTCATTGAAACGCATCAACACGATCTATCGAGGCTAGCCACTTCACTGGAGTGCACTTTGTTCTTGCCAACAATGTGACATCAAGATACAAAGCTCAGTTCAAACTTAGTTGTAAAGATTTTAGCGCACATAATTTTGCAGCATCTCAAATTCAGGTTTCAAGAGGTTCAGAGTACACTGAAATTTCGAAGAAAAATGCTAAAGACTGGCCAACCTTTTTCAAGCAGATACTTGACAATAAATGAGCAAACAGAAGAAAGGTTTGTGTGTGGTCGCAGTTGGAAATGAATTCACAAAATATATTAGCAAAAATTGTGAAATTGGCTTCTTCGACTTTCATGATCAATCCATTTCTGAGGTGAGCAAGGAAATCAGTAATTGCAGATGTCAAAGCCAGATGGTGTACCATTCTTATGAAGGGAAACCATTTTGAACTGTGACAGCCAATGTCCCAGTAGAGCTGGGATGACAGTCAATGGTTTCCTGCATCTGAGTTTGAGTTTAGCACACATTAATGAGCATTTGTCTCCCATTGAAATTATTACTTTTGTAAATAAGTGTATTCCTTTTGTACTAGTGGTGTGGCAGTGTTGGCAGGAACAGCCTCTTACCAGTTAATTGCAATCAGCTGATGTTACTAACCTAACCTTTCTAAACAATACTATAGAAGGGGGTAGATTCCAACTCCGTTCCAAGATGGCTTGCATGTACTTGAGACATTGAGGTTGAGGCCATTTTTTTTAAACCAATCTTTGAACAAGCATATGCTGTAAATTTTTGGTTCAATAACTTTTCATCAGAACTGCAAACAGCCTCATGAGCTTCCCTGCTAAATTTCAGTTCAGATTTCCAGCATTGCTTTTTTTTTGAGGATCCCATCCCCAGGCCTCCAGTTCTCTCTCTCGTTTCATGATACCAGCTGATGTTACTCCTGGGTGAGTCAGATCCCAGAATGAAACCTCTGATCATATGATTTTCTTTTCATGAGTTAGTTAACATGGTGGTTAATCACACAAGCTGCAGATTTTCTTTAACAGAACAAAAGTTTATTGCACAAAGGAATCAATTAAAAAGTCGAGCTATTTCAATACAGAAGACAGTTAGAAAGATGTTGAAATGCACAATAAAGCGAAGGTTTTTGCCCTGTTTCCTGATATACACTGTTACAATGTCTCAAATCTAGGAAAATTACACTTAGAACAAAGTACAGGCCCTTCAGCCCACAATGTTGTGCTGAACCTTTACACTAATACTAAGTCTATCTAACCTCCACCCCTGCCTTTTATCCTATCATCCATATGCCTATCTGATAGCTGCTTAAATCCCCCAAATGAGGCCATTTCCACTACCCTCTCTGGCAATGCATTCCATGCCCTGACCACACTTTGAATAAAGAACCTACCTGTGACATCTCCTCTATCTACCTCCACTCTCTCTTTAAAATTATGCCCCCTTGTAATAGCTACCCCCCACCCTAGGAAAAGGTCTATGGCTGACCACTCTATCAAGTCATCTCTCGTCCTTGGTTGTTCTAAAGAGAAAAGCCCTAGCGCGCTCAGCCTTTCCTCGTCAGACATTCCCTCCATTCTAGGCGAAGAATCTTTTAACCCTGTATTCTGCTTTCAAGTTTGTCCTTCCAAAATGAATCCGCTCACACTTCGCAGGGTTAAACTCCATCTGCTACTTCTCAGGCCAGCTCTGCATCCTATCAATGCCCCTTTTGTAAGCTAGAACAGCCCTCCACACTTTACACAACGCAACCCACCTTCACATCATCTGCACACTTGTGCTTCCACTTCTTCATCCAAATCATTTTAAAAAATCACAAATAAAAGAAGACTGAGAACAGATCCTTGTGGTACCCCACTCGTAACTGAGCACCATGTTGAATATTTTCCATCCACTACCACCCTTTTGGATTCAGAATTGGTTGACCCTTAAACAATCTGCCATATTTTCCCCCTATCCCATGCCTCCTTACCTTCTACATGAGCCTACCATGGGGAACCTTATCAAATGCCTTACTTAAATCAATGTATACCACATCCACTGCTCTACCTTCATCCACGTGTTTGGTCACCTCTTCAAAAAATTCAGTAAGGTCTGTGAGGCATGATTTACCCCTCTCAAATCCATGCTAACTATGAGTCAAACTGTGCCTTTCCACGTGATCATAAATCCTATGTCTCAGCCCTTTCCAATAATTTGCCCACCATTGACATAAGGCTAACAAGCCTGTAATTTCCAGGGTTATCCCTATTCCCTTTTTCCTTTTGAACAAGGGAAAGATTTTTGTCCCTCTCCAATCTTCTGGCACTATACCCATGGACAGTTAGGACGAAAAGATCATTGCCAAAGGCCCTTCCATCGCTTCCCATAGTATCCTTGGATAAATCCCATCAGGTCTGGGGGACTTATCTATCTTTAAATTCCTAGTACATCTTCCTTACTAACATTGACCTCCTCTAGCCTACCAGCCTGTTTCACAATCCTCCTCTACAACTAGGTCCCTCTGTTGTGAATACTGAAGAAAAATATTCATTACAGATCTCTCCTCTCTCTTTAAACTCTGTGCAACAAATTCCCTTTACAATCCTTGGTCACCCTTACCTTTTCTCTGGTCATTCTCTTATTCCTCACTTTTTTGTGTGTAAAAAGCCTGGGAGTTTTCCTTGATCCTATCTGCCAAGGTTTTCTCATGCCCCCTTTTACAGCTCTCCTAAGCCCTTTCTTCAGCTCCTTCCTGGATAACTTGTATCCCTCTAGAACCTTTTCTGTTCTTTGTTTCCTAAACCTTACATAAGTATCCTTCTTCCTCTTAACCAACCATTCAAACTTTCTTGAGAACCAAGGCTCCCTCCCTCGACCGCATCCTCCCTGCTTGCTAGGGACAAACATATCGAGCACACGCAGTATGCATTCCTTAAACAATCTCCACATTTCAATAGTGCTCTTCCCTGACAGCGTCTGTTCCCATTTTGTTACCCAGTTCCTGCCCAACAGAATTGTAATTACCCTTCCCCCAATTATAAACCTTACCCTGCTGTATGTACCGATCCCTTTCCATGATTATTGTAAAAGTAAGAGTTATGATCGCTACTGCCAAACTGCTCCCCTACCAGTAGGTTTAATTGGTAGGAGACCTTGGCCCAGTTCATTGCCAAGCACCAAATCCAAAGTGGCCTCTCCCCATGTTGGTCTATCTACTTACTGTGTCAGGAATCCTTTCTGAATGCACTGGACAAAATCTGTTCCATCTAAACTATTACAACCAAAATGTTTCCTGTCAATATTGGAAAGTTGAAGTCCCCTGTGACCTCTGAGATTTCCAGTATCTGCCTCCCAATCTGCTCTTCCATTTTTTTTTCTACAACTATTAGGGGGTCTTTTTTTTTCCAAACAAAATGACTGCTCCTTTTCTTGTTCCTGACCTCAACCCAAGCTGACTCTGTATATACATCACACTCGAACTGCCTTTCAGTAGCTGCTATACTCGCCCTGACTAGCAATACCACTCCCCCACCCCTTGTTTCCACTCTCCCTGTTTGTTTTAAAGCATCTAAATCCTGGAACTTCCAACAATCATTCCTGTCCCTGAGTTACCCAAGTTTCTGTAAGGCCACTACATCATAGTTCCAAGTTCTCTAGATCATAGAGAACCCATGCTCTAAGTTCATCTGCCTTATTTCTGTTACTTCTAGCATTGAGGTATACACACCTCAAACCATCTTTGCCCACAATTTACGTTCCATCGACTGCATTTCTTTATTAACAAGCTCACTTCCTGTCGCGTCTGTTGGAAGGCTGAATACCTCTTCCTCTGAATTACAAATCTGTTTCCCCACCCCCTGCCAATCTAGTTTAAATCATCCCGCATAGCTCGAGCAAACCTCCCTCCGAGATAATTTGTGCCATTCTGGTTGAGGTGCAACCCATCCTTACTCTACAGGTCCTGCCTTCCCCAGAGTGTGCTCCAATTATCTACATAATGGTCGCCCTCCCTCCTACACCAGCCTGGTCGCCAGATGTTTGGCTGCATCTCAAACTTCTATCTCAATATTTTAAGATTTTTGTATAACTGACTCTGAACAGTCTTTCTGACATCAAATTGTCTCCCCTTTCCATGTGTCTTTCTAAGTCCGCTGCCATTTGCTTATCAGAAATCTGAGCGCCTAAACTTTCTCAGTTTGTAACCAGCAGATTTCTACCTAAGCTTTCCTGGTTTTGAAGATTCACCACCTCAACCCTTCTGAGGTGACTTGTTCGTTGATCTGTCCAGATCATTTCCTACAAGAGAAAGTGAACTTCTAAATTTATCTGTTTTCTGAACTGAATTTTTTAAAAACATACAATCTCCGATTCTTTTGACTTGACGACAAAGCACCTTTTTTACTCTTAACTGTTATAAATCCAACAGTGTAAATCTCTTTCCATGAATGCCACAGGGATCAGCAGTCCTCTTCCTGACCAAAATTTTCAATATAATCACTAACAAATTGACTCTGACTCTGAACTTGTTTCTGTTAAGGTGGAAACTAAAACCCCTCCGAGCCAACACCCACGTGCCTCTTTTGAAATTCAAAATCCCAGAGTTTTATATTAATTAATTTCATCGCATTCCTGTCTGGGTTTTGGTTTCACAGGCATCAGCAGCCTCCCAGTGTACACTTTTTTTTTGCTGTTGTGGAACATATTTGGGGGAAAATCACAGCTGGTCCCAACGCTGGTCACACTCAACATGTGCTTCCTGATGGAAATACAGGGGAGATGTATTATCACTGGACTGTTAAGGGCTTGAATGGTGGAAGTTGAATTAAATAAAAATTTTGTATTAGAGTCTGACCATAAATCCATTGGTTGTTCAGAAAAAGATCTGGTTCACTAACGTCCTTTTTTAATGAAGGAAAACTGCCATCCTTACCTGGTTTGGACTACATGTAACTCCAGACCCACAGCAATGTATTTGACTCCTAAATACTCTCTGGGATGGGCACTATTAAGCTGGCCTAGCCATGATGACCTCACCCTGAAAACGAATAAAATCCAGAGAGGAAAATCCACAGACTGCAACCTGTAGCAGTACCTAGGTGTTCTACCAGTCCTGGATCCGTAAGACCAGAGGTGTTTAGGCCAATTCTAGTGCTTCGATGCAGTTGAAGAAGTTACTTTGCGTAGGCTGATACTGACAGTGGGACTTTGTCTTTCCATGAATCTACATTCCACCATTCTCAAGGGAAAAGTAATGTCAGTCTGGCGGGTTGTATGGTGCTATATGGTATTGCTCCAATGTGCTTTAGCCTTGTATGGCTATTTGCCACAACCATTTTGTGCCCAGAAAAAAAGCCACCAACAGCATTCAGTTGATACACAAGCTAATCTGTTTTTTTATGATAGCCAGACCCATGTTCTCCTGTGGGCTTCAGTAAGAATGTTTGTTTGTGATGGGATGAAAGATCCACAGACGACAAAATCTCTGAAAAATTGTGCAAATCTCTCATCCATTTTTTTTCTCTTCTGGTTTATACAAGGTTGTCCTTACAAATATCAAGTGAGCTTGTAATGGAGCGAGGAATAAAACAACAGTAATAACATTATCACCAATACAGCAGTTTAGGTTAGGTGACAGTGTGTTGCTAATTGAAATATTTCAGAATACTGAAAGGACTTGGGGAGGAAAGAAATGTAGCTTTTATTTTTAAAAAAGAACAGGTAATGGCCTGAAAGTTGTGTAATTGAAGATCCCTCCAGTGACAATAATGCTTTTGTATAAAAAAAGATGTATTGCCCTGAGGAATCACTGGGCGAATGGCATCTGCATCACTGATACAGACAGTACAAATGAGAAACAATGGAATGTTCAGAGCACAACACAAGACAAGCTCTGCATTGGTGGGCTGTGCAATAGTAGAGAAGCTCTCAATTTTTTTTTTGCAAATCAAGTCTTGTGCATAAAGGTTGATGGCAGACTGAGGTTTTGGAGCAAGCCCAGGTGATTGCAAGTTTTTCCAAACTCTCCTCTTATCGTAAACACAGTAACTCCTTTTAATGTGATACGGATTATGTTGTAACCTCTAAGAGACCAGAACTAGAATATTGGTGACCAGAGTTGGAGGCATGCCTTAGAAATGATGTGATTATCTTTTGAGAGGACTCTGTGGGGATTTACTGGAATAGTTCCAGGGATGAGTGTTCGAACCGCAAGTTTAGAATGGATTTCTTGGTGTTCTTCGATTTGATAAGATAGCAATGGGTTTGTGGAATGAAAATTGATTTTTTTTTAGAAGAACTTGTGGAGCTGGGGGGAATGGTGAGACAGATTTATGGCTTTGCCCAAGAGGTGCAAAGGATTAGGAGGAAAACCTTTCTTTTAAAATGCACAATGAGTACCAGTGGCCAAAAATTCACTACCTATGAGGACAGTGGGAGTACCAATCATCAATCATTTCCAAAGAATATGGAATGACACTACAGTAAATAAATTTTACAGGCTTTGAGGATCAGGGGAATGATACTGACAGGATTGCTCTAGGGAGAAACAGCATGGATTTGATTGGCTAAACATGCTGTAATAACAGAGAATTTGCCTCAATTTAACAGCTTGTCTGAGAAAAAGTTTACAACCGTTAAGGTTCTCGGCTCGGACATGAGATCATGAGCAGTCAATGAGAGAGTTAACTCGAACTTAATGTAAACTTAGGCGAAGATCAGTGGATGGTGAGAACAGGCTGTGTGAGAGAACGTTTTAACAAAGAGCAGGAAATGATATGTAAACTGCAGTTATGTTTAGAGAGGTCCGTTTGCAGATGTTACAGGTGAATTGTATCACAGACGTATTTGTTACAACTGAGGAGGACATGTGGGGCCTGACTTTCCCCTGAGCAGTCATAACATGTTGGCATTGGAAGACTTGATTTGTTTTCAAGATGTAGCGCGCTCTCTCTCTTTGCTACTGGGCAATATGCAAATGTTCCTATCATAACTACAGGGTGGATTTATTTGCTGTACTGGCAATGTTCTTTATCCTAAAGTCATGGGAGATGGTCATTCCTCAGATACTGAAGCAGTTTGTGCCATCATGGAGAAGGATGTGGACACCATTGATGTATTTGATTTGAAATATTATTGTCACATGTAGGTTCAATTAAAAGTTTGTTTTGCCTGCAATACAGGCAGATCATAACCTATAAAGACCATAGGATGTTAGAACAGAGCCACTGATGAATACAAAACTATGGCTGCAGAAAAGGTGTGCAAAAAATAAAAATGAGCCTCCGATTTGAAATTTTGAGTCCATACAGAAGTCTCAATTACAGTGGGGAGGAAGCTGTTCTTGAACGTGTTGGTATGTGTATTGAAGCTTTTGTATCTTCTGTTAACAAAAGAGATTATAACTGGAGTGGGTGGGGTCTTTTCAGGCCAGTGACAATTATAGGTTGAGACAGTGGATGGAAAGTTGGCTTGCATAGTGGACTGAGCTGTGTTCATAACTCTGGGCAGAATGCTTTCTATGGTGCATCCATAAAAGTCGGTGAAAGCTCTCATGCAAGATTTCGGAATTTTTCAGGCTTGTGCTGATGAGTAGCAAGTAACACTTGTGACATGTGAGTGTCAGGCAATAGACATTTTCACACTTAGAGATTAACTACCTCCCCTACTACATTCAAAGCAAAACCGAATTCTCCATTATCAACATCCTGAAACTTATCAGTGACCAAAACTGAACCATATGAGCCATGTAAATAGCACTGGCTATAATAGCAGGGTGGGAATACCATGGCAAGTAACCTACTTCCTGACTGCCCAATGCCCGTCCACTGCCTACAAGGCACAGTGTGATGATGCACTCTCCAGTTAACTGCATGGATGTAATTCCAAAAATGCTCTGAAACCAGTATACTATCCAGGTCAAAGCCCTCCATTTGATCAGCACCCCATCCATCTTGAATACTTCGTTTGCCCCCGCCACCTATACACAGTGACAGCAGTGTGTGCCAAAGAGAGGATGCACTGTGAGCATGCAACGCAGCTTCTCAATAAGCATCTTTCAAATCCACCTTCTTTACCACCAGAAGCACCAGGGAACACCACCTGAAAGTTCCTCTCCAAGCCAAACGCCGTCCTGAACTGGAATTATATTATCACTTCTTCACTGTCACTGGGTCAAAATTCTGGAGTTCCCTTTCTTCCCAGTGGCAATGTGAATGTCCTTATACGTTGACTGCAAAGATTAAAAACTGGGATAATGCCAGTTGAAAGGCAATAAATTCTGGCCGAGCCAGTAATGTATATATCAATGAAATTTTTTTAAGTTGCTGTAGGGTAACAATTTTCCTAGCCAATAATAGGATGTGATCACTCCTAATAGTTCATGAGCGCATCATCATTCATCTTTGCTGTGTCAGACATTTTTCCGTTCACTTTTTTTGTTTTACCAGCTGGATAAATGTTTGCCTTGGATGTGGGAGCTAACAGCATCACAGCAAGGTCAACAGGACATCTAGAAACAACCCTGCAGACAATCTGTACAAAACAGGTGGCTCGAAAGGGTTACCTCTGAAACCTGTTTTTAATTCCACTTCCTAGGAGCTAAGTGTTCACTAGAGATGCTTGTCAGTTCTAGTTATCTGAAGGGAACAAAGATATTGCTGGAGAAATCAGAATTAATGTTTTAAGTCCAATGTTACTTCTTCAGAATGAAAGAACTTCTTTGGGCATGAAATATTAGCAGCTACAGAGAAAGCAGAGTTGTCAGACCTGACTTTCTCCAGCAATTTTTGTTTTTATTTCAGATTTCCAGCATCCACGTTCTTTGTTTTATGCTAGTTGTCTGAAAGTCTTGTTCCAGTTTGATCTTTCTTTTTACTGTTAATAACCTAGATTAGCCAGGTTGCTCTTAGATACCAATGCTGCTTGCCGAGCATGTTGCAGTTAACCTGTCTAAGATAATGTAATTTACTATTTTAGTCACAGTGTAACAAATAAACTCTTGTTTCTTAAGTATATGTCTCCTCTGCTGAAGACTTAAGTGAAGGATTAGACAGCAATACTAACAAACCCCATGGAATTGACACTGCAAGAAAGATATGATGGTGTACCTACCCAGGGAAAATAGAATACAAACTGGTGAGATTGTTTATACCTATCTTTTAATGAGTGAGCATTATGAACTGCGCAAGGAACGGAGGGGTGGTGGGTAAGGAAATGGGGTGCAATAGAGTCAAATCTGCTACAGAAAGGCATAGAAGCAAAAGAAATATGTAATTCAGTCTTTCCCATTTTAAGATGATTATGTATTTTTAAAAATCACAAGCACTGGAGTTTTCTCCTTCTGTTTCCTGAAGATGTGGCTGTTACTTGTTTTAAAAACTGAAAGAACTGCAGATGCTGTAAATCCAGAAACAAAAACAGAATTTGCTGAAAAAGCTCAGTAGGTCTGGCAGCATCTGAGGAAGGGTCACTGGACACGAAATGTTAACTCTGATTTCTCTCTCGGGCCACTACATCTTTCCTGAGATATAGGGCCTAAAACTGCACACAATACTCCAAAAGCGACCTGACGAGAGCCTAATAGAGCCTCAGAAGTGCATTTCTGCTTTTATGTTCAAGTCCCCTCAAAATAAAGGCAGCATGATGTCTCTGGTTAACACTGCTGCCTCAGTGCTGGGGACACAGGTTCAATTCCACCCATGAGCAACTCTGTGTGGAGTTTGTCCGTTCTCCCCGTGTCTGCATGGGTTTCCTCTAGGTGCTCCGGTTCCCCCCCCACAGTCCACAGATGTTCTGGTTAGCAGGATTGGCCATACCAAATTACCCATAGTGTTCAAGGATGTGTAGGTTAGGTGGGTTTTGTTTTTAGGGGGATGGGTCGCTCTGAGGGTCTGTGTGGAGTTGGGCCGAAGGGCCTGTTTCCACACTGTAGGGATTCTACAAATTTTCCAAAAATTCACTTCATGATATGACTGTGTGCTTAGTTTTGATGTTTAATGCTCCGTCAAAGCACAGTAGAACTCTCTCTCTCCCTCCCTCCCTCCCTTTTTTATAGAACACCTTTTAACATAACTAAATAAAATTCTTGGCACAATTCCAAGACTGCTACCTTCCCCGACAGGATTTTCTTCATACATCAGGTCGAGTGATGAATGTTGGATGTGTTTGCAACTTCGGAGGGAAGTAGTTTAGAGCACAGTTATTACCTGAGCAATATCAACATTATGAAATGTTTTTATCGAGCAAATAACAAGAACCAGTCCAAACTGACTGAAGCCTTTGCAATTGAAAGACGTAGATTTGAGATAATTTAGTGAAACTACCTTCGCTGCATAATCTTTGATGCTCTTGCCTACTAAATGATTCCAAAATCCCCATTTTGATATTTGCAGTTGACCCTCTGCCTCAGCCTATTTAGTTTGAAGGGAGAGTTCCTGATTTCTAATACACTTTCTGAAACCACTTCCTCCATCTCTCCTGTGATTAGCAGCACCAGGGATCCAGGTTCAATCACAACTTTTGGGTGGCATTTGTGTGTCCCCTCTGTCTGTGGGTTTTCACTGGGTACTCTGATTTCCTCCCACAGTCCAAAGATGCAGGTTAGGTCGGTTTGGCTGTAGTGCCCAGGGATGTGCAGGCTAACTGGTTTAGCTAAGGTACACGCACAGTTATGGGAATAGGGTAGGGGACTGAATTTGGGTGTCCCAGTAGCTGATCGTGGACCAAATGCTGATCAATTAAGACCATTCAAGAGAGAAATTGGAAAGCACTTTGTGACACAGTGGGTGGTAGAAAGGCAGAGCACGCTTCCAGAAATAGTGGGATTGTTTTTTAATCAACCTGTTTGGTCATATTGTGACACACCTCATGGCAAGTGGGAGTTGAGCTCTGGGCTGAAAAGTCCAGGCTTACAGGAACAACCACTACACCATGAGGCTTTCTTCAAAAGCTATGCTGTTAAGAGATATTGAGCCAAGGCAAGTGGATGGAGTTAAGATATAAATCCGATATGATCTTTGTTGAATGATGAGGCAGCTAGAGGGGCCAACTTCTATTTTTGTATGTATCAGTCATTGCTGTCTTGTCTGTGTTAGATGTCCAGTTACACTGAGACTAATTGTATTGCACCTCTTTACTAAGATCATCTTAACCTGCAGTCAAATTTAGGAGCTACCGGCTCTGCTTTTAGTTCACTGCCGATACTTCGCATTTATTAACTGACAAAGATAGACGCTGCAGTGGAATTGTTGGCCTGTTCAATGGAGAAGTGGGGGGTGGAAAACAATAGCAGGAGGCAAAAGTTGCAAATTGCAGCATGGCCCTCAACCAGACAGCAGGAGTGCGCTTCCGATTTCTCACTGACATGATCTGTCGTCGTAACAAGAATAATGGTTTGCATTTGCATTATGCCTTGAACATTCCAAGGTGCTTCACAGAAGTGTTTCCAGACAAATTTCAACACAGTGTAAGGACAGGTAATTTGAAAACTTGATGGAAGTGCCGGGTTTCAAGGAACACAGTTCTGAAAGGCAAATCGGGGCAGGATTTGTATACTTGACATTGAGGTCCTGTGGAGAGTTGCTGGACAAAGAGACCTTGGCATGCAGATTAATAGTTCCTTTGAAAGTAGAGTCGGACGTAGATGGGATGGTTGAGAACATGCTTGCATTGAGTGTAGGAGTTGGGAGGTCATGTTGCAGCGGCACAGGACATTGGTTAGGCCACTTTTGGAATAATGTGTGCAATTCTCACCTCCCTGCTCTGGGAGGGATGTTGTGAAGCTTGACAGGGTTCAGGAAAGTGGCAACATCCTTGGAAAAGAGTTGTAGGGATTGAGCTACAGGCAGAGCTGAATAGACTGGGACTATTTTCCTTTGGAGCATTGAAGGCTGAGAGGTAACCTTACAGAGGTTGATTAAAATCATGAGGGGCCTGGTCTTTTCCCCGGGGTGGGGGAGTCTAAAACTAGAGGGCATAGGTTTAAGGTGAAGGGGGAAAGATTTAAAAGGGACCCAAGGGGCAACTTTTTTGACACAGAGGGTGGTGCCTGTTTGGAATGAGCTGCCACAGGAAGTGGTGGAGGCTGGTATGATTGCCCGTCCAGATGCCTTTTAAATGATGTGCATACATAGGCAGGGCTTAGAGGGGTATGGGCCAGATGCTGGCAAATGGGACTGGATTTATTTAGGATATCTGGCTCGCATGGACTAGTTGGACCAAAGGATCTGTTTCCGTGTTGTATATCTCCATGACTCTAATCCCTTAATTGAGGAGAGAATGACTGTAAGTTTCTTTTGAGAGGTAGCCTCCTGTCCTTTTTATTTTTTCATGGAGTGTGGGTGCCATTGACCTTGCAAACACTCGTTGCCTGTCTCCACGTGCCCTTGATCTGAATGGCTTGTTTGGCCATTTCAGAGAACAGTTAAGAGTCAAGCCCATCGTAGTGGGTGTCGACACTCCTAGACCAGACCAGGTACGGATGACAGGTTTCTTTCTCAAAATAAGAATTAACCAGATTGGTTTTTAGTGGGTTACGTGGTCACCATTAGGCTGGTATTTTTAAAATCCATATTTCTTTTATTAGTGGCTGTAAACTTGGCTGCCAGTGGTGGGAGTGATTTTAAGAAATGGGATACGTGGTACTCCAACTATTTTTCTTCTGCTGATAGCAGCTGTGAGCAACTTAGCAGTCAGTGAGCTGCAGCTGGATTAACATCGTGTAAAGTTAGTTCGGCATCATGAATTTGGTGGTACCCTGGCTGGCCACTCTTGCTGTGCAAGTCAACAAGAATGCTTGGACTGTGATCCGCAGTAACATGAAGATTCACAGCTGAGTCAGTGCAGGCAGCGGACCTTTGTTCCCCATGAGATAATCAATTAAGATGTCTTGTTTCGGGTGGGGGTGGGGGCAAGATATCAGGGCGTTTAGGAGAAAAATCAGCCTGTTGCCCACATGAAGATGTGCAACAGAGAAAATCGTGATCTTGGCTAGACATCAGTCTCCAACTGAAGGACAACTGGAGGGGGACATGAACCCTCAACCTTCTGACTGGAAGATGACGAGCTGAGGCAAAGCAGATGCTAACTACTGAAGCAAACTCCCTGGTCATTATAGATAATGGGAACTGCAGATGCTGGAGATTCCAAGATAATAAAATGTGAGGCTGGATGAACACAGCAGGCAATGATGCCACCCGAAGGTTGCAGGAACAGCAACTCATATTCCGCCTGGGAACCCTGCAGCCATATGGTATCAATGTGGACTTCACCAGTTTCAAAATCTCCCCTTCCCCCACTGCATCCCTAAACCAGCCCAGTTCATCCCCTCCCCCCACTGCACCACACAACCAGCCCAGCTCTTCCCCCCCACCCACTGCATCCCAAAACCAGTCCAACCTGTCTCTGCCTCCCTAACCGGTTCTTCCTCTCACCCATCCCTCCCTCCCACCCCAAGCCGCACCCCCAGCTACCTACTAACCTCATCCCACCTCCTTGACCTGTCCGTCTTCCCTGGACTGACCTATCCCCTCCCTACCTCCCCACCTACACCCTCTCCACCTATCTTCTTTACTCTCCATCTTCGGTCCGCCTCCCCCTCTCTCCCTATTTATTCCAGTTCCCTCCCCCCATCCCCCTCTCTGATGAAGGGTCTAGGCCCGAAACGTCAGCTTTTGTGCTCCTGAGATGCTGCTTGGCCTGCTGTGTTCATCCAGCCTCACATTTTATTATCCCTGGTCACTATATTTCTGTTTTGTGTACATTGTTTGTTTTCTACAATGATTACAACGACTAAACTTCAAATTAAACCTCATTGATTATTATGGAAATTTGTGATGTTTGCACTTTTCACAACTGTCAATGAAAATGTACTTGTCTGTCTTTCCTTGACTAAGCTGGAATGAGCATGCCTTTGCTCTTCAAGAGGTCAGCTCACTCGACTGTTCTGCTTTCCGTGGTCAGTCGTTAGTGTCTTTGTGTTGAGGCAGATCTTGAGGTTTGAAAGAAGTGACAGTGGTTTTTCACCTGCTTATAAGTTTTTTTTTGCATGAGATACTCTTGAAGTATAATTGGACACATCATTTCTCATCCTTTCCCACCCCACCCACCCACACAGCCATAACAAGTACAGTTACCATGACAAGCACGAGTCTTTTCGGAGATAAGTGGATGTGATGTGGCATCTGTTGCCTTCATTGACTCAGTGTAGTTCATCCGAAAGTGATGTTTTGATATCATTGGTTCTTTCAGCACAGAATGAGCCATTTGTCCCATCATTCCTCTGGCTCTTTGAAACAGTTGCCCAGTTGGTCCTGTAACCCCACTTCTTTCCCATTGACCTGTAAATGTTTTCTGTCACAAGGATTTGTCAGAGCCCCTTTTGACAGTGACGTGATTCAACAGTAACTATCATTTCTATATATAAATTGTAGCAATTCTTAGTTTCCCCTCCCCTTTTTAAATAAATGTAACAGTATATAAGTGGTTGTTAAAATAATATCAGGATTGTGAATGGAGGGAATAAACTATCAATGTGGTCTTAAATTTGCGGGGTTAGAAACAGAAAAGAATAGAGATTATCAATTGTGGAGAGCTATGAAGTGGGAAATTGAAACGTGCAGTTTTAATTAAGTTTTCACTTTAAAGTATAATGAACTAAATTATTTCCATTATTTTAGTGGCCATATTTACACTGGAAAATGCTTATGCAAACTTGTTATCCTATAATCGCCTCTACTGTTGGGAGTCACCTTAATGCAGTAAAACTTTACTGTGTTTCCATTATAAGTATGGACATGCTTTTTTTTCAGCATAAATTATTATCCACAAGTTCCAGGATTTTGACTCCGCATTGAAGAAATGGCAGATACATGCACAAATGAAAGATGTGTGGGCTGATTAATATCTTTGTACTTGTAGATGATGGAGGTTTGTTATCACAAACGTTTTTGGCATCTTGCTGTAGAACCTCCAACAAATGTTACATGCTGAAGCCGCACTCTGCTTGTGACTTTTTTAAAAAATACCTATAAATGTCAGAAATCAGAATAAGCAATCAGAAGAGGAACTGTTATGAATGCACAGCTGGCCTGTTTGCATCTGCAGATTAAAGAAATGTTAGCATTTTGACAAAATTGTTAAAGACTAGAACTGAAGAATATGATTTATGCAGCTAACAAACTGCTTCAAAAGCACATTTTATGTTAGACAATGGAAAGTTAATAAGTGCAGCATAGGCAAAAGTTTAAACTTACCTCTGGTATCTTTACCCGATTCTTGTTACTTGTTGATGAGTACATTAGAACTTCCGCTGTCTGCCCTTTTCTGAAGGGACATTTTCAGGAGGATTATGGGAATTGAAAGAATAACAGTTCTGGCCTATCTGATAACTCGAATTAAGAGGCGGTGGTGTCACTGGGCTAGTAATTCCGAGCCCCAAGCTAATGTTCTGGGGGCGTGGGTTTGAATCCCACCATGGCAGATGGTAGAATTTAAATTCAATAAAAATCTGGAATAGGGAGCTCATTTAAAGGTGACTATGTAACCATCGTCTGTTCACTAATGTCACCTAACCAATCTGATTCATTAATGTCTTTTTAGGAAAGGAAATTTACTATCCTTACCTGGTCTGACCTACATGTGACTCCAGGCCCACAGCAATTTGGTTGGCTATTAACTGCCTTCAGCCCCTTGGGTGGCTTGCGAAGATCCATCCATTGAGGATGGACAAGAAATCCTGGCCTAGCCAGTGACACCCACATCCTATGAATGAATAAAAAAAAGGTGAGATGAGAGAGAGATTAAATTCACTAAAATGGGAATATTGGAAATTAGGTCGAACCAACCTTCAGCTGTGAGGCTGATTTGTTTTTTAAGCTGCTGTTGGTGACTCAGTTGGCAATAGTTGTACAGCCAGAATTGTTACAGCATAGAGACAGGCCCTTCAGCCCACTCTGTCTTTGCTGGCCCGCAAACACCAAACTACACTAATCCCATTTATCTGCACTTGATCCATAGCCTACTCTTCCCTGGTATTTATAGTGTGTACCCAGATGCTGCTTAAATGTAACCAGGCCTCCCCTACTCCCTCAGGCAGCACATTCCATATTTTCTGCTACCACCTGGGTGAAACCTTCTCCTCAAATCTTTTCTAAACCATTTACTCTTCACCACCTTTTTAAGCTTAATGTCCTCTGCTCTTAGACATGTCTTCCATGAGCAGAGATGCTCATTATCTATTTTGTCTGTACCTCTCTCCATTTCCTATACCTCAATCAGATTCCCCCTCTCCCCAACCTATCTTGCTGCAAGGAAAACAAACCCAACCTGTCCATAAACTGATGGTTTTCATCTCAGACAACATCCTGGTGAATCTCCTTTATACGTTGTCTGGTGTAATCATTTCCTTCTGATAGTGTGGCATCCAGAACTGCACAGTATTCCATTCGTGGCCTAACCAATGTTTATAAAGTTTTTTTATAAAAAAGAATTCTTTGCTCCTACATTGTTTGTTTGCCTTCATTTAGACACAGCATACATTTCGTAAACTGTCTTCACTACCCTACCTGTACAGACATCTTCAAGGATCATGGACTTGCACGCCAAGATCTCTTTGTTCCTCAGTACTCTCTCTAAGGACCTACCATACATTTGTGTGTGTATATCCTTCCATTATTAGACCTCCCAAAATACATCATTTTGCACTTTTTTTTATTTGGATTAAATTCTATCTGTCTTTGGAGTACTCCAATTTAACAGCTGCTCAATATCAGACTGTAACCCGAGACTGCCTTCCTCACTATCAACACCACCACCAGTTTACTTGTCATCAGTGGGCTATGTAACAGGATGATGATTCACATGAGCCATTGCCTGGCGGAAGACTTGGTGTATAACTATAAAGTAAGGACTCTTGTAGCAGAGTGGTATGGTTCAAATCCATTTTACTTGGCTCTGTTTTAAAAACAAACAAAATTTAAATTGTTCCACAGATTTCATATCAACCAGGAAGTGCAAGAATTGTGTTTTTTTGGCTGGGAGTAGAGAATTTTGGACTCCCTGTATTACTTTAATGATATTTGAGTCATAGGTAGTGTTTGTTTTAATGCTAAATTTGGAGTGGTCAGATCTAAGCAATCAGTTCTAAATTTTCCATTTCGTAAATAGCAGACTTTTCTACCTTTGAACTTCTATAATGTGTTTTCAAAATCCACCGTCCACCACCCCATGATATTTTCTCTCGCTGCCTCATCTGTCATTTTCTTCTACGTCAAAGTGTAGACCAAGGGTTTTGACCTTGGCTCTGAGCTCAGACCTATTACTGGCAAGAATTGAAAATCCAAGCTTAAGATTTGAGCTGGACCAATATGGAAGAGTAAACACAACTGTTGCAACTTGTACTGGATGTCTGTGCTGTGCAGGACTAGAATTTTGCTTTAAAGTAATGATTTCTGTCTATTCTGTTACAGAGTTACTAGAATTCATGTGAACATGTTGAAGAGAAAGAAGCCTCATAGGTAAGTGAACACCATGGGACAAGAAAGTAACTTGCTTCCATTTTGTCTTATATTTGTTGATTTCAGTTGACTTGGAACCCACGAGAATCTGGTTTTTCTTTAGACGTTGCCCATGTGTCCCAGGTGTGGCCTGTTCCGACTGGAGTCTGTCAAGGTTTGCGTCCAAGGAGTAGCATTGTGGAATTTATCCTCTGTGTGTGGTCTGTGTACTGCACAAGGAAAACATTGCAAATAGGTGCAGGAGGCGGCCATGTGGCCCTTTTTTTTGAGTTTACACCACCATTTTGGTCTGTTCATGTATGTTCAGCCTCCCACTCCTGCTTTCTCTCCATACCCCTTGATCCCTTTTGCCCCAAGGGCATGTCCAGCATTCTCTTGAATAAACCTGATGAATTGGCCCCGATAGCGCTCTCTGGTAGAGAATTCCACAGGTTCGCAACCCTGAATGAAGAAATTCTTCCTCTTGCCAGTCCTGACTGGCTTACCCCTTTTTCTTAGACTATGACCCTCTAGTTCTAGTGTTAGTGAAGTTGCATCACTTCAAACTCTACAGGCAATGCATAACTTTAAGATACTAATGAGTTGCTCGCTGAGGCTCCTTCAACGGCATCATGAAAAACCCACATCCTCTACAATCTAGAGGGACAATGGCAACAGATGTCAGCATCTGCAAAATACCCTCCCTGGCTTGGAATTATACTGCTGTTAGTTCCTTCACCATTGCCAAGTCAAAATGTTGAAAGTGCCTTCCTGACAGCACTGCATGTCCCTACACTAGAGACACTAAGAAAACAGCTCACCTCCGTCATCTTGAGAACAGACAATGCATGCTGGTCTACCTAGTGAAACCTGTGGCCAAGGAGTGAATGAATTTAAACAAAAAAATTACCTAGGTGTACTGTTAAAGGAAAGCTGGAACAGTGCTTGTGGAAGAATGGAATATAGGGATATTCTAATAGTGAGATGGAGTAAGATGGCAGGAGGCTTGTGTATGACATAAACATGGTTATGGCCCATTTTGCCTGATTGCACATTAATGAAAGCATGAACAGAATTGGGAAGAATGCCCCCCCCAGTGACTCATTTGGTCATGCTTTTTCCCAAATGTGAGCCGTACAGACCTGGAAAGTCCCGGCTCAGTTCCTGGTCTATATGGAGATGAGTTGGATGAAGAAGTAACAGTTGCACAATTAATGTATGAGTATGTGTCTGCTTTAGAAGGGATACCTAAACCTCCTGCTCAATTGTTGTTTTCCAATTTGCTCCCAGCCGTGTAACCAAGCCTCCTTGGAGGCTAAGGTTGAGAACCACTGCAGTTCCCCTTCATTAAGTTCACCCACTAACTAATATGCCCCTGCTGACCCAGCACGGCCATTGGTCACATCACATGAGTAGACTGGTGAATTTGAGATGGTTTTGACCACCAACTGTGTGCGCATCTTTGCACATTAAAGACTTGCATTTTCAGAGTGGGGGGATTGAGTGAGGGCACGGGTCTGGAAGGAAAGTTAGAATTGCGATGAGGTTTCGGCTTTAAGCACGGTATGGTAATTTTCACACTTCCGTTGTTCAGCACCTGGTTCAGGAGTTAACTTGTCTAATACTTCCATTTCAAGCTGTATTTGTAAGAAACACCTTGCTCTGAAAATGACGACTACAGATGGAGATTAATGGCTTTCAAGATGTTTCTACGAAGATAGCCATTGATGAATTAAAATGTCAAGCGTGAATGAGTTCAGTTTTATCATTGATAAAGGATTTGATGGCTTTGAGGTTGAATGGAAATTTACCACCTTTGTGAAACTTCCTTTTTATGTAAGCTTGTGATTTTGGAGTCATCAGTTGGTAGTTTAATGTGCTTTTAAAAAAAAAAGTAATCTTTGCATGGATCTTAATGTATTTAGTGAGGGCGGGGGGGGAAGGGCATTGACTTTATTTTTGAAAACATCTCCTGTTCTTCAAGTTGTCCCATGATTTTTTTCCACGAGCTCTGAAACCCTGTTCCCACATGAATAGCTGTAGCTAAGCCCAGCGCGTGTGTCTGCTGATACAGACATCAAAGATAAACTCAATTTCTTCTACCAAAAATCCATGCATACTGTGCAGGCTGTCTGATTTATTTTTTTAAAAACTGCTTTTTTTTTGTTTTCTTTTCTTTACATCTTGCTTTCCCTTTCCCCTATTGTGCTGGAGATGTTAATATAGTGGTAGTGTCACTGCTTAGTAATCCAGGTTGATCCTCTGACACAGGTTCAAATACTGCCACTCCCACTTCACCTGAGAATTTAAATTCACCTTATAAAATCTGGAGTTGAAAGCTAGACTTAATGATGATAAAATTGAAACTATCATCAGTTGATCTAAAAGCCCATCTGTTTCACCAGTATCTTCCTTGGAGAGGATGTCTGCTGTATCTACTCAGCCTGGCCTGCAAAAGGGTCACCAGACCCTTTTTTAAAAAAAAAACTGTCTTTTCATTTTTCTGTACCTTAAATTTGTGTACTGAATTGGGGAAAGTTTTGTTATAAGCAAAGGTTTGCTAAAGGATTAATGCAATTTTTAAAACCAAGTTATAAAGAGAGGCTGAATAGGCTGGGATTTTGTTCCCTGGAGTGTAAGAGGCTGAGGATTGACCTTTTTATATAGGTTCGTAAAGTCGTGAGGAGTATAGGTATTGTGAATTGCAAATGTCTTTTCCATAGTAGGGGAGCCCAAAACTAGAGAGCACTGGTTTAAGCGAGATGGGCAAGATTTTGAAGAGGACATTAGGGGCACTTTTTTGCATACAGGTGTGTGTGAACATGGAACAAGTTGCCAGAGGAAGTAGTAGAGGTGAGTACAGTTACAACATTTAAAAGACATCTGTACAGCTACGTGGATATGAAAGGTTTAGAGGGATATGGGACTAGTTCAGCTTAGGAAACCTGGTCAGCATGGACAAGTTGGGCAAGGAGTCTGTTTCCTTGCTGAATGACTCTATAACTCTGTCTGTAAGTACCGTCAAGCAATATTGAAGTATAGTTTGCGCAAGAACTTCAGCTGAGGTCTGTGTACAAATAGAAACTCCACCTGGTAACAAGTTGTATTTCTCTGTTGGCAAGTGATCAGCTGTTTGATGATAAAGGCTGCCCTGCCTGCCAACAATACTGTCATTGGTTTTCAGGTAGCTGGACATCCTGGGGCTGTGAAATGGGTAGGGAAAACTTTGACTACCTGCAGCTCAGGAGAACTGCCTTTTCTGGGCAGTAAAAGCCATTTTAAGCCTGACGAAAACCAGTTTATCTTTCCTTTTTAGTTGCTGTAAGCTGTGACTTTTGTAAGCATGAAACTAGCCACTCTCCCTCCTGCAAACCAGTGATAGCATCCAGAGAAAGATGACTCAGATGTTCTGATCAGCACAAGAACCATCTTGGTAGGCCCTGTGAAACTACTTTCCCAATTCTCTACCCATCTGTCATAGTATATGTCAGTTATATCTTCCACGTGTGGAAATATCCAAGCGGTTCACCACCATCCGGGTCAAGGCAGCACACTTGTTGGCACCCCAGCTAACATCTTCAATGTTCATGCTGTCCTCCCCCAACACAGGAAACAACGTATATCATCTAAAGATGCACTGCAATGACTCCAAGAATCCTTGGGTAACACCTTCCAAACCTGCAACCACAACAGCTGAGAACGAGGGCAGCAGATATGAGGGATGTTTCTGCAAGTTGCCCCTCCAAATCACATACCGTCCTGACCTGAAACCATATCATTGTTCACTCATTGCTGACAGTGAATTCTGGAGCTCCCTCCTGAATAGCACTTATGCATGTACACGCTGTGCATGGACTACAGTGATGCCAGAAGGTAGCTCATTACCATCTTCTCACAGGCTAGTGATGAGACAGATGTCTGCAGAGCCACCAGTGAACAAATGAAAGAAAATAACTTTCATGATCAGTTACATTTTTTCCATTAAATTGCAAGCAATTGTCCATTTTTTTTTTCTCTCTCTGGCATAGACCTGTGTGTTTTGTGCTTAGATATGGCTTCTAAAAGCATAAGTGAATGCATCAGCATGCTGATCATCAAGGGTTTGTTACTTGTAGGTTAATGGTTTCAGTGAAACTTCAAATGGCACGAGTGTAAATATTATACCATATTCTTGTATGCATTATGGAAGGGACTTCTCTGATTGTAATTGACTAACACACTCTGCCTTATGAATTATTGAAGTTGCACGTGATGCACATTGGAATTCATTATAGCTCGGTAAGTTACACAAGATGTACAATGCAGAAATAGACCACTTGTCCAATTTGATCTGTGGTGTAACTTAAGATCCACATGTGCCTATACCATCAGCCTTTTTCATCTAAACCTATCCCATAGTCTTCTGTTTCCTTCTCATTTCATCTGGCTTTCCCTTAAATGCATCTATACTCGTTGTTATCTCAGTTGTTGAGCTTTGTGATAGTGAGCTCTACATTCTAATGGTTAATGAAGTTTCTTCTTAATTTATCACTAGTTTTATTAGTCACTAATTGACCTTTTTTGATCTCTAGTTTTAATCTTGTATACAAACTATAGAACTGAATTACTAACCTTGCATCTAATGCTTTACAAGACATTCATAATTAAATAAGGATAATAAAATGTGAGGCTGGATGAACACAGCAGGCCAAGCAGCATCTCAGGAGCACAAAAGCTGACGTTTCGGGCCTAGACCCTCTGATGAAGGGTCTAGGCCCGAAACGTCAGCTTTTGTGCTCCTGAGATGCTGCTTGGCCTGCTGTGTTCATCCAGCCTCACATTTTATTATCTTGGAATTCTCCAGCATCTGCAGTTCCCATTATCTCTGATACTAATTAAATAAGGAATTGATCCAAGCTCAATTTTTTTTTTCCTCTGGCTCATGTCATTGACCAGAACTGCATTCTTAAGTGGCCTTCAGCAGTTGCTGATGAGCGTGACTTTGAACTGCTGCCATCCATGTGATATAGGTAGATGTACATTTGTGGTAGGGAGGGAGTTCCAGAGTTTTGGTGTACAGACATTGAAGTAAGAGTGACTATTAGTTCATGTCAGGATTGTGCTTGAAATAATAACTCCACTGAGGCTGTCATCCTATTACTAAGTCACCCTTTGTTTACACATGGAGAATCCTTGACACTGATCTAGCTCCCTTAGCACCAGCTCTGAGTGAACAGACCTTTGACACCCTAATTATATCTGACAGCCAGGGCTCCCTGATTTGGGTTGTTAATCTCATCCAATCAGGGAACTCATTTTTTTCCACCTGGCTGACCTCATTATAATCACGAGATAAGCCCTCTCCCTCAGAGTCCAAGGACAGAGACCAATTATTTTTCTTGTAGGTTCTCCAGTGTTTTAGCACCAGGTCATGTTCCTTTAACTCTGCCTCGGTTACATGCAGCATTTAAAACACAATAACTTGCCTCTTGCACCTGCAGTGTCTCGGAAGAAATTCATTCTGTCCTTCTGGCAGCAACATTACCAGTAACCATCCCAGATTCTGAGGTTTCTTTAATGCTTGACACAGCATCAGAAATCCTCTTCAGCCCCTTTTTGTTTTATTTCTTTTGTTAAACTTTTTTACTGCTCAATCTAGTTTCACATATCTACCATTTTCAATAAATCTGTATTACGGTCCTTGTGCATATTTATGGAATGTGGTGATTTCAGATACTGAGTGCAGAAATGGAGATGTCTTGATTTCAATTGTGTGGAACCTTGGTGCAACTCACCTAGAATATTATGTGCGGTTTTGCTCTCTCCACTCTGGGAAAGCTGTAGTAGCCTCAGTGGTAGTGCTGTGGAGCTTCACCACATTATTTCCTGCTAGCCTGTCACAACAATATTGCTATTGAGTGTGAGATGGCCACACTTGACTGACAAGGTTTCTACACACATCTACTGTGTGAATGTACAAATGTTCAATTTTATCAATGCAAAGTAGCTGAGACACTGAGATTAAATCTTTTACCTGTGAGGAATTCTACAGGAGTTTTGTTTACTTGATCTTAATTCAAGACCACACCAAGACATTGATCCAGCTTGTTTATAATGAAAGAACATTATTTACATTTACATAATTCCCTACATGTGCCCACTCCAATTAGGAAGATAATTGAGTTTGCACTATATCCTTTTAAATGAAAATGGATTTCATTTCAATCCATTACCACATTAAAATGTGCAGGGATTTTAAAACAAAGGACTAAACAATCGATTTCCTGTTTAAAATACAAATAGCTTCTGAGTTTCCACACAGCAAACCTAGACCAGATTTGCACTCGTCTCTTACAAGTATGTTTAACAAGGGTCACTTACTAAAAAGGGAGTTTGAAGCTTAGCTTTAATCAATTTAGTAGCAGTTTTGATTGTGAGATGCATTAACTTGTAGCTACCTGCCTTAAAAAAGGTGATATTCAGGGCACTTCTGAAGGACTGCTGCCTTCGTCATGTGTAATCCTCTGACTGTCTAAAAAGGTTTTGAAACTCCCAAAGGGGTCCTCCTGCTGTACTGGTACACTATTTGGCTGGCCTGTTCATCTAAATAAATGACCACATTACAAAGAGAATTTGCAAAGTTAGGCACACTGAAGCAAAAATAAATTTTGCTTGGATCTCCATTGTCCAGTTTATTGAACCCAGTTCAAGCCTGTGGCATTCCTACAGCACATTGTGTTTTCAGGGTTGCTGTTTGTTCATTGGCATCATTAGATGATAAATGCACATAAAACTGTCCTTGCTACTAAAAATGTTTTCCTTGTTTGCGGAAATAGAATTGTTCCAGTGCAGAGGAAGACCATTCAGCTAATCATGACTGCATTGTCTTCCTGAACGCTTTTTAACAGTTCAAACCCTGCCTCTTCCCTTTAACCTTCAATATTGTTTTATATTTAAATAACCATCTATTTTCTAGAATACTACCATTGAACCTGCATCTACTTTATGTCCAGACAGTGTTCCCTAACTATTCACTATGTGGAAAAGTTATTTTCTCACCTTACATTTGCTTTTTGTGCAGAACAGTTCAAAACTGCCACCTTGTTCCTAAGATAAAATTACTACTGCAGATGCTGGAAACTGTATTGAAAACAACAAATGCTGGAAATTACAGCGGGTCATACTGCATCCATGGAGAATGAGCAAGCTAATGTTTCGAGACATCTAGACTTGAAATATGAGCTTCCTGTTTGTCCCGCTGTGATGACCACCCTGTTTCTGATTTTGTTTACAAGCGGGAGCAGCTTCTCTTTATCCACTTGGCCCCTATTTTCTGTGATTTTTGAAAACTTCTCTCTAACCCACCCTCCTCCACCATTACCACCTCCCCAAGGAAACCGGTCCCAAATTCCCCAATCTGACCTCAGTCATAGAACCATTCTTGTAAGCCTCTTCAGCATACTCCCTAATGATGACTTCACGTCCTTTCTACACTCTAGCACTCCGGACCCTGCGCAACATTCCAGCTAGGTTTGGACTGGTGTTTTGCAGAACTTCTGTTTTTTTGTCGGTTGTTCCAGCCACCCGGGTTCATTTACGGCTGAGTGTAATTTAATCCATCTTGTAAGGTGTTCTAAGATTTGTTTTGCTTGAGTGCATTGTAAATCTTGACTTTTTTGCTTACAGCTTTGACGACCCAACTGTCTGAAATGTTTCTGTAGATAACGTAGAACGTAGACCAGTACAGCACAGAACAGGCCCTTCAGCCCACAATGTTGTGCTGACCATTGATCCTCATGTATGCACCCTCAAATTTCTGTGACCATATGCATGTCCAGCAGTCTCTTAAATGACCCCAATGACCTTGCTTCCACAACTGCTGCTGGCAACGCATTCCATGCTCTCTCAATTCTGTGTAAAGAACCCGCCTCTGACATCCCCTCTATACTTTCCACCAACCAGCTTAAAACTATGACCTCTCGTGCTAGCCATTTCTGCCCTGGGAAATAGTCTCTGGCTATCAAGTCTATCTATGCCTCTCAATATCTTGTATACCTCAATTAGGTCGCCTCTCCTCCTCCTTTTCTCCAGTGAAGAGAGACCGAGCTCAGTCAACCTCTCTTCATAAGATAAGCCCTCCAGTCCAGGCAGCATCCTGGTAAACCTCCTCTGAACCCTCTCCAAAGCATCCACATCTTTCCTATAATAGGGCGACCAGAACTGGACGCAGTATTCCAAGTGCGGTCTAACCAAAGTTTTATACAGCTGCAACAAGATCTCACGACTCTTAAACTCAATCCCCCTGTTAATGAAAGCCAAAACACCATATGCTTTCTTAACAACCCTGTCCGCTTGGGTGGCCATTTTAAGGGATCTATGTATCTGCACACCAAGATCCCTCTGTTCCTCCACACTGCCAAGAATCCTATCCTTAATCCTATACTCAGCTTTCAAATTTGACCTTCCAAAATGCATCACCTCGCATTTATCCAGGTTGAACTCCATCTGCCACCTCTCAGCCCATCTCTGCATCCTGTCAATGTCCCGCTGCAGCCTACAACAGCCCTCTATACTGTCAACGACACCTCCGACCTCTGTGTCGTCTGCAAACTATATCACCTTCGTACACTGTCAAAATGAGCAAAAAACTGCAGTAGCTGAATTGAAATAAAATATTGGAAATATGCAATGGGTCAAACAGCATCAGTGGTGGTGTACTCTGATGTTTGGAAGGGTTGGAGCTGTGTAAGACACTAAAGAGGGTTGATAATGTAGATCTCGAGAAGGTGATTCCTCGTGGGGTAATTTAGAACAATAGGTCATGGCTTTAGGATAAAAGATGGTAGGTTTAAATTAGAAATGAGAAGTTACTTCTCTCAAAGGCTCATGAATTTTTATTCATTACCCCAGGAGTGCAGTGGCTGCCAGGATATTGACTAAAGTTAGAGGAGATAAACCGTCTTTTTTTAATCAGTAATGGGTCGAAGGGATTATGGAGAGAAGGCAGATAAGATCACCCATGATCATTTTGAATGGTAGGTCGTGCTCCAGGAGCTGAATTGTCTGAAATCATCCCCCACGACCACCACCTTTTTTTTCTGGTATCTGCCCTCATTTCAACCGTTTTTATATCTGCCTATTTTAAAACCTGTTCTGGTAAAGGATTATTGACCTGAAACATGAACTCTGCTTCTCTCTATAATGGCTACCTGACCTGTGAAGTGTTTTTCAGCACTTTATTGCTTACAGACCAGTCCTGTTTGGACATCTTCCAATTATAATGTTAGATTTTACTCTATGCAAGTAACCATGACAATTGTTGACCTAGTTAATCACTACACTTCACAGTAAAGGCACCCCCAGTTTGCAAACAGGTTTCATTTGAGTCTGTTTGCAAGTCCATCTGAACTCCAGTCAGGCCACAATGCAGGATGATATAAATGAGCTGTTTGGAAGTTTGTGCGGGCTGTTTAAACCTACAGCCCTGTACGGGCGCTCATTCCTAACTTGAGCATTCATAAGTCAGATAGTTGTGACTTGGCTATCCCTGTAATTCATTATATCTGAAGTAATTTGAGAATTGCAATATGATAGTTGCTACATAAATGCCACCCATTAAGTGAGATAAATGGGGAAACTGGGTCTGCAATTTCAAAAGTTGTACATGATATCATCTTTCAAAAACAAAATCGGCCTGTACTAAGTGGCTGGTTTTAGCAGCATCCCAAAATTCTTTAAGCCAATGACGTTTATTTAGAATGTAGGTGTTGGTTAGCTCACTTGGCTGGATGGTCAGCTTTACAATACAGAATGACGTGAACAGCGTAGATTCAATTCCTGCACCAGATAAGGTAACCATGAACGATGTTCCTTCTCCACTTTTTCCATTGCCCGAGACATGGTGACTCCCATGTTGATTGGATCCCAAAAAATGACCTGAAGGATGATAGTATTTGTCCTGATATTGTTCATGATATGTGTACCAAAGTATGTGAAAAGCTTTGTTTACGAGTAGTACAGGCAGATCATAGTAAGCAAGGATGGATGGATCAAAAGACTTGGAGGTTACCACGCACAGAGTGTGTGTTAGGCGGCATCAACTTTAGCAAGTGCAGCATTATTTGAGGCTAAAGCCCATTCATCAGTCTGATGATGGCTGGGAAGAAGCTGTTTCTGAACCTGCTGGTGTGCACTTGTTCGGGCTTCTGTTTCTTCTGCCTAACAAAAGAGGTTGTAGGAGATCATTACCGGGGCGTATTGGGTCTTTGGCTGCTTTTCTGCGGTATCGAGCCGTGTAAATGGAGTCCGTGGATGGAAAGTTGACTTCTGTACCCAGTGTTTTGGTAGGACTATAGCAACTTCCCTTTTTTATTTAAATTGTAGACGCTGGCTCAATGCTGAAAGCACAACAACCAAATTCTGAAATTATGGCCCGTAAACCACTGAGATGATTGTGTGTTATTTTTATTTAATTGATGTGAGTTGGCCATGGAATATCATGAACAATATCAGAGCAAATGCTATCGTCCTTCAGGTCATTTTGTGGGATCCTTTTGCAGCTGTCTGGTTGCACAGATGCCTCAACCCCAATAATCACAAGGTGGCATTATGCATAATACATATTCATTCAAGGGACAGGAGGAAGTCATTTGGTCCATGTCCATGTTATGTTTCTGCATAGCGATTATAGTCCATCCCACTTTCTCCACTATATGCCTGTAGCCCCACAGTCTTATTTCCTTCAAGTGTGGCTAATTTCATTTCAGAATCGTAGCCTCTGCATCCAACCAACCCCCATCCCTGGGCAGCAAGGTTCAAGGTACCATTCTCTGAGTAACAGTGTTCTTCCTCACATTCACCAGTATCTCTTCCCAAAGCTTAAATTTGTTTCCTCTAATCTTTCTCTCATCAACTGAACGGGAAAATCGTTCTCTCTTTTTGCCCTTGCGCCTGCTCTCTTTGGTTCAGAAAAAAGCCCAATTAACACTAGTGTATCTCCTCTGCAGCCAGTTATAGATGTTCATACCTTTCCTCAATTGTGATGCCCAGGACTGGATTCCAACTCTGGAGCCTAACCAGAGCAATGTTTTGTTGTTTTTTTAAACATGGTATAAGCTGTTAACTAGACAAGCTGAGGAGTAAATAAATCTAAAGAGCCTGTCAAAGATGTCACCGTCCAAAATAAGGTGACCAGCATGCAACAAGATTTGGCTCTTTCTCAGCACTCTGTTGAAGTGTCGACTGAATGGTGAGCTTTTCTCTAGATTGGCTCTAAGGATTGGGTCGGTGCCTTGGCTGGTCAAGGTGTCACCACCTGCCAGGGGCCAGTGGCGACTCTGGACACACGCCAGGCCCTTCCTGTGGATCGCCCCAGCTGCAGTGCGTGCTGTCCTTCCATGGCAGGTGGGTGGCCTCGGCCTTCTGTCTTGCAGGCAATCATAACCTCTGACCTAAGTGGTGTTAATCCAGATGTCCAGGTCTGCAGCAGTTTGTTTCGTATGTTCTTCTGGGCCGCCTATTTGCGGGGAAAAGAAACACACCATTCTGGTTATAAACTGGATTGCTTGCAGTCAACAGCAGAGGTGAAAACCGCAAAAGAAACTGCGATGTTTGGGCATGTTGTTGCCCTTGATTCAAATTATATAATGTGACTTTGATCCTCAGGCACGTCTGAGTGTGGATAATTTTGCTAGCTCTGCCAAAATTACACTTTGGGTGTTTTTTGTTTAGCTTTGCTACTCCAGTCATTTTCAGTACTTTTTTTTCACAGGGAAGATTTTTTGAACAGAAAATTTACACTAAACACTGCCAACTCCAGGTCACCTTATTTGATTATCTAAATGTTTGTTTGGTCTCTCTGTCCACATTACACTTCACTCCTACGTTTGTTCCTTTTACTTGTCACAACATAATGTGACAGCTACTTACACTTATATCGTAGCATTAGTTCCAAAGGCAGTTGACAGGGATGGAATCAGTTTTAAAAAATGGATAAATGACTAAGATAAATACGACCTGGATTTAATGTGATGGCTGCCTGTGTTTCAACGACATTAAGCTAGTTGATGTTGCCTGGTATGAAGCTATGGCCTTCAAATAAGATAATTTATGAAGCTATAGTTTAGATGCTTGGCTTTGCTTGACGAGCAGGTTTTTACATGTGAGACATTGTGTGACTGTAGCTGATCAGTGCCCCTGAAGGATGATAGCAGGTAGGTTTCCCGCTGATTGATTATACCAGACACCCTCTAAAAAAGTATTTGTGCGCAAGGACAGTCTCTGATCATGGAGCTCAGTTTGCTCGTTCCTCCTCTACCCCAAACCATTTGTCGCATTTCCATTAACATTCTCTCAAACCATAACGACCCTGGCAAGAATATACATGCTTCTGCAAATCATAATGACTTAGAAAAACCAGAGTAATAGAACCCCTACAGCGTAGAAACAGGCTATTCAGCCCATCCTGGGAATAGCGTCCCACCTAGTTAACCTATCCCTGTAATGTTGCATTTCCTGTGGCTAAGTCTGCACCTAGTCTGCACATCCCTAGGTACTATGGGGCAATTTAACATGGCTAATCCACCCCAAACTCTGAACTGCGGAGCCAGGAAATCCACGCAGACACGGAGAAAGTGCAAACACCACAGAATTACCCCAGAGTGGAATTGAACACAGGGACCTGGTGCTGTTAAGCAGCAGTGCTAACCACTGAGCCACCATACCACCCAGGAATCTATGGTTTCAACTGCTGTGCCATTCTGAATTTCCAACTTGTACAAATTGTGCACTTTTTTTTAAAACATAGCAGCCTGTGTGCTCTCCAGAGAGAGAGTACTTTTTTAGTGAAACTGCTGTATGCGTTTCCTTGGTGACATTTCCCTGGTCCTGTATTTTTCAGACTTTGTTTCTGGTCGAGCTGAAATTGTAATTAAGCAAAGCCCTGGGTAAATGAGGATTGGGTTTGTGGCTCAGTTTTGTAATGCCGAAAAACCTGCAGTGGAGTTTTGATGCCATTGGTTTTTTGATTTCTGATAACATTTGCCTATGCTAGAATAGTGACTGTACAGGTCCTGAATGCACCTGTGTCCACCAAGTTAAAAGGTGATCTCTCCTGCATGTGAGAGCTGGCTCTGAGCACGTTCTCTTATTTATTCATGGAACGCAACGTGTTGCTGCCTAACTGAGCATTTATTTTGTAATAACGCTGTGAAGCTGGATGAACACACCAGGCCAAGCAGCATCAGAGGAGCAATGAAGTTTGACGTTTCGGGTCGAGACCCTTCTACTTTCCTTTCGGACGATGGTGGTGAGCTGCCTTCTTGAACTACTGCTGTCCTTGATGTGTTAAGGAGACCCACTGCGGTGTTAGAAACCAGGGGTTCAGGATTTTGATGCAGTGATAATGAAGGAATGACCAAACGCATTCCTGATTTGGAACTATATGACTTGTGTGTTTTCATGTTCTTATGTATCTGCTGCCTTTTTTTTTAAGCTGTTAGTTTGCAGGTTTAGTGGGTACTGTTGAAGGACACAGATGTTTATGCACTGCGGCTTTGTACTTCCTTCAAGTCTGTCCCTGTTTCTTCCTTCCTTTTAAAAGAATGGTATCACTAGCTCAGGTAACATTTATGGCCTATTTCTAATTGCCTTGAGTACTTAAGAGCTGCTGTGGGCCTAGTCACATGTAGGCCACACTGGGTAAGAACAGTAGTTTCCTTAGCTGAAGGGCATTAGCGAACGAGATGGGTGTTTGTGACAATCAACGTAGTCATCACTAGACTGTCAATCCCAGATTTGTTTTTATTGTAATCTGCCACAGTGGGATTCAGGTTTGAATCCCTAGAACGTTGCCTCGGTCTCTGGATTAATGGTCTGGTGGTATTATAACTAGGTTGTCTCCCTCTCATTAACCCAAAAAGATACTAGCATCGCTATAAATCTAAACTAATAATGGAAAATGCTGGGCATAGTCATCAGGCAATGGCATTATCTGAGAGGAGAAAGAAATAGTTCATGTTTCAAGTTGATCTCTCTTCACAGACAACATCTGGCCTGCTGATTTTCCAGCATTCTTTTTTTAGTCTGTTATCACTAGCCTTGACATAAAAGGTTGGGGCCAGTTTTTGTTTTTTATTTGTTTCTTAAAATTCATGGGATGCAGGTATCACTGGCTAGGTCAGCACTTATTGCCCATTCCTAAATGCTCAGAGGGCAGTTTAGAGACAACCATATTGTTGTGGGCCCAGAGTGTCTCAGGCCAGACCAGGTAAGAACAGCCGTTTCCTTCCCTCGAGGCCATTAGTGACTCAGACTGCTGTTTCCTGACAACTGACAATGGATTCATGGTAATCATTAGACTCTTAATTCCAGATTTTATTGAATTCAGACTTCACCACCTGCAATTGTGGGATTTGAAACAGGGTCCCCAGAGCAAGACTCGGGTCTCGGCATTAATAGCCTAGCAATTCTACCACTAGGCTAATGCATAAAACTCACTAACTCTAAACAGGGGAAGAACAGAAACTGGTAAACCTGAAGCACCAGTATAACAGAAGTGACATGTAAGAATATAAAGTCTGCCTCCATCTCTGTAGGCCCCAATGTTTTCACATGGTGGGGGTGTTGGTGATGGGGTGAGCTGTCAAAAACCATGCCCAGGGAACTCCTACACTCCCCTGAGGGAGCAGAAGTTCCATTCCAGTCATTGTACCTCCAACAGTGCAGTGCTGCTTGACTGCTGCCTCATCAGCCCAGGCTATTTCACCTCAGTCTGTGGTCTGGGCCAGCTGACTTGGATCACAGTGCCATCCATTGAGCCGCCATGCAGACACTGTGGCAACTTGAAGCAAACCATAACCCAAAGAAAACATCAAGTGGAATAAAGTCAAATCATAGTTAAGAATGTGGTGGTAAACATCCCCTGCTAGTGCATCTAGTGGTTAAGCCCTAGCAACACTGTTACTATGGATACAGTAGCTCAGTACTAATAGAAGCCAGTTCCAAAGGCTTATGTTTTTTGTTTGGTGTGGTATTCACTGCTTACTGGCTGATCTCCAGTGAGTTGCTTGAACTCCAAAATGCTCTTTCTCTCTGTGGTTGCAACGCCTTTGTTTTTCCATTTTGAAGCAAAATAAAAATAAATGCTCTTGTATTTTAAATTCTGGTTGATGACTATTTCCCACCTTGGATTGTGGACAGAAACCTTGCTATCCTCTAGTTCCCAATATTGACTATTGCAGAAAAAAGGTCGTGCAGTATCAGTCTCCAGACTGGGCACTGAAAGTGAGCTGTTCAGAACAAAGCCACAGCTTGGTGGTGAATGCCATTGGTTCTGTACTTGAGATTACTTCGAAATTTAGTCACTGTTTAAATTTGTTCACATTTGCCCACAAGCGCTTGTTTGACTCTTGTGTAATCCCAGGGTCTCCAGCTTTGCAGCTTAATCTACTGGCTTGGTTTGCTCAGTGTTTCCTTGGCTGGCTGTTGCAACCTGCACTTGATTGTAGCTGATGAGGATAGGGAGTCCCATTTTGTGAAATTGTAGCCAATTACATGTCAATCACCCCTTCCCCCACTCACCACTCATTTTCCTTTTACCCCCATCATGCAAACACCTCCGGCCCTCCTTCCTGCTTTCCCCAGTAGCCTTTGGTAGAATGGAACTCATTCAATACTGAATGAGCCTTTTCCCAGTAGTACTCAGTGCCTGTGTACTTCATTACTTGGGCCCCCAGAAGATCTGCAGCGGCCTTCACAGTGTAAGGGAGTGCAGAAGTTGTTCTCCAGCCTGTAGATTCTTGAACCAGCTGCCATTTTGCAAGTTGTTCACACATCAGCCTGATGCCGCAGACCATCCAGTGTCTATATGTTGTACAGTTCAGGACTCCAATGTGGAGCAGAAGCATTTAATATGCTGGTATACACATTGATCTCAGGCTTGCTTTACGTTATTCTGTTGACTGAATTTCCATTAGCACTTTGACACTCTCAATCCCCTTTGAATAAGAGCTGTAGAGGCCAGTGAATTGATGCGTTAAAGTTGACATGTTTAGAAACGTTGTAATGGGTGTAGCCCCTTGGGCCTGTTCTCCTTTCAGTTAGATTTTGGCTGATGGTACCTTTTTTTTTAATCCTCTTTTTACCTAGCTTTGATTTGTACCTTTGTATCCTTACCAGTGTTCCTTGTAATTTTCCTTCTGGTTGCGTGAGCCTCAGAGGTCCATGCTTGGCGATGATTTAACATCAGTGCTGCGATTAGCGTGCAGATTGCCTTGCTCAGGACCATGGACTGGCTGCACACAGTTCACAGGGAATGTTAATCCTTGCCTCACTAAAATATAATGACCAGATTTGTCCAGAACGTGTTAATTGACCCATTGCCCAACTATCTTTTCAGAGAGTCACATAGGAACAGTAGGCTATTCAGCCCATCAAGCTTGTTCCAGCATTCGTTTAGATCATAACTGATCTTGTACCTCCATTTCATTTCCATATCCCAAACAGTTGTTAGTCTTCAGAAAAGTGTTGATTTCTTTCTTGAGCATGATCATTGATTTGAGTTTCCACCAAACTCGGGGGTGGTGGTTGAGAATTCCAAAATGTTGCCACTTTTTGACATTTGTCCTCCCTCCTATCTTAATTAATCTGCCCCTTTATCCTGAAATTATTTCTCCTGGTTCTAGAGTCTTTCTACAGATTTGTAGATTCCTTTTTGTGAGGAGACGTTCTTCACTCTTGAATGACCTGACTTTAATCTTGATTATCTTTTACAATGCAATGAATGAAGTTTCTCTTCTCCGTGATCTGAAAGTAGATTCTTTTTAAGTACTAGATCCGTATTGGTTCCAACTGTAGGTAAGTTGAACTTTTCAGTCTGATGTAACAATACTTTGTGTCTGCCAGTGGAATGGGAGGTCTTGGAAATTTGAGGTGTAGGCTAACAACGTCTATTCCATCATGGTTGGATTCCCCATAGTTAGTGGGAGATGCCTCCTACCACTGTTAGTCTCAAAACATTTAAATGTCGCAGCAGGATAGCTATGGCTCAGTGGGTAGCAGTCTTGCCTTGGAGACAAGAGGTTTGGGGTTCACGTCTGACGTCAGAGATTTGAGGGCTGCCAATCCCGTGCATTGAGTCATACCTGGAGCACATGGATCACAGCAGTTCAGTGCCCACGTCCCACGAGTAAATCAAACGAAACCACTGAGGTGCCCCCCACCCTCCCGGCTGGAATACGAAGCATCTTCTTCAGGAACAGCATGCATTGGGGATCTTGGAAGATTAGAATCACAGCCAGCGCTGTAGGAGCCCATCCAGACTGCGTGTCCATGCTGACCTGCTGAAGGAATAATCCGTCAATCCTGGTGCCGTTTCCCTCACCTCTTACCCTGTGGTGCTATATATTTGTCCTTTTTTTTCACAAAAATCTAACAAAAAGACCAAATTGAGAAATTATTTGATAAAGGCGTTTAAATTTCAAAAGGGTTGGATTACAGGCAAATCTGAACAATAATGCTTTTGAGGCAGAAGTGGATAGATTTTTGACCATGGGGATGAAAGATTATCAGGGATATGCAAGAATATAGAGTTGATGATCAAATCAGAGCATCTGTGATTTGTAATGAAGGGCAGTGTGACCAACTCTTGATTGTATGTAGAGAAGTCCAAAATGAGGGACCACATGCATCAATGTAGGATAGCCCCTACTAAATCCAATAAAGGATTGAAGAGAAACTGTTCACTCAATGGACAGAATAGAAAGTCCCTTCCAACTGAAGTAGTTGTGGTGAATGGTATGGAGAGTAGATGAGTATATGAGGGAGAAAAGCAAGAGTAAATGTGTTTTTGAACATGAGATATAATAAGGAGGTGGGGTTTTAGTGGAATCTTGATGGCCTGGTTTTGACATTCCTTCACTGTGAAATGAAAGACTCAAAACACCAATTGGGTTGGCAGTTATAACCACCTGTTAGAATTTGGGATGATTGCACTTGGTCTGCAGTTGATGAAGTTGTGATGGAATGGAACTGCTGTAAATTAAATTATTACTGTTTTTGTGTTTTATTTCCAAGGAAGCGTACCAAAGCAGATTCGAGTGACCCAGTCGCCTACAAACAGCGCAGTATTGTTGGCAGTAAAGTGCAACATGGTTGGCGGGAGAAGTCTGGAGTAGTAACCCAGTGGAAGGGCACAGTGCTAGACCAGCTGCCAGTTAATCCCTCACTCTTCTTGGTCAAGTATGACGAATTCGACTGTGTGTATGGGATTGAACTTTTCAAAGATGAAAGGGTTTCGGGTCTTGAAATTCTACCAGATAAAAGCGGTAAGCCATGTATTGTGGGCCCACAGTTTTTGTTTTTAATGTACTTCATGCACACGTGTGCAGTTACAAGAGTAAACTCAAACTGCTTCAAAAGCTCTGGTGCGCATACAAGTGGCAAGTAACATTCATACTACATAAGTGCTCGGTGATGATCATCCCACGACGTTTAATGACATCACTATCATTAAATCCCTACAATTAGCCTCCTGGGCAACACCATACAAGTACTGTGGCTGCAAGAACAGGTCTAGGTGAGGAATTTTGCAGCAAGTAACTCTCCCCTCCAGACTCCCAAAGCCTGTCCACCATCTGCAAGGTAGAAGTCAGAAGGGTGTTAGAATACTTCCCATTTTCCAGGATGATTGAAGTTCCAGTATTAATCAAAATACTCGATACCATCTAGGACAAAGCAGCCCACTCGATTGGTACCCCATTCACAAACATCTGCTGCCTCTATCTTGGGTGTTCAGTGGCAACGCTGTATGCCATCTCCAAGACACACACTGTAGAATTTCACCAAGGCTCCTTAGGCAGAACTTTCCAAATACATGACCACCCCCGAATTCTGCAGTACCCTGACTTGGAAATATATGACCATTCCTTCAGTATTGCTGGGTCATAATCCCCTGGAGCTTCCTCCATCATGGCATTGTGGTTCTACCTACACTAAATGAATTGCAGCGATTCAAGAAGGCAGCTCACCACCACCTTCTCAAGGGCAGTATGGGGTGGGTAATAAACCCTGGTGATGCCCATGTCCCATGAGTGAATGTTTAAAGAATGTATAAGAATTCTGTAACATTAAATGAAATCTTCATGTAGTTTACAACACCAGCAACAACTTGCTTTTATAAAGCCCCTTTGATGTTGTTAAACACTCCAAGGTGTTACACAGCAGTGTTATTGAACAAAACTTGACATCAAGGCACGTGAACCAATTAGAGCACAGTGACCAAAAGTTTGACCAAAGAGTTTGCTTTCAAGCGGCATCTTAAATGAGACGAGAGATGTAGGAAGCTCACAAAGAATTATGTTCCAAATTCAGAGCATGGATTTCCATTGTTAGAATCCCTGATGACCCTTTTAAACATGTCAGATGTCTGCTAATCCTTTCTATCGTTGAACTTCAGATTCACATCCAAAATGATTTTGTAATGTCAGGTAAATCGCAATCATAATATCAAAATTAACTTTAAGAACTCTGATAAAGTAACTGCTATTAAAAGATTAAAACTGCCTTCAAGTGCTCACTGTTTCACTTTGTTGAAACTTGGATTCATGTTGTGTGAAGCAATGCAAATCTGGACCAGCTGAACTGAAATTTGTGAGCCCCATCTGTCAACTATGGTAGTTGATTTAATTTAAGATCTGAGTCACGTATCTGCTGCTGGAACTTGCTGTCACGCCTGGAGAGGGCTGGGGGAGTGCAATGTTTTATCATCGGGTGAATCATAGCTGTCATTTTATACAGTAGCTATGTTCCATTCTGTCTTGTACAAGATTCAAGAACCTGTTGGTACCTTCCATTTTGTGCTTTTCATAGTTATAGGTGAATCGTTGCAGTCTTGACTATCATTTGACACTTAAATGAGGTTTTGTAGAAAAAAGCATTTGGCATGCTTGCCTTTGTTGCTTAGACCTTTGGGAAGTCATGTTGAGATTGTACAGGACATTGGTGAGACCTCTTCAGGAATACCGTGTCCAGTTGTGGTCACTCAGTTATTGTAAACATATTATCAAGCTGGAGAGGGCTCAGAAGAGATTTATCAGGATGTGGCCAGGTTTGGAAGGCTTGAGTTATAAAGATAGGCTGGGACATTTTTCACTGGAGCATAGGAAACTGAGAGGTGACCAGATAGAAGTTTGTGACATAATGAGAGGTATCAATAGAGTCAATGGTAGCTGTCTTTCCCTAAGATGGGGGGGGGGGTTTCAAGACTGGGGGACATGTTTTAAGGTGAGAGAAGGAAGAGTTTAAAGATGTGGCAAATTGTTTGCACAAAGGGTGGCTCACATGTGGAATGAACTTTGAGGAAGCAAAGGATGTGGTTATAATTACTCTGCTTAAAGACATTTAGTTAGAACGTAAATAGAAAGGTTCGGAGGGATATGGGCCAGGACCAGGCAGGTGAGACTAGTTTAGTTTGGGATTATGTTTGGCATAGAGTCCTTGGACTGAAGGATCTGTTTCCGTGCTGTATGACTTGATATCTGTGTGGCAGTGGAGTATTCGATAATCACCACTTTATTAAAACAAATTGCTTTCCTCTTTGATCATTATTTTTACCCCCTCCCTTCTGCATTTCCTATTCCTTCGAAGACCAGCGTCCAGGTTAGAACGAAATACTGCAATCGTCACCAGTCCTCCCATTACCATGCTCAGAAAGATGGTCTACTCCTGGGAGTTTACGTAAGGAATGATAGTCTTGATGGAGGGAGAGCCACATCAAGTGACCTGTAGCCTTCAGCACAGACTCAGGCCATTTGGCCCAATTTGTGTGCGCTAGTGATGAGGCTTGACCTTTTTTTGTTTAGCACCCACACAATTGCACCTTCCAACAGCAAATCGCTAAGTAACTATCAGAACTGGAACTTGGAATAAGGCCAGTGCAACCACTACTTAGAATGGCTTACTTGCCACAGCTCAGTACCAGAACATGGAATCAATATCATACCAGATGCTGCATTTACCCACATGACCATTAAGTACATTCTTGTGTGTGCATGTAAGTAGATTTATCGACCATCTATGTAATCAAAATCAACTTAGTGTGTGCCACTGCTGCAGATACTGAGACACTTCTGGTGGGGAGAGAAGTAGCCTTCATGATTAAGGCACTATACAGGAGCTTTTTCCTGATCATAATACAGGACAGATTCCATTGGCTACCCCTCACTTCCAGTGTTGCGCTAGAGGTTAGCAAAGCCATCTTTCATAATTCATCCCTTGAGCTTCTAAAGGAAACATGAGATGCATCATGTTGATCTGATCACAGACTGAATTCTAGCTTGATAGATCATGTTTCATTTCTTGGTTTTTAACAAGGTAGTCTTTTACTGGAGCATAGACATACCATGTTCCAAATTCTGTTTTAACAAGAAAACAGACGTTTATTTCACGAGCCATGAAGGTAAAATAGAAGAAATGTAAGCTATTTACCACAGTGCAATTTAGAGATTTTGAAATGCGTGGTAAAATTTGGTTGTGTTAATCCCAAAAATTCTCCTATCCAGATCCCAAGAACACCTGTGAATAGTACTGTCACCAGAGGGGGATAAACCTTCTCTAGCACTTCAGTAGGTTTAATTTTAACTGTGACGTTAACTCCCAGTCTAGAAAATCTGATTGCCTCTGTCTCTTCCTGGAGATTTCGCACACCTGAAATTAAAATTTCTTGACTTCAAATAACCTCTTCAGCATTTTATCTAAACACTTCAGGTCTGGGGTTATGTATAAACTCCTTACTGTAATCTCCTTTATAACCTACTGCCTTTCTGGGGAGTACTGCTTTATATATCTACCCTAAACAGAAACGTTTTTAAAAAAAAAAATACATTTTTATCTTTTAAAGTCACGGTTTTCCCCTCTGAGTTCAAAGTTCAGAGGTTTCAACCAGAAATGTTGTTGCACAATGTTAATGTTACTCTGTCATAAACTCTCCTTACATTCTCTTTTTTTTTTAAAAAAAAAGCACCGGCTCTGATAGTGGTGTAACTATCAGTTGTTTCAACAAAAAGTCACTATGGTTACAGAAATACTTGCAAGTTAATCATTAAACCCCCTCAGACGGTGTGGCGGTGCAGAACCCATATGTCACTAATTCAAAACTCCAAACTTAAATGATCTTAAACATAAGTTACACGCATTTACATCTCACATCATCTGGTTCTCTATGATAAATCAAAAAATAACATGGGGCAGGCCCTTACACTTAGAATATAAGTCACATCTGGAGAAAACCCAACAGACTTTAATGTAGTACATGCAAAACTTCCCCTCACTTATTGTCCTTATTTGTTTTCTAAAAAAAATTCGATTTTTTTTTTTTCCTTTTTGGCCAGGTCCTGCAATGTAAAGTTTTTTTTTTATATCTGAAATTGATTATTCATGGAGTCATTCTTGTTTACTTTTGATTTACTGAAACAGAAATCCACTAAACTACATAAATGCAAATGATGGTTACATCGTTTTCTGCTTTGGAATATAAGAGCTGAATTTTTTATATGCAATTGTACTGATTTTTGTATTTGTAGTTCTAAAGCATAGAAACACAGAAAATAGGAGTAAGTGTAAGCATTTGGTCCATACAGCCCACTCCACCATTCAGTATGGCCATTGTTGATCCTCTTATCATAGAATTCCTATAGTGCGGAAACGGGCCATTTGGCCTAACAAGCCCACACCTCCCCTCCAAAGAGCATCCCACCCTGACGCAGTCCCCTACTGCTACATTTCCCTTGTCTAGCCCACCTAACCTAAAGTCCCCTGGGCACTATGCACATTTTAGCATGGTCAGTCGACCTAGTCTGCACATCTTTGGGCTGAGAGGAAACCCATGCAGACACTGGGAGAATGTGCAAACTCCACACCTGAGGCTGGAATCGAACTTGGGTCCCTGGCGCTGTGAGGCAGCCGTGCTAACCACTGAGCCACCGTGCTGCCCTCCATTCCATACTCCCATTCTCTCCCCAAAACCTTTGACACTGCTTAGCATTTAGAGACTTATCAGGATGTTGCTGGGTAAAGAAGGTTTGAGTTATAAAGTAAGGCTGGAACTGTTTTCACTGGAGCGTAGGAAGTTGAGAGGTGACCTTAGAGATTTATAAAGTAATGAGGGTATTGATAGGGTTAATGATAGTTCTCTCTTCCCGAGGAGGAGGGGGAGAGATTTTTAAGAACACTAGGAGCAATTTTTTAATACAGGTGGTTCACATGTGGAATGAGCTTCCTGAGGAAGTGGTGTATATGGACACAATTAAAACAATTGAGACATTTGGGAAAGTACCTGAATAGGCAGGGCTTGGAGGGATATAGGCCAGGAGCAGGCAGGTGGGACTAGTTTAGTTTAGGATTATGGTCAGTATAGAATTGTTGGATTGCAGTCCATTTCCTGCTTAATACCACACCCTATCTCACTGCTGCTGTTTATAGGGCTATAGACAATAACTACCAACCTAGAAACTAGGAGTAGTAGGCCATTCAGCCCTTTTGAGCCTGTTCTGTCATTCAACATGATCAGGGCTGTTCGTATAATACTGTATCCTGTTTCTGCTGACTCCCTATGCCCTTTTGATCCCATTAGCTTCAATCAGATTCTGTGGCACTGAATTCCACAGGTTTAACACATTCTAGGTGAAGTAATTTCTCATTATCTCATGCCTAAGTGACCTACCCTCTATCCTTTAGACTGTCTCCTGCTTCTAGACTCCTCAGTCATTGGGAATATCCTTCATGCGTTTACCTCATCTAGTCCTGTCATAATTTAATAGGTTTGAGATTCTACACTCCACCTACCTTCCCCAGAAAAATGGAGTCAACGTGGAGCAGCAAATTGGTGTCTCAAACTGTATATGGATTTCGGGTAGAGACATGAATGTAAAGGTTCACGTACAAGATAGCCTTTACGCAGAGGGTGGTGGGTGCCTGGAACGCGCTGCCAGCGGAGGTGGTAGATGCAGACACATTAGTGTCTTTTAAGATGTATCCGGACAGGTACATGGATGGGCAGAGAGCAAAGGGATACAGACCCTTAGAAAATAGATGACAGGTTAGACAGAGGATCTTGATTGGTGCAGGCTTGGAGGGCCGAAGGGCCTGTTCCTGTGCTGTAATTTTCTTTGCTCTTTGACACTTGGCTCATTTACATGCATGTGGCCTCTCGAGGCTTGTCAGTACCCAGGCATCTTGAGAAAATAAGCAAGCTCAAAAAAAATGTAAATTCCTGTGCAAATTCCATACTATTGCACTCATTACACACAATTGCAAACTGTTTCCAAAGATTGAACGGTTGACAACCAAGATTTAAGATGGTCGACCACAGAAATAAAAGATGGTCACCGGTGAGGTCAGCACCGCTGAAGCAAGGGGAAAGGTTGAGAACTGGCATTCTTCTTGGTAACTTCAGCTGGTGCAAGAATTGAATCCACGTTGTTGGCATCCCTTTGCATTGCAAACCAACCAGCTACCCAGCTAACTGACCCCTGTAAAGCAGATGTAACATGAGAATTTTTTCAATGCAGCCAGTAGTTAGTGTTTGATATACTTATGGTTACAATTCAATACCAGTCTCAGAAAAGTAATGGGCTAAATGGTTGATGGAAGAAATAAGTTGCAAGGCTGTGGGGAGTGGGAATGAAACACCCAACGGGCAAGCCAGCATAAACTCATTGGTTGAAAGGTCACGTGCTGTGCTTCGCTATTCCGTAACAGGATTGATTTGCGATTCCTGCTTTCCAACAGGCCGAACAAAAGTAGTGGATGCTGACCTGGCAGAGCTCATAGTGGGGAAAGCAGTTGAGCACATGTTCGAGAAGGATGATGGGTCAAAGAACGAATGGCGAGGGATGGTGTTGGCTCGTGCACCTGTCATGACTACGTGGTATTATATCACATATGAAAAGGACCCTGTACTGTACATGTACCAGCTACTGGAGGACTACAAAGAGGGAGATCTCCGTATCCTGCCAGATTCAGGTATGTAATGCTGTGGAATTTTACACTCGAGGCTAGGCCATGTTTCGCCACTGCATCAGTTTAGATTCCAGTGCAAAAAATGTTGGTAATCACCCCACAGGTTAGACAGTGGAGAGAGAAACCGTTTCAGGTTGCTAATCTTTTTTATTTTCAACCGCTCCCTGTATTGGGGCCACCTCAGACTTGTAGCAGTTCCATAGAGTCACACACCAACAGTCTGGTTAAAACATCAGCTGGAGTGTTCAGATTTGCCCCCTCAGTGAATAGAATCAATCTGATTGATTTGAGACGAAGAGATTTTTTTTTTGAGGAAAACGGTGGATGAAAGAATACATGCAACGTCACACCTTTCAAAGGTTGAAGTGACTAAAGAATTTCTCTCTCATCCAGCACCACCCAAAAAAAATGCCCCTTTGTATGGACTAGTTTTCAACGCTAGATTTTTCCTGTCGTTGGGCATGTGTCACCATTTGGTTGGAGGAGGGCTGGTGGAAGAGAAGGACTTTAATGATTCTGATGCTCAATAGCCAAGCATACTGCAGGAAGGAGTTCATTTGAATTAAAACATTTGACAATTGAGAAGTTTACTCAAAGTAAGTGGAACAAACAGAAGTCTCAGATTTGAGAGACCAGAGTGCCTCTCTTAGACTGCAGAACCATTTGCAGAGCTAACGTATCTTTGGAAGCATCTTGCCATCTAACTCTCCCTGTTTTGGTAAGTCACTTTGTTATCCTCTGAGAAAATTATCTCAAGGCTTCAAATAAATGTATGCAGACAGCCTACTTTCAAGTCTAAAGTTGTAACGTCCTCTGCTGTGCTTGTTGTAAAACTTATTGGTGAATTTTTTTAAAAAAAGCATTATTGTGCCAAAAACATTGGGCATTTATTCATAATGAAAAAGCTAGTGTCCTTTTTATGCCTTCTGCACATGATTATGGTCACACCCAGTTAGCCCACAACCAAAGTGATATATCAGAGAAGGCAAATAGCAATATAATGGATGGCAAAAGCAGTGAGCACAATGCATCCGCTGAAGAGCCAAACTAGACCCTCTGTAATGCAAGCTGTGCTGTTAATGGACATCTTTACTGTGACTGAGAAATCCACCAAGCCAGCTGCCAAATATTGACATGCCCCCAATAAACGCAGTGATAGATATTTGGTTTATGGGGGTGGGGATAGATGGCAGGTAAATGTAATATTACTGGATTAGTAACCCAGAGGCAAAGCTAGTGCTCAGGGACACAGGCTCAAATCCTACCATGGCAGCTGATGGAAATTTGAATTAAATGAAAGAAGAAAAATCTGAATTTGAAAGCTAGTCTCTATTATTGGTGACCGTGAAACTGTATGTGTTTCCTGCAAGACCTATCTGGTTCACAAATTTCCTTCTAAGGGAAACCTATTGTCTTAATTCAGTCTGGTCTACGTTTGACTCTGGATATCTCAGCAGCGTGATTGCTGCTTAACTGGCCTCTGCAGCGTCTTAGCTGGTCAATTCAAGGACAGTTGGAGATTGGCAACAGATCAGTGATGCCCACATCTCATTAAGGGCAGCAAGGTGGCACAGTGGTTAGCACTGTTGCCTCTCGGCACCAGGGACCCAGGTTCAATTCCACCTTCAGGTGCCTGTCTGTGTGGAGTTTGTACATTCTCCTCATGTCCATGTGTGTTTCCTCCCACAGTCCAAAGATGAGGTGAGGTAGATTGGCCATGGGAAATTGCCCCATAGCATTCAGGATGTGTAGGTGGGTTACAGGGAAAAGGTAATGGGTCTGGGTGAGGTGCTCTGAGGGCCGGTGTGGGCTTGACCTGAAGGGCCAGTTTCCACACTGTAGGGATCCTATGAAAAAATATATTTTAAAAGAAGTGAAAGTTCTAGGATGCTGGAGAAAGCTATTTACACTGGTCATTCTAGTAATTGAGACACGCTGAGTTGCAATGGTCTTTTAGTAACTTCAATCAACCTGTTAAGAAATGGCATAACACATCTGCATGGCTGTTGGGACCCATACCCAAATCTTCTGGCCTAGAGGTATGACCAGTTCCACCAAAGATCTCCATACACCGTGCTGGTATTCTCTACATGGTGATCAGCATGCCAATGTGGATTGTGGAGTTGACGTCCAGTTCTGGGGAGTCGGTGCATACAGACTCGGACCCTTCGACCCAACAAAATGTCCATGCTGACCGTAATCCCAAAGTAAAATCATCCCACCTGCCTGTGCTTGGCCCATATGCCCCCAAACATTTTCTTATTCATTTAATTATCTAAATGTCTCTTAAATGTTGTAACTATACCCGCATCCACCACTTCCTCTGGACGTTCGTTCCTCACACAAAGCACTCTGTGGGGAGGTGGTTTGGGGGAGGAGGGGTGGTGGAAGTTGCCCCCAGTGTCTGTCTTTAAATTGTTCTCCTCTCACCTTTTTAAAAAAATATGCCCCCTAGTCTTGAACCCCACCATAGGGAAAAGACACACCTTTTCAATACTTCTGACGCTGTGAACCCCTATAAGGTCACCCCTTTGACCATCTACACTCCAGTGGAAAAAGTCCCAGCCTATCCAGCCTCTCATTTATAATTCAAATCCTCTATTCCTGGCAACATCTTGGTAAATCTCTTCTGAACCCTCTCCAGCTTAATAAAATCCTTCCTATAACAGGATGGCCAGAACTAGACACTGTACTCCAGAAGAGACCTCACCAACATCCTGTACAACAACATTATATCTCTACTTCTATACGCAAATGTCTGAACAACGAAGGCAAGTGTGCTAAATGCCTCCTTAACCATCCAATCTATATATGATGCAAACCTCAAAGAATTATGTACCTGAACCCCTAGGGGGTCTCTGTTCTACAACAATACCCAAGGTATGTCTTATAACTGTATTAGTTCTGCTTGTATCAGAGATAATGGGAACTGCAGATGCTGGAGATTCCAAGATAATAAAATGTGAGGCTGGATGAACACAGCAGGCCAAGCAGCATCTCAGGAGCACAAAAGCTGACGTTTCGGGCCTAGACCCTTCATCAGAGAGGGGGATGGGGGGAGGGAACTGGAATAAATAGGGAGAGAGGGGGAGGCGGACCGAAGATGGAGAGTAAAGAAGATAGGTGGAGAAGGTGTGGGTTCATCCCCTCCCCCCACTGCACCACACAACCAGCCCAGCTCTTCCCCCCCCCACCCACTGCATCCCAAAACCAGTCCAACCTGTCTCTGCCTCCCTAACCGGTTCTTCCTCTCACCCATCCCTTCCTCCCACCCCAAGCCGCACCCCCAGCTACCTACTAACCTCATCCCACCTCCTTGACCTGTCCGTCTTCCCTGGACTGACCTATCCCCTCCCTACCTCCCCACCCACACCTTCTCCACCTATCTTCTTTACTCTCCATCTTCGGTCCGCCTCCCCCCCTCTCCCTATTTATTCCAGTTCCCTCCCCCCATCCCCCTCTCTGATGAAGGGTCTAGGCCCGAAACGTCAGCTTTTGTGCTCCTGAGATGCTGCTTGGCCTGCTGTGTTCATCCAGCCTCACATTTTATTATCTTAGTTCTGCTTGTGTTTGTTTTACCAGAATGCAACAATAAATGAGGAATGGATTAAATTAAAAGGGACACATGTACCGTAGAAATGGGAAATGAATGGTTAAAGGGCTCCATGAAACCAAAGGAGATACAGTGAGGGGAGGCGAAGATATTTACAAGACGCAGGGAACCAACAATTAGCAAAGGCAAATGAAGAAAAGGCAGTAAATCGGGTAGGAATAGAAGCACGAGAAACTGTCAGTGAAACCAGTTTTCAGTGGCTTGAGTCTACCTGCGAAATTTTTCTTTTAATTCATGAAATGAGGGTGTCACTGCCTAGGCCAGCATTTTATTGCACATCCCTAATTGCCCAGAGGGCAGCTAAACGTTGGCACTATTGCATGGGGGGTGGGGGGGAGAATTAGAGGGAACACTGACTATCAATGCACCACAAGAGCCCTCCAATCTGGTTTTTTAATATATTCTCCAACTACCTCGTTCAGTGATGTTATCACCAACTCTGGGCCAGTTAGGGCTTGAACCTGGGAGATGGGACAATACCACTAGAGCCCATCAAAAGTGTTCTGTTCTGCACCAGTCTGGGCAAGCCTTGTTAGTGGGAGACAGTTATTTTTTCTGGCTGGCTTGCCCACAACATAGGCAAGAAGCCTGAAGGGCCTGTACTTACTGCTCCCTCTGCTGCCGTAGACAGGTCCTGCAGTGCTGGTGGGAGCAGTTATCCTAGCTTGTGGCTTGACACCACATTGAGTTAGACCCGGATGAGAATGCTTAATGTTAGTGGGTCCTCCCTTGTTTTTTTTTATTTAATGCCTGCAGCTGGGAATCATTTTACAGTGGAATGCATGATAATGTTGGTCATTGGATGCTTCCGAGATCAGTCCTATGTCCCTGAACTACAGAGATCGGGGAAAAACTCCAAGCTCTGCTTGTATCAGTTGTCAGTGCAGCCATGGAGGGAAAGCAAAAGCATTTGCTGATTCTACTGAGGTGCTGCCTAGTTTGTAGGGGAGAAACTCTTTCAGAATCCCTAGAAGGGCTTGTTGGTTCAGTTGACTGGAGGTCGAACTCAACAGGTATGAGTTCAATTCCCACACTGGCTGAGGCTTCCACTCAACTTTTCAACCACCCCCTCCCCACCACCACCAACTTGAGGTGTGGTGACCTTCCGGTTAAACCACCAGCAGTCATCCCTCTCTGAATGAGAGAGCAACGTGATGGTCTGAGACTGTGGCAACTTTGCCTTTTAGATCATAGAGCCTACACTTCTGTTTACACATGTATATTCAACACTTGTGCAGCACACCATTTGAGGGAGGCAATTAATTTGAGAGAAATTTTTAACCAGTTTCTTTTTCACATGCAGTTACCTACTTGGGAGTATGTTTCCCACAAACACATTCTCAGCTGTTTCCATGGAATTTACTATGGGACCTCCTTAAACCACTACAGAGGAAAAGAAGTCTTAATCTATTAAAGCAGGATTTGCAAGGGAGCATAGACTCTGAAGGTTGTAGGACTGAAAAGAGGTTACAGAAATGGTGAAGGATGAAACCACAGCTGTTAATGATTCTATATTTGAAGCTTTAAAGACTCAGCTGATGTGGCTCAAAGAGCATAAGTACTGAGTGAACAGGATTTGGTGTTGGTTGATATGCAAGTAGCAGCTTCATCAATTCTTTTCCCTCCATTGTAACGTCAGGAGTGGGGATGTTCACTGATTGCACACTGTACCATTTGCATCTCCTGAGATATTGAAGCTGTCTGTGTCAGGATACAACAAGACCTGGACAACATTTGAGGCTTGGGCTGATGAGTAGCAATTAATATGGAAATGGCTCTCTATTGACCAGAAACAACCAGATCAGCCATGTATACGTGTGGCTAAAGAACCGGCCTGAGGCTGGGAACTCTGTGGCAAGTAACCAATCTCCTGATTTCCCCAAAGCCAGCTACAGCTACAAGTCTGGCAGCTGACTGTTTGTTTGTTTGTTTGTTTGTTTGTTTATTCGCCACTTGGCTAGATCTGTGCAGCTCCACAAGCTCTCTAAGCTCGACATCAACTACATCACAGCAACCCACTTTGACACCCCATCCACCACCTTTTGCATTCCCGTCCTCCATCACTGATACATAGTGATGGTGGGGTATCCCATTTACAGTGTGTTTCCACAATTCATAATACTTTTAAAATAGACTTAACATCAAAAATTGGATGTGTGCTTGACTGTGTGTCTCAGAGAGAAGATGGGGCTTTTGTTATGCTTTATTTAATTTGGGAAAGCTCTAACTAAAGATACTAAGAATCAATAATTAACCATGTTTATAATGATTGCCTAATGCAAATATCACCTCTTTAAATATGTAACTAACTTGCATTGGTTGAAATTTTAATCGTACCTTTTCTTATGACAGAGAACAAGCAAGTTTTGCCAACTGAGCCTGGTGAAGTGATTGAAAGTCTTGTGGGGAAACAGGTGGAGTATGTCACAGAGGACAGCACAAAGAGAACGGGATTGGTGATCCACCAAGTACAGGCTAAGCCATCCGTCTATTTCATCAAGTTCGATGACGATTTTCACATTTATGTGTATGACTTGGTCAAAACTTCCTAGCTGCATGCAACGCTTGCCATTGCCTTCACTAAGAGATTTTTACTGTGAACTGTGAACAGATCACTGAAGAGACTTGTGTTCTTTATGTTAGCCCTCCATGTGTTTATTTTCAAGGACTTACGAAAGGTGAAATTTTAACCCATCTCCCTTTTTGATATTCCTGGCAGTTGGAAAAGCATTGTGTTATCGTGCCTCCCGTAGTAATCATTGTGTGTATGTGATTGTGTGTGCTCGCGCATGTGTGGGGCCATCCCTCGGAATGAGGTTGATGTTTGCTCATGGCAAGAACCTGCATAAGGAGTCTTTTAACATGGGGAGGCTATTGCGTTGCATCTGTTGCCCTGTGCTGAATGACGGAAACTTGCCAGTCTTAACCCAGGCATTTTGGAAGGATTGACAGAGCGATAATCAACCTGTTTTAGCTGTGATGGGAATGTTCCTTCCGTGGCCATCAAGTCCTGGAGTGGGACTTGAACCCGGAACTTCTGGTGCAGAGTTAAGGATGCTACCCACTGCACCACAAGACCACCTACCGATCAATACAACTTGCATGATTATGACAGAACTGCGGGTGTCGGAAATCTGAAACAAAAACAGAAATTGTTGGAGAAACTCAGCAGAGTTGGCAGCATCTGTGGAGAGAGAAACAGTTAACGTTTGGGTCCAGTGACCCTTCTTCAGAACTCCGCATTTTTCTGTTTTTGTTGTATGATTGTAACAATGACTGAGACAAAGGCAAGCCTTTCACTGTAGAGTTTTCTGGCCCCGTCGCATTCATACACCTTTGTGCAAATTATTCTCCACTGAGATCTTCTTAGACAAGAAGCCTCTTGACTCAACTGAGTAAATGTGACTCCTGCTGCTTTGGGCTTGCAGAAAGCACATCCCCAGTAGCTGAGTGCAAGGAGATTTCCCACTGAAAATGATGCATGTTATTAATAATGGTGGTGATGGAGGTGGGAGATGGATGGTGGTGCCTGAAAAAACTTGACTAAATTAGGCAGCAGAATCCTGCTTCAAATGTGCTTTGAAAAGGTGCTAAATTATTTAATGGATTTGTGTTTGGTTTTAATGTGAGCTTACCTAAGATTTGATGCTGTTCATTTACTGAATTATGGAAAATAAGTTGATTTAAAGTAAAACGCTTGGGAAAGGAATTCTGAGGATATTTTTGGTAACTATTTTGTGACAGCAATTTCTGATTTGCCTTCAACTTTGGCACAATCCACACTGCCAGTGGAGAGAGTGTGCAAGACATCCGCCTGTTGTGAAGCACTTTTTCTGTGAGTAGCATGGACCACACGTAGAGAAGGCCGTGTGTGCGTATGTGTACATGTGTATCATGCCTACCATATTCAGGCTAGCAGAAAGAATATCGTCTCTTTGTTGTGCAACTTCTGCAAATCTCATCAGATATCACATCTTGTTTTTTTTTATTTTGTGTCTTTGGCTTTGTTTTACAAAAGTAAAGGCAAATAACGAAGTAGAATTTTGGACTTGATGGCCTTATTCCTCTTAAATCAAAGCAAAACTGGTCCCTATTTTTCAGACTCATCTGTGCGCTTCATTGTGGAAGTGAAGTCTCCAATGTTCTTTATCTCTTCTGTCCCATGTGTAACTTATTTGGCAAAGGAAGAAGGTCCAGCTTGAAATTTTGCATGAAAAGTTTGGAAGTGGCTTCAAGCCTTGTCCATCAGAGCCTATGGTGGTTTTAAAAAACGTAATTGGAGCACTGTCATCGATCTAGACATGAGCCCCACATCCTGACTGAATCGCTGGTCTCCCAGTCCTATTCCCCATCACTCAGCAGTGATGTCTTTTGGATTTCAGCCATTTTAAATGGCAGACTCTTTGAAATTTTCCTTTGAACCACAAAAAGAAATTACTTTTTTCCCCCCTTTGTGTTGTCAGAGTTTAAAATGCTGATGTATATAGAGTCTGTCAATTGCAGTAGCAATGCTGCGAAGAATTTGAGGTGATGAGTTTAAGAACATTGACTAAGGAGGATTAATAAAGATACAAGCTCATCCTTTATATTTTGATGCTACCAATGTATTGTTCAATCCTGGCAATAGCATTGTTTTTGTGTGGGAATTATGGAAAATAATTCACTTTCATGAGAACTGTTCCCCACTTCTCCTCCGTTGATTTTTGATCACCTCATTTTTAAAGCACTTCACAGTAGTTCATACTGCCACCTAGCATTGTCACCCACAGTACCCAGTGCTAGAAGGACATGGAAACCGGAAACTTTTTAGATAAATGCCTGTTGATTTTGCATTTCCCTTTCCCAGTGCAGTTGAGAAAATTGGTTAGCTTCGTTGTATAGAATGCAATTGGCTTGGGTCAAGTGAGTGAGAAGAAAACGCGATAGCATTTCCTCCTCCATAGACTTAGTGAGTGACCTAACCTTTCAGTTTATTCACAGATTATATTCTTTGACAGAAAAGAGCAAAATTTACAGCTCAGTGGAGAAAACAAATCTGCAAAACCGTGATGGTAAATTCTAAATTCTGGGATGGTGACCATGCTTTCTAGAAGGAAAGATGTCAATTTAGTGTGTGCAGTCAGATGAGACTTCCTCTCGAAGTTTGCGAGTCATCACTGTCATGCTGTCAGCTCTTTGTTGCCTCCCTGATTCCCATTTTATGTCACCCTTACATTTTATTGCACTGAACACCCAGGTTATAGTCCAACAAGTTTATTTTGAAAACACAAGCTTTTGGAGCCTCCCTCCTTCAGAACTATAACCTGGTATTGTGATTTTTGACCTCGTCCACCTCAGCCCAACACAAGTGCCTCCGCATTGTGGCTTTATTGCATTGTTGGTTATTTACAGCACCTGGGATACAAAGTTAAACAAATCCAGCAGTGAGCCTGTGACTGTGTCAGGCTCACTGATGTCAAACATAGTCCTTCCCTCTCCCTGAAAGTTTGCAGCTTTGCTTCGCTGTGCGCTGCTCACATAGATGCCAAAATGCTTCCAAGATATTTGTACGTACTTATAAAATATGCAATGCCTACGAAAGAAATGGTCCTCATTACCGATTTTTGTATATGTAAACTGAGCTTTATTTTGCTTTTTGTTGATGTGCAGGCGTGTTACCTTATGGTGCTGTGTTCGTGGAGCAAGTGGTTGCTTTCCATATGAGTAACTTACAAACCCACTGCAGTTTTTTTAAACAATCTCCACTAATTTGACACTATTCAGACTGTTGCTGACTTCTTAACGAAGACAGAGATACTGTTTGATTTACCTACATTCTGGTTAAATATGCAGCAGATACAATCCAACTCCTATATAAACTTGCATCTCACCAATACAGTAATCAGTACACCCACTGTGTGTTGGCCACCAGATTATTTGGCTTCTTGAACAAAGATTAATTAGTTAAATTTTCTTTAATATCTAGCAACAAAATTGTACTGAAATATTAAGGAAGCCTGCAGACTTCAACACCTTTTTCTACCAAGTTGTCTCATTTGTGCACTTTGCAGTATACTGTCTTAAAACGTGCTCATTGTTAGTAGCTATCTACGGTATAAGTTGTTTGGAAGAGTATGGCATAACACCCTTTTTGAATTAAAAATTAATTTAAAATTAGCCAAAAAAGAGCAGAAATTGCTGAAACTACTGTGGATCTGGCACCATCTGTGGAGCAAGAAACAGTTTTTGACTGAAGTCAGTGTCTCCTTCTCATTTGTTTTCCTTGGGTCTTGAGTTTGAATTGAAAAGGTTTTCATACAACACAGCAAATAAACAGGAATGGGCCACTTGGTCCCTTCTTCACCGTACAGTAAGATCATGCCTCAGCTCTGCACTTCCGTCTATAAGCAATTAAACCTTTTTGACTCCTTTTTCATTTTGGAAAGCTGGAAGAGTAGCAGGCAGGATTAAAGCCACCATATTTGCCCAAATTGTTGTGGTCAAATGTCAACGAGAGTTTGAGGAAACATAGCTTCTGAAACTCCAGGCTTTCCCAATGGCATGTGTAATCTTGAATAATAAAATTGACAAAATATGTACACTTCATTGCAATTCATCCATTCAAGCTGAAAGGAGTTATGGGCAGAGAATCTCATCAGTCAAAAATTGGATATCATTGACCAGGCCAGCATTTATAGCCCATACTTAATCCTGTTGGGGTGAGGTGGTGGTGGATGGCCTTCTCAAACCCATTGCAGTCAAGATGTGAGTTTGCTCGCTGAGCTGGAAGGCTCGTTTTCAGATGTTTTATCACCATTCTTGGTAACATCATTTGTGTTTAGGTTTCTGTGGGTCGGTGATGTCATTTCCTGGGATGGTGTCATTTCCTGAACAGGAAATGACATAAACGTGAAATGACATCACCGACCCAAGGAAACCTAAACACACACATAGAAAGTGGCACATAATACCAGCGCTTCACTGGAGGCTCACTGATGTTACCTAGAATGATGACGAAACGTCTGAAAACGAACCTTCCAGCTTAGGGAGCAAACTTACATCCAGAACTTTAACCTGAGCTACAAATCTTCTTAAACTCGCTACCATTGCAGTCAAATTGATGAAGCTGCTCCCACAGTACTCTTAGGTTAGGGACTTCCAGAATTTTGACCTAGTGACTGTCATTATGGGTAGTGTTGCATAGGACTAATGAGCATTTATCAGCTATTCATCCTTTTTGGAGCCTGTTCTGCCATTCAAGAAAATTACCTCTGACTTGGTTGTGCTGTCAGTTCCACTTCACTGTTCACAGCCCCTCTCCCTGTATTCCCTGACTCCCTTGTCCATCAAAAATCTGTCTAATACAGCCCTGCATAAAGAGATTCAATGACTCGGCCTCTGCAGTTTCCCAGGGAACAGAATTCAACAGACAGTATTAATCCTCAGAGAAAAGAAAGTCTTGTACCTCTGAGTTAGATTGTGATCCTACTTATTCTGAAACTGTGTACTCTTGTTCTAGACTGTCCCTCAAGTAGAAGCATTCTTTCAGAATCTCCTTTGGGCCTAAAATGTTTCAGTGAGATCACCTCTTAAACTATGGGTAAATGCCTACTCTGGTCAACCTTTCTTCATAAGATGAGCCCTTTATTCCCAGGAAAGAACTGGAACTGAATCAACCTTTTTCTGAACTGTTTTTAACAATTATATTTTAAGTGAGAGACTGAAATTATGTACTTCAGATGTGTTCAAAAATCTTGTGCAGCTGCAGTAACACTCTTTTTTTCCTGCTTTTTAGATTCCATCCCCTTCCAACAAACACCAAAACTCTCTTTGCCTTCCTAGTCACTTGATTTACCTTCATACAAACATTTTGTGATTCATCTGCCAGGACATCTAGATCTTTGTGTACCTCCCAGATACTGCAAATTTTGCCAGTTAAATAAAATGCTGCTTTTTTTGGTCCTCCTGCCAAAGTGAACGCATTCGCAAGTTCATGTCATACTCAGTCTGCCAAATATTTATTCACTCACTTAATTTGTCTGTATCCCTTTGCAGGTTCTCTGTCCTCTTGGCAACATTCTCAGCAATATCAGTATCAGTAAAGCTTAACCTCCTTACACTTAACACCCACCTCAAAGGTTATCAGCATAGATTGCAAGTAGTCAAGGTGCCAGCATGGATCCTTGGACATTCTACACAAAAGAAACCACCTTATCTCTATGCGTTCTGTTTTGTTAGCTAACCAATCCTTTGTCTATGCTAACTCGTTACTGCTGACATCACGAGCTCTTACTTTGCACCGCAGCCTTTGATATGGCACATTATCAAGTGCCTTTTTAAGAAAGCCAAGTGTGCCACACGCACAGGTTAACTTTTACCCACGTTGTCTGTTATTTCGTCTAAACACACTCTTAGTTGAACAAGATGCTCTTTTCTCAAAGCCATGTTAGGTCTGCCTGATCACATGACAATTTTCCAAGTATCCTGCAATAACTCCCTTAATAATGGAAGAATGGATTCACTGCGTTCTGCAAGTTCTTGCATTGCTTCTCGTTGACCATGCTCACCACAGCTAAGGAACACCAGTTGTGGATATAGACTAGTGGATTAAGTGCCTGGTCCTGCTTTGTCCACAGTGATGTTGAACATTAGTGTGTTATTGGTAGTTACAACTGTCTAGGTCAGCTGACAGCATTCAGCCATGTTACTGACATATTCTGCTGGGTGGTGAGAGGAGCTTTGGGGAAATGGGAAGTCACTTTTGCTGTAAAATATTTATCTCCTGACCTGCTGCAGTAGATGCTGATATTTTGTTTTTGTTAATGGCCTAGTTGAATTTCCAGTCAATTATGACATCCAGTATGCAGATAGTGGGGAGATCTGCAATAGTATTTGTGGTTATGTATTCTCTTGTCTGAGATGGTCAGCATCTCGTGCATTTGCAGCTTAAACATGAGTTGCTCCTTCTCACCCACTATGACCCCCATTGAACTGTATCCCATTTTACACTAGTAGGTTAATACCTCTGAGGGGAGGAAACAGTCACTCGGATAAATCACAGTAGAAATTTGCAAGTGGCTTTAAAAAAAGGAAATTGTGTATAGGCTAGACTTTACAGTTAGTAAAAATCTCTAATTGTCGTGTTAAACTCAGTTGTCTGCCATTATTGCTGGTTTTTCATGCTCCTACTGCTTGTTTTCTGCGTGTAACCTTTTAAAATGTCATTAGGCTCATAAAGTTGACTTTATGTTGTTTGCACTGTCACTAGAACACCATTTTCCAAAGGATTATCAATCTGGCACCTTGTCCCTCCTTTGCTTATCCAGCCTCCCCCTCCAAAGCTACATCTAAATTAATTACCTCAATTAATCCATGTGATCATGAGTTGCACACTGCCCAGACATTCTGGGTAAATATTCTTCTTCTAAATTCCCAATTTGATTTTTGCCATTTATACCGGTGGCCTCTACCTTTTGCTCTTCTCCACAAGTGAAGACACTCCATTTGGAGTTGACTTCAGTTTTCCTCTGAGGGAAAGAGGTAAATGCAAAATGTACAGGCAAATCAGCTGCTGGCCTGGGAGAGTTGGATGTTTTTTAACTACGTGCATTCAAAGTTATGGTGAGTCCACAGAACCAATGGGTGGATTAGGTCTGCAAAGTGGCCCACACGGAACAAAAGATGGTATTTCACTTTCTAATGCCTTCTCTTTCGTGAGTAATCATCAAGGAAAGAGATTTATGGTAATTTAGTGAGTGGGTGGTTGGCTAGATGATGCAGTGTAGCGGCACACTGGCCGTGGCGTGAGCACATTAGTTCATGATATTCTGCCAGGGGCAAGTCATTGAATTTGGTGCTTATTGATAGTGGGGAAGGAGGATGAGAGCTCACCTGAGGTCTAGGCCTGTTGCTGACAACACCCATATAAGGCACTGTCTTGTACCAGAAACCTTAGAAAAATACCCATTAGGAAGATTAAGAAGTCTACCTGTTGCTATCTTGAGGAAATAGTGTAACTATTTTTAGTTTTAGGTGCAAGAGGGTTTCTTTGACTTTAGAAAATATATACTGAAAAGATTCCAACCAAAATTGACCATTGATATGATCACAAGGCACTGCTGTTTTGATAGTACTAAAGCCATTGATTTTAAACTCCACTTCAGGACCAGTTTAGCTCCACTTTGAAGATGTTTCTGTTATGAGATTTGGGTTGACTGTTCTATGTGAAAACAGTTGTGGCCTTCTGGAATTTGTTTTAAAGCTGTAGAGCCCTCTCTGCTTTCGAGAGACACATTTTTCCCCCTTGTCTCCCCACCTCTTACTGCAGCAACAGGAAGCCCTTTGTGTTTGACTGTTTTCTTTCCACTTGTCGGGTTTTGAGATTTAGAAAAATTTACAACCTCATTTAGCTCTTGCTTATGGCTTAAAATGGCAGTGTGCTTTATGGTCACAGTGAGCATTGAGCATGGTCTATGCAGTCAGTTTGTACTGTTGATGCAACAGTTATGTCATTGTTTTAAAAAATATCACTGAACTAACACCTTTCCCATGTTAATGGGGAAAAGGGAATACAGGCCTGGAACGAACTGACCCCTGGCTGTGTTCCCAGTTGAAGGGTTAGATCATAAAACTGAAAGGCAAGTGTCTGGGAACAAGCGTAAATGTTGCAATGGTTAATAGCTGATTGCTAAAGGCATTGTAAATGTTATCAATTTATTACTCTGAATATCATTTGAGTTGTATATGTTCTCATTGTTTGGGAATGTTCCCTAATCCTAAGTGTTGGAGAAGACTTGAAACCTCCCAAAGTGGTTTAGTTCACTAGATTCTGGAAAAGTTCCATGAACACACCATTACTCCTCCAGTAACTGTTGAAATTCCGTTCTCTTAAAATTATTTTGCTTTGGATGTGGAGAATTGCAGCATTTTAATTTGAGCCAATGATTTGATATTTACTGAGGCTTTCACGGAAACTGGGTGGAATCACAGGACAATATTTCCAAAACGTCAACAGTTCCTGAATCTTGCTTGAAACAGGGATTTGTTGCTGAAGCTTTTCATCTTGCATTCAGCAGGGCAAAGGCAAGAATACCCAAAGTTTTTAAATGTTCTCAACAATCTATATTTAAAAATACAAATAATGAATTGAGATCATTTTGAAGTGTGGCATTTTGCTTTTTATTCTAATGATTGCAAGTTGAGAATTTTCAGCATGTCTCAACAAAATTCAAGGCCTGCAAACTACAAAGTTTTAGCTCTTGAATCCAAATTAATAAAAATGTAATCATGATTTATTCATGAGCCAGAAGGTAATGTGACAAGATATGATTGTGGAGCTGTTACAACACTTAGATGTTGATTCAAATTGTCACTAACATCAGACGTCCCTTTTCTGTGTGGTTGCACTACTATTTCTTTGTGTAGATAAAGTGTGGAGCTGGATGAACACAGCAGGCCAAGCAGCATCTCAGGAGCACAAAAGCTGACGTTTCGGTCCTCTCTGAAGGGTCTAGGCCCGAAACGTCAGCTTTTGTGCTCCTGAGATGCTGCTTAGCCTGCTGTGTTCATCCAGCTCCACACTTTGTTATCTTGGATTCTCCAGCATCTGCAGTTCCCATTATCACTGATACTATTTCATTGTGTAGTCAGGTCTTGGTGTTACTGTAACAAAAGCTGCAGCCATGAATTGACTGTGTTTTCTTCTCTACCCTCTTGCTGAGCAACACCGCAGGAAAGATCCCACTGTACCAAGAAGCAAAAGATTTCCGTCTCTGGTCAGGTGCTAACTGGGCTTGTGTAGCACAGCCTCGGGATTCTCCAAGCATTTGAGGGGCCAAGGCAGAAAAACGGGCAGGATTTCCCACAGCTGCTCACTGCCTAGTTGAAAACAGTGTGTGCCAACAGATGACGACTGGACTGAGTTGGATCTTGAGCAAATTGTCCATTGCTGTCTGGGTTCATGATTTGAAATTTAAGGAAGTTAATGGGATTGCACCCTGTTAATTTTTTGTTGTGGGATTGTGGTGTGTTTTTTTTTAAACTGAGTATGTGGCATTCATAAAGGACTGAATGGATCACACATTTGGGAGGATGGGGAATTTCAAGTCTTCAACTACATTGGAACAGGAGAATATTTCAGTTTTTGTCTGTCCATAAGTGTTGCCTTTATGGCAGGGCACCTAATCTGTAAATAATTGCTATGTTTAACATTTGAATATTCAGTGTTGGAACGGATTTGTTTCTCAGCAGGATGAATCTCAACAGCTTTCAGAGCAATTTCACCATCGAAACCTGCACTAACAGCTGCTTTGAAATGGCAGCATTTTAAAACAAAGGGGAAAAAATGCATTTAAAAGATTTTTTCCAGTTGTGATATGCTGCTTTCATTTTCATGGAGAAACACAGAAATAAAATCCATATTGCTGAGGTTGTGGAGTGAAATCAATTCCTTCATCTAAAATCTATTACTCTCCATTTCTTTCCCTAGGTTCTGACCTGTGCCACTTTTGTTGACTCCTGCAAGCCTATTGCCCTGAAGACTGCTGGGAAAATGCAGTGTTCATTTGGCGTGTCATCATGACTTTGTGCAGTGGATTTAAAACTAAATGTGTCAAAACATATTAATTGCAATTCCCGGTCTGGAATTTCAGCACTGATCATTCCAGTATACTATGCAGGGAGTGCTCCCTCTTCAGAGGTGTTGTTTTTCAGTGGAAGCCTTAGATGGAGACTCTATCTTCTCCCTCAGTTGGACATAAATATCCCCTGGCTTTATTCAATCCTTCAATACTTATCTTTTTTTTAAAAACTGATTTTGGTTAGTATTACATTGCTGTTTGTAAGAGCTTGCTGTATTTTCTGCATTACAATAGTGACTACTCTTCAAAGGAACTTCATTGTGACTTTGAGATTAGTGATCCCTGGTGATTTTTAAAATATAAATTTTGGATTTTTTTTCATTCAAATACTGTGTGGGGCTTCTATAATGCAGTAGTGATAGGGCTGATTTGAATAGGAAAGTGCTAATTTTGACCCTCAGTTAACAACAAAATGTGTTGACCGTTTTCAGGATGAAAGAAATTTTCACTCCTGCTCACTCACCAATCATTACTGGTGACCAGGAATTTTGGTGTGTAAGTGTGTTGAGTGAAAAGATTATGTAATTCAGATGGAATATCCACTCTGCTGAGAGAGTCATTCTAACCCTCAACCTCCCTTTGCTCATTGGTTCGACCACGATCTAATCAGAACTCCAATTACCTGCCTTAGTTTTCTTTATATACGCAGTAATCTTGCACTCATCAGAACAATTTGCAAGAATGGTAATTCAAGTGGGGAAACCAATATTAATAATCAATCAGAGGAACAGCAGTTGATTGGCAAGGAGACCCTGACTGGCATTAAAACCATCTCGAGCAAAAAGTCTACAAATCAATCTGCTACTATGCAATAAAAGCAAAATATTAATTGAAATTAAAACCAGAAACTGTACAAGCATGTAACTGGGTCTGTATTTTTGATTTGGGTTCTTCCCATATTTTAAAAAAAGGGATGTTTCAGTGGTTTAGGTAATCTCAAAGCACTTGGTACTCTGACTGTACCGAAATGTGGCTTGGATTTGGATGTGAAGAAAAGTGTCCCACTTATGATGTGTGAAGAATGGAAGTTGTTCAGCTCTCTGCTCAAGGTGCTGTTATGTTGAGGATGGGGTAGACAACGGGAGCAAAAGGCATTTCATCTGCTGAAATTACTGGAATCCTTTCACTGACCTCTGCCAATGCTCCTGGCTAGAGCCAAGGACCACTGCATTAGAAAAAGGGGCAGGCTTTTTGAAAAAGTAGAAAACAGGAGCGAGAGCAGACCATTCTGGCCTTGTTGAGTCTGTTCTCCCATTCAATATGATGATTATTTGATGATTCAACTCTGTCCCCTATTCCTACTTTCACCCCATACCTTTTTTCTCTTCGAACCTAAGAACTATATCTAACTCCTTGTAAAAACATTGTGTTTTGGCCTTAACTACTTTGTGGCAGAGAATTCTGTAGGCTCACTGGTCTCTGGGCGAAGAAATTTCTCCTCATCTCAGTCCTAAGTGGCCTACGCCCATAACCTTATACTGTGATCTGTCACCAGGAGTGTCATTCCTTCATTTATCTTATCTATTGTTCAAATTTCATAGGTTTGTATGGGATTACACCTCTTACCCCACCCCACCACCCCCCCATGTTTCCTGAACACTAGTGAATAAAGTCCTAACTGATCCAGTTTCTCTTCACACATCTGTCCTGCCATCCCAATTTGGATAATAATCTGCTTTTCTGTTTTTGCTACCAGTTTGGATAACCTTGTGTTTCTCCACAGAATTCATCTACCATGTATTTGCCCACCCACTGAACTTGTGCCAATCACACTAAAGCATCTCTGCATCCTCCTTTTCAATTCACCCTCCCATCCAGTATTATGTCACTTGCACAGTTGGTGATATCACTATCACATCGCTCATCTAAATCGTTAATACATATTGTGAATCGCTGCTGTCCAACCATTGATCTCCCCAGTATCTCACTAGCCACTGACTGCCTATTGTTTATTCTGGCAATTGGTTCTGCTTTAAGACTAGAATGAAGACCTTTTTCACTCAAAGGATGGTGAATCTGGAATTCTCTTCTGTGGAGACTCAGTCATGGAATATACTAAAGATTGAGATCTACAAAGTTCCACATATTAGCATGAAGTTCTACAGGGATAGTATTGAAAAATGGGGTTGAAGTAGAAAGACATGATCTCATTGAATAGCAGAACAGGCATGAAGGGCCTCCTACTGTTCTATTTTTAGTGGTCGCGTGTACTTCCTGGCTGAAACTAGCACTGAAATGTTTTTTTTATTGTGCAAGATTCTTTTGAAAAGTACAATTACTAGTGATTTAGCATTATTTTAAAGGAACTTCACTTGACAATAATCTGCTTGAAGGAAAGCTGTGAATGGATAAAGAAAAGTTGGTTAGAAATGTTGAGACCAAGACATAACTTGATACTTCTGAAGGAGCTAGCTCACCCTTGAGTTCTAAGCCTTTCCCTGTCTCCAATCTCTGTAGCTAAGCTCGTCTAGTCCTTGAACCTACAGTGATCTCTGTTTCTGATCAAAGTGTGTCTGTTATTTCCTTCACCCCCATCATTAGACCCTAAACACTGCAGGTCTTTCTACCTTTTATAAGACCATGATGCATAAGAAAGGTCGGCTGCTCTGATTCCTCAACTCCACTTCCCTGCCTTTTTTCCACATCCCTTAATACTGATTAAAGATTTGTCCATCCCTGCTTTGAATGTGCTTAATGATCCAGCCTTATCGGCCATCGGTGGTTAAAGAATTCCACAAATTCACAACCTTCTGAGAGAAGAAATTCTTCTTTATCTCTGTCTTGTATGTGTGGCGCCTTAGCCTCAGTCTATGTCCTCTGGGATTATAGGATCTGCCACAGGGAGAACCAACCTGTCTGCATTTACCTTGTCAAGTCCTCTAAGCCTCTTGTGTGTTTCAAAAAGGTTGTCACCCATTCTTCTATATTCCAGTGAGTACAGGCCCCATGTCCTCCACCACTTTTCATAAGACAGTCTCTCGGTTCTGGTATCAGCCTAGTGAGCCTTCTTCAGACTGCCTCTAATGTCCTAATTATTTCCTTATAAAAGGGGCGCAAAACGATTCACAACATTCCAGCTATGGTCTGACTAATGCCTTGTATAATTTTAGCAAAATTCCCTGCTTTTGTTTTCCATTCCCTTTGAAATAACAGCCACGTTCCACTTGCCTTCCCTATTACCTGCTGAGTTTGGGTCCCAGCTTTTTATGTTTCATGGGCCAGGTTTCCTCAATCTCTCTGTTCTGTAGCTACTAGTTCTTTTTCAAAACTTACTTCTTTGACCAGTAACACAGTTTCTATCATGATATCTCATCCTTCAGCTTGATAACAGTTTGTCGTTTTAAAGCTTTTGATGAACCTTGGACATTTTACACTGTTGAGTTTGCGACATGAATGCAGTTTGTTTGTTGGTAGCTAATACTGGAACATACTGTGCTTTCCACTGAATAGCAATCCTGCATGTCACGGTGCTGGAGGGAAGATCCTCATGGGTTCCCACTCCTTGCGTTCTGCTGCTATCAACACTGCACCCTCCCCTCCCAAAACACTCCCAAGTAAAATTAGGAGGAGACAAGGTTTTGATCCCATCTCACAATACCCAGTCAAAGCTTTAAAAGATCAAAACTTCTCACTTCTTCAATTCCTGGTGGAAAGTGGTCGCCTGAGATACCGGAGAACTTCAGAAACTATACTAGAACTGAAAGAAGACAATTAATTATTTCAGAAAGTGTTTTTTTTTACAAATAGAAACAATTCCTGATTGAAAATATGTAAAACTTGTTTCTAAATTCACCCAAGTGCTGTCAAACTTTCCCTGCACCACCTCTTTCACAGATGTTCAACAACAATGACATATAAAGTGCCTTAACGTGATAAGCCAACCCAAAACGCTTCAACATGTCATAATACAGAATATGACATTGAGTGCCTACTCACATCATACGGTCAGAGTCATACAGCACAGAAACAGACCCTTCAGTCCAACCAGTCCATGCCGACCATAATCCCAAACTAAACTAATCCCATCTGTTTGCATTTGACCCATATCCCTCCAAACATTTCTTATTTGTGTACTTATCAAAATGTCTTTCAAATGTAGTATCTGCATCCGCATCCATTATTTCCTCTGGAAGTTCATTCCACACACGAACCATTCCCTATGTTAAAAAATTGCCCCTCATGTCTTTCTCCTTTCACCTTAAAAATATGCCTCCTAGTCTTGAAATCCCCCACCCTAGGGAAAGGATGATTGCTATTCACCTTATCCATACACCTCATGATTTTATAAACCTTTAAGGTCACCGCACAACCTCGTAAGCTCTAGAGGAAAAAATCCCAGCTTATCCAGCCTGTTTTTATAACTCAAACCCTCCATTCCCGGCAACATCCTTGTAAATATCTTCTGAACCCTCTCCAGTTTAATAATACCCTTCCTATAGTACAGAGACCAGAACTGGACACAATGCACTAGCAGAGGTCTCACCAATGCACTGTACAACCTCAATGTAATGTCCCAACTCCTATACGCGAAGAACCCAGCAATGAAGAGAAGCATGCTAAATGCCTTCTTAATTAACCACCATATCTATATGTGATGCTAACTTCAAAGAATTATATGCCTGAACCCTTGTTCTCTCTGTTCTACAACACTGTCTGAGGCCCTATTTTAAATTCTGTAAGTCTTGTTTTGCCAAAATGCAATACCTCACATTTATCCAAATTAAATTCCATTTGCCACTCTTCAGCCCATCGACATAAAAATTAATCTAAAAATTCTGTAGCCCTCTTTTCTCTCTCTCTGCCATTTCGTTTTTATCAACTGTGTTGCATTTCAATGTATTGGAAAGATTTATAGCATTAAAGCTGCTATATGAATGTAAGTTTAATTGTTGATCAATGCCCTTGAGCATCAGGAGAAAATCAAGATTCTAGAAATCTGAATTAAGAACAGAAAATGCTGTGTTATCAGTGGTGCTGGGAATGAGATGGGTCAAGTATGCAAAAATACATGCAGAAGAATAATCACTGCTTCCTAACAGTGGAGAAATGCTAGGAACTAGCACAAAGTAGCACCTCTAAATTGGAATGAAGCTATTTTTGACTAGAGTAAGAAAGGATTAATCCAGGGTAAAGGAGAATCAAATTTTGATAGGAAAAGCTAATAGAATATTGGGTGATTTTGAAAGAAAAGGCATTCCTGATACACTCCAAGTGACACCTCAACAGTACAACATTTCATCAGTGGAACAACAGAACCTTCTGCCCATGTGGAACTTGAAATGATGACCTTCAGGCTCAAAGGTGGGAGCATTAGGCCATTCAGCCATATCTGACACATTCACTGAATTAAAGACTACTTTTGGAAAAATAATTTTCACACAAATCTCCCAGTTGTTTAGAGGGTCCTGAATCAATAAAATGGATTTTTCTCTCACAATCTTAACCAAAATCACAAATCCATAGATGTGTCTGTAACATCAAAGCAACCACCAAGGAAGTTCAATAAAACCTGCCTCTATTTATGTGAGATGGACATACTGAACTCAGTGATTACACCACGTTTATGACCAGCTAAAAATGCTCAATTTACCATCAGCTATTTCAGTCAAGGCTTCAAAAATATTGAGTCATGGTGATGATTTGCTACTTTAAATATTGATAATAAAATCACAGTCCACTCTCCAATTAATTCAATCTTTGCATTACTGCAATAGTAAACAGTACCTTGTGATCCACAAAACTATTACTGTCCTTTTTTAAAAAAACTTGAATGCGATGTAGGCAATGCCGGCTGAGACTGCATCTATTGCCTGTCCCAAGATAACCTTGAGATGGTGATGCTGTTGTGCTTTATTAAGATCATAAGACCATACAAATAGGAGTGGGAGTAGGCCATTCAACCCCTCAAGCCTGCTCCACTGTTCAGTAGAACCATGGTTGATCCAACATTCCTTACATCCACTTTCCTGCCCTTTCCCCATAACCTTTGCTTCCCTGACTGATCAAGAATCCATTTATCTCAGCATTAAATACACACAAGGACTCTGCTCCCACAGCCATCTGTGGCGAGGAGTTCCAAACACCCACAACTCTTGGAATAAAGACCAATGTTCGACTTGCCATCCCAATTATGTGCTGAATTTGGGTGCTAGGTTTCTGTGATTCATGGATTCATCCCAAATCCCTCTGTTCTGTACCAATAATTACTAGCACTTTAAAACCTACTTCTGACCAATCAAGTGGTCACCTATCATACTATCTATCTCCTTCTTTGGCTTAGTAACAATTTGCCTGTAAGTTCCTATGAAGGTCCTTGGACATTTTATTATACTGAGGATAATATATGAATGCAGGTTGTTAGTTGGTAACTAATACCAGAACATTGTGCAACATCTTGAACTGCTGCAGTCCATCTGATGTAGGTAGACTGTCAGTGCTGTTAGGGAAGGGATTGCCACAATTTTGACCCAGTGGCTGTGAAGAAACAACAATATATTTCCAAGTTAGGAGGGTGAGGACTTGGAAGGGATTGTGGTGTTCAGTGCTTGCTTTAATTTGCCCTTATACTTGCACATCTCTGAGGTCTATGCATGGCAAGGAAGGTATGTGTTGACATTCCACCTGGTACAAGCAGGACTTCCTAGCGATCACACAGCTTAGAGGGAGCATTACTGGTGTTCCTGGGTACCTGTTACTCCAAGTCAGTGTGCGAGCCCTGTTTGCAGCATTGACTTCCAATATCAAACTGAAGAGGTCCAAAGCAGAATAAAACCAAATTACCAAGAATGCCGCCAGCTACTCTTTGTCCTTCTCTGTGTTTGAAGTAATGCATTTAGAAGGTTCAGTCGAAGAATCTTTGGTGAATTTCTGCAGTGCATCTTGTGAATAGTACACACTGCTGCTACCGTGTTAGTGTTGGTGTTGGAGAATGCTTGTGGATATGCTGCCAATCAAGTGGCTGTCTTGTCCTGGATGGTGTAAAGCTTCTTGAGTGTTGCTGGCACTGCACCCATCCAGGTGAGTGGGCAGTATTCTATCATAATGCCTTGTACAGCATTGTCAGGCTTTGGGAGTCAGGAGGTGAGTTATTTTCTAGCATATTGCTAACCTCTGATCTGCTCTTGCAGCCACTGCATTTATATGGAAGATCCAGTTCAGTTTCTGGCCCATAGTAACCTCCATAGACTCAGAGAGTCATAGAGCATGGAAACAGACCCTTCAGTCCAACCAGTCCATGCCGAACATAATTGCAAATGAGATCAGTTGCACTTGCCTGCTCCTGCCCCATATCCCTCCAAATCTTTCATATTCCTGTATCTGTCCAAATGTCGTTTAAACCTCTTCTACCAATTCATCAGGAAATTCTTTCCACATGCGAACCACCTTCTGTGTAAAAAAATGGCCTCATGTCTTTTATAAATCTGCCTCTTGTCACCTTAAAGATATGTTCCCCATCCTCAGGAAAAGACGACTACCACAAAATCTATACCTCTCATTATTTTATAAACTTCTTTCAGGTCACCTCTCAACGTCCTATGCTCCAGTGAAAGAAGTCCCAACCTATCCAGCCTTTCCTTAAAATTCAAACCTTCCACATCCAGCAGCATCCTGGTAAATCTCTTCTGAACCTCTCCAACTTTAAAAAGCCCAACTCCCTCTTTAGTTACTCTCTTTCTTGATAATATCCTCCAAAATAACGGGGCAACCAGAACTGGACAATGTTCCAGGAGAGGCCTCATCATTGTCCTGTACAACCTCAACATAATGTCCCAACTCCTACACTCAAAGAACTGAGCAACGAAGCTAAGTGTGCCAAATACCTTTTTAACCACCCTGTCTATATGTGATGCAAACTTTAAAGAATGATGTACCTGCACCCATAGGTCCCTCCGTTCTACACTATCCAAGGCGCTACCATTAATTGTTGCAGCAAAATGCAATCCCTTACATTTATCCAGATTGAACTCCATCGGCCATTTTTCAGCCCATTGATGCATTTGATCAAGATCCCTTTGTAATCTTAGAAAACCTTCTTCACTGTCTATGATACCACCAATTTTGGTGTTGTCCACAAACTTACTAGCCCTGCTTTCTGTATTTTCACCCAAATCATCCATATAAATGACAAACAAAAGAGGACCCAGAACCGATCTCTGTGGAACACTGCTAGTCATAAGTCTCCAGTCCAAAAAGCAACCCTCTACCGTCTCCTGCTGTTAAGCCAAATTTTTTTTATCCAATTGGCAAGCTTACCCCAAATCTTGTGACCTAACTTCACTAATTAGTCTACCATACAGAACCGTGTCAGAGGCTTTACTGAAATCCAAATAAACAATGTCTACTGCTTTGCCAAAATCAAACTTTTTGGTAACGTCCTCAAAAAAGGTCAATCAAGTTTGTGAGACATCATTTTCCTTGCACAAAACCATGCTGACTATCCCTAATCAATTTCTGCCTCTCTAAATGTCCATAAATTCTACCTTTTATAATCACCTCCAACAATTTACCCACAACAAATGTCAGTCTCAACAGGCCTATAGTTCCCTGGTCTCTCCTTACAACCTTTCTTAAACAAAGGTACATTAGCCGCCCTCCAGTCATCAGGCACCTCATCTATAGTTACAGATGACACAAATATTTTTGCTTGGGGGTCACATGATTTTGTTCCTTACTTCCCACAACATTCTGGGATACATTAGATCAGGTCCCAGAAATGTATTCACCTCTTTATCCTTTAAGACCTCCAGAAACTCCTCTTCGAAAATGTGAACTATTTTTGAAACATCAAAGTTTATTACTCTGCATTCTTAAGAGTCCATTACTTTCTCCACAGGTAAAAACTGATGCAAAATATTCATTTGGTATCCCTCCCAGCTCCTAGAGTTCAACAGAAAGATGGCCTCCTTGATCTTTAAAAAGGCCCAACCCTCTCTCTAGTTGCTCTCTTGCTCTCTGTGTTTGTAAAATTTCTTTGGATTATGCTTAACTTTACCTGCCAATGTTATCTCATATCCCCTCTTTACCTTCCTGATATCTATCTTAAAAATGCCCCTACACTCTTTATATTGACTAAGAGATTCGATTGAACCAAAATATCTAAAAAAAATTATTTTATTCTAGACCGAAACCTCAATATTTTTATTCATTCACTGTTCCTTAATCTTACCAGTCTTACCTTTCACTCTAGGGGGATTCAGTGATGGTAATGACATTGAACATAAAAGATTGGATGGTTAAATTCATTCCTGTATGAGATTGTCATGACCGAGCTCAAACATTACTTGCCACACATCGTCCCATACCTGGATATTACTTGCCACTTATCATCCCATTCCTGGATATTGTCCAGGTCTTGATCAATTTGGCCCTGGACTGCTTCAGTATTTGAGAGGTGAACGGTGCTGAACGTGGTGCAATCATCAGTGAATATCCCTACATCTGACCTTACAGAAGTGGGAAGATCATTAATGAAGTAGCTGCGGATGGTTGGCCCTACGATATAGCACGGAGGAACTTCTGGAAAGATGCCCTGGAGATGAAATGACTGACCTCGATCAACTATGAGCAATTTCCTGTGCCAGTTATGACCCCAACCAGCAAAGAGTTATTCCCCGATTCCCACTGACTCCGGTTTTGCTGAGGCAGTTTGATTTCACAGTAGGTCAAATGCAGCCTTGACGTTAAGAACAGTCATTCACATTTCACTTCTGAAATTCATCTATCTTGTCGATGTTTAAATTAAAGGTGTAAGAAAAATCAATTTAATGAATAAGCAGCAAGGTGGATTGGTGAGGATATTGCAGTGAATATTTCTCATGCATTTTAGCGAAACATTTCACAAGGTCCCAAATGGCAGACTGCTGAGAAAAATTAAAGCCCTTGGGATACAGGGGAATGTGGTGAGTTTGATCCAAAATTGATTTAGAGACAGGCCTACGGGACAGGAAAAGGCTCTTCAGCCCATCAAGTCGAAAACAAGCACCTAACTTTTCTAATTCTATTTTTAGCATTTGGCCCATAGCCTTGTATCTCATGGCTTTGTAACTGCACATCTAAATACTTCTTAGATACTGTGGATTTCTGCCTCTACCACCTTTGCCGGTAAATTTCCAGATTTCCATCACCCTCTGAATGAAAACATTTTTTCCTCAAAATCCCCTTCTAAATCTTTTGCCTCTACCTTAAAGCTATGTCCCCAGTCAAAAGATCCTCCTTATGTATACTTTGGAATTTTATACATACCCATCATGTCCCTGCTCCACCCTCATCCATCCCCTCTGCTCCAGCAAAATCCGGTCTATCCGATCTTGCTTTGTAACTAAAACTGTCCAATCTCGGCAACAAGAACAAACGATAATGGTCAACAGATATTTTCCAGTGGTGTTTACTAGGCAGTATTGGATTCTCGCTGCTTGTGGCATATTTTAATGATTTCAACTTAAATGTGAGAGGCAATGATAACGAAATTTGCAAACAACTGAAAAATATTAATGGTTTGGTCAAGAGGGTGAAAAAGTGGCAAATGGAATCAAGCCCTAGAAGCGCAAGGTTATGCATTCAGGGATGGCAAACAAAACAAGGGAACAAACAGCGAGGCATTGAGAGGGGCAGAGGCAATAAGCGATTTTGGAGCACGTATTCACAGGTCCGCAACTGTGGCAGGACACTGAAATAAGGTGGTACATACATATGAACTGTTTTCCATCACTGGCGGAGGTATTGAATACAAAAAGCAAGGATGTAATGCGGGAACTATACAACGATTAGGCCACAGCTGGAGTTTCATTGAAAGTTCTGGTCACCACATTATAGAAAAAAATGCCATTGCTTCAGAGCATGCAGACAAGATTAAAAGAATCCTGCCAGGATTTGAAAATTGCAGGTTTGCAAAAAGATTTGGATAGGTTAGGGTTGTTTTCCTTTGAGCTGAGTGAGTGAAATAATGCAGGACTTGGACGGAGTGGACAGGAAAGACCTTTTTCTCACAGCGTAGCAGTCAATTACTAGGGACACACAGTGTTAAGATGCATTAGAGGAGACGGAAGGGAAATCATTTTCACCAAAGGGCAGTGGGAGTCTGGAATTCACTGCCCAGTTTGGTGGTGGAGATGGAAACCCTCAACTCATTTAAAAGGTAACTGGATCCACACGTGAAATCCTAGAACCTGCAAGGCTACAGACCAGATACCAGTACATAGGATCAGAATGGGCAGCTAGTTCATTCAGCTGGGCAGACGGGATAGGTTGAATAACCTTTCTATGCTGTGGACACAATAGCTGAGTGGGTAAATGGTATGCTTGTAATAAAATACATTTCAGAAGTACTAGTAAGTACATTCAAACTGAGAAAAACCACCACTGTAGGAACTTTAATCATTTACACTTAATTGAAAAGGTCTTGTGTTTGGTAAAACGTGACTTCTTCCCAATAACCCTCCGTTCTATCTGGGAAAGATCCTGGGTCACTTATTCAAACTCCAGCTATGTATCTCACCCTCTCCAGCAGTACAGTTAGGAGCTTTGTCTTTAATATTTTACAGTGAAGAATAAAGTGGTATTAGTGATCCTACCTAGACAGACCAGGGTCTTTTGCTTTTTCTCCAAATTAGCAATCTGAAAGTAGACTGCAGAAATCACACAGACAAGAAAATACACATTAAATAGCTTTCATTAGCTTCTGAGAGTATTAAATAGTGACTCCCTTCCCTAACAGCATGACATGTAAATTCAAATACATTTTATTACCATCATGTAATTATTTACATTTTGTTACAGTTTGTCGTCATGAACAAAAACTATTGTAATGATGGAGATGTTTACTCTGTTTTGTTGGTGAGACTTTTGATGTACTGCCAGCCTTTCTGAGTGTATTCGTTACATTTTGTAGGTGCAGCAGACAAGAAGCCTGCAGTAGCTTCAACACCTGCGAAACAATTTAAACAAAAGCTGGTTAATCTGGAGATTCTGCTCGGTACAGTACCTTCCTACAGGTACAGGCACAGGCAAACTTACTAGAGGTATTCTGCATGGTACAAGTTTTTGCCAGCTGACTGTAACATGGCCACAACTATTCCATTACTTAACCCAGTTGCCCAGTCTACATGGAGTAGCAGAGCTCAATGTTGGGAAGTCCCAGTATCTCTAGCCAAAACATCAACCAATCACTGACACTGACAAATGAGCTGTGCATTTCTAGCATCTTTCTGCTGTTATTTGTTATTGTCTTTATAAATTATCCAAAGAGCTCATCCAATCTTCAGAACACTCCTCTCCACTTCTGAGACATTTTTCCACCCAATGGCTAAACAGTCCAATGTGGCAAGACACAAATCATTCTGAATTCTATCTAAAAGTCAGAGACTTATTCTCCAGTCACACCTAGTCATAGAGCACAAGCAATCAATCTATATCACGTACCTGTTCTTACTCTTCATCTGGAGTTGACTACTCCAACCATGTAAAGCTGGCATTTCCCTAGCATTTGTTATACAATTCATTTTTCATGACATTACGTTTGTTGTTCATTAGAACATGAGGTAGACTTGAATAGGGAATACTTTATTGTAGGACTCTCTGCTCGACAGTCAGTCTAAGACTGAGTCCATAGCTCCTGTGCCAGGTCACCTGACCCAGTCTCTTAAAAGAGGCAGTACACACCCAACTACAGGCATAACACCATGCATCTTTTATTTCAACATTCCCCTTAGCTATATATCCAATCATTACTATTATACAGGCATTGTAACTTATATGTACATTGCCAGGAATATTTAGAAAAACAAATGGACAAGGAAAACCACACTTATGTAGTCTACACTGACATAATCAGTCTCTCAGTAGGTCAGTGATTCCTAGAAGACCATCCTCTTGTCTCAGGAACATTTTCTAGTTTAGTCCCCTAGACTTTCAGAAGCTCCTGTTGTTTCACAGATACCTCCCTCTCTGACTGGCTGTTGTTGCCTTCTTTGATGCTGCCATTATCTCTCCCTGGGTGTTGTGGCCAACCACGGCTCAGAGACACATGATTGCATCGGCACTACTTGTCCCATATGGATTAGCTTGGTGTTCTGAAGTAATTCCCGCTGTTGGTAAGGTGAAGTGACCAGCTGATCCGCACTCTCCTCCAGGCCAATGCATCCCTAGGCTGCATTGTAAATGATAACAGTCCTGTTTGAATTACTACCACCACAGCGATCTATTTTTCTCACACTATAATTCTGGGCCAACACAGTCTCGCCTCTTTGGAATTGTCTCAACCTTGAGGTTCCCACTCTTCTAACCATCTGTCCTTCTTGATTTCACTGTACCACCTCTCAGGTCTTTTCTGGCCCCTGTAAATCAAACATAGAACATAGAACATTACAGCACAGTACAGGCCCTTCAGCCCTCGATGTTGTGCCGACCTGTCATACCGATCTCAAGTCCATCTAACCTACACTATTCCATGTACGTCCACATGCTTGTCCAATGATGACTTAAATGTACCTAAACTTGGTGAATCTACTACTGTTGCAGGCAAAGCATTCCATTCCCTTACTACTCTGAGTAAAGAAACTACCTCTGACATCTGTCCTATATCTTTCACCCCTCGTGCTCGCCGTCACCATCCTAGGAAAAAGGCTCTCCCTATCCACCCTATCTAACCCTCTGATTATTTTATATGTTTCAATTAAGTCACCTCTCAACCTTCTTCTCTCTAAGGAAAACAGCCTCAAGTCCCTCAGCCTTTCCTCGTAAGACCTTCCCTCCATACCAGGCAACATCCTAGTAAATCTCCTCTGCACCCTTTCCAAAGCTTCCACATCCTCCTTATAATGCGGTGACCAGAACTGTACATAATACTCCAAGTGCAGCCGCACCAGAGTTTTGTACAGCTTCACCATAACCTCTTGGTTCCGGAACTCGATCCCTCTATTAATAAAAGCTAAAACACTGTATGCCTTCTTAATAGCCCCGTCAACCTGGGTGGCAACTTTCAAGGATCTGTGTACATGGACACCGAGATCTCTCTGCTCATCTACACTGCTAAGAATCTTACCATTAGCCCTGCACTTTGCCTTCTGGTTACTCCTACCAAAGTGCATCACCTCACACTTGTCTGCATTAAACTCCATTTGCCGCCTCTCAGCCCAGCTCTGCAGCTTATCTATGTCTCTCTGCAACCTACAGCATCCTTCGTCACTATCCACAACTCCACCGACCTTAGTGTCGTCTGCAAATTTACTAACCCATCCTTCTACACCCTCATCCAGGTCATTTATAAAAATGACAAACAGCAGTGGACCCAACACCGACCCTTGTGGTACACCGCTAGTAACTGGTCTCCAGGATGAACATTTCCCATCAACTACCACCCTCTGTCTTCTTTCAGCAAGCCAATTTCCGACCCAAACTGCTATATGTCCCACAATCCCATTCCTCCGCATTTTGTACAATAGCCTATTGTGGGGAACCTTATCGAACGTCTTGCTGAAATCCATATACACCACATCAACCGGTTTACTCTCATCTACCTGTTTGGTCACCTTCTCAAAGAACTCAATAAGGTTTGTGAGGCACGACCTTCCCTTCACAAAACCGCGCTGACTATCCCTAATCAATTTATTCTTTTCTAGATGATTATAAATCCTATCCCTTATAACCTTTTCCAACACTTTACCAACAACTGAGGTAAGGCTCACTGGTCTATAATTACCAGGGTTGTCTCTACTCCCCTTCTTGAACAAGGGAACCACATTTGCTATTCTCCAGTCATCTGGCACTATTCCTGTGGACAATGACGAGTTAAAGATCAATGCCAAAGGCTCAGCAATCTCCTCCCTGGCTTCCCAGAGGGTCTGAGGATAAATCCCATCCGGCTCAGGGGACTCATCTATCTTCACCCTCTGTAGGATTTCTAATAGCTCTTCCTTGTGAACCTCAATCCCTCCTAGTCTAGTAGCCTGTATCTCAGTATTCTCCTCAACAACATTGTCGTTTTCTATGGTTCTGAGCTGGCAGTTAAGGACACTGGTAAGCATTGTGTCATTGCATATGGCATGTTCCTGTACATGCTGAGTAACTTGTTGAGTCGCCATCCTAGCGAATCTTCCCCTTGTGAGACCTTTATGGCCTGCTTCCAGGTTTGTGAAAATCTCTTTGCCTGGCTGACGATCACAGGGTGACATGGAGCCAATCTCATGTCTGACTGTGATTTTCCAGGCGCACTTGTTCCAGCACTTTTCTTCTTGGGAAAGAACGCTCATTCTCCACATTAAACATCTACCTGATACAAACAACTTTCACCTCCTGGACAGGTAGCGGTGTAATTCTGGATGGTTTTTATGACAAACCCTTCCCCTCAGGACCAAGACAACCACTAGGCTCAAGACTGAGTCATTACAGGTAGTGGTCCACACTTGCCACTCTGACACTGGTACCTGGTTATTCCTGGGAAAATGTACATAATTTTCAGGTTCCAGTCAGAAACAACCTTATTTCCCGGTAAAGGTAGCACTGGCAAAGCATCTGCCTTGTCAGAGCTTCTCCAACTGTATGTATCTGATTTCCTACGAGTAGACTGACAGAGCCAGTGCCCATCTCTGCGGGCATGCTGCTGCCAGCAATGGTTAGCAGTCTGTGGTCTGTCAGTAGCATAAAGTACCATTCTCCCCTAGATTCGATCGCAGCCCGAGTGCCCTCACAACCACTTCTCTTGACGTTAGCTCTACAATCGTGCGCAGTTTCAAAGTCTAGGCAACATCCTTCCTCTCAACAAAAAAAAGAAAAACTGGTTTGAGGGCTGCATCCCAACCTCATCACTGGTTATTACGTTTGTGGTTCACCAGAACCATAAGTAGAACATGAGATGTACGAAGGGTAAACCTGAACAGGGAATTTTTTTTGTACGACTCTCAACTCCATAATCAGTCTTAGACTGCTGTCCCTCACACTCACACACACATGGAACAGTCAAATTCTGCTCTAAACAGCGGCCTCGTCTCTGCATCAGTAGTCACTGTTGCTTTGTCAATGCTACCACTACTGGGAAATAAAGTTGTTTCTTTAACACTCAGTTTGTGTAGTCCTGTTTCATTGATTTAACTTCCCTGCCTTGCCATTCCCCCAATTTAGCCACTTATGCATCTACCATTTTCAGGATCACGCTGCTGGCAAACGTGCCTTCCTCAGTCTAGGTTCCTAGCACTCTCTGTGGGGCCCCGCTATCCAACCTCTTTATAAAGCTCAGTATCAAATTACTGACTGATGTACTCCCATGTAACACCATGGGGATGCTCTTCTGTTTAAGATGCAAGTTGTGGCAAATAGCACAGATGCATGTAAGTAGGTGCAAGGTAAACACATGGGAACAAGCATTCAAGAAAAATGCTGACAGAATGAGATGAAGTAGAGCTGAAGGAGGCTCTTTTGGTGTGAACTCAACTCTAAATGATTCCTAACTTCACTGGACATGATCTAGAAATTGGCTGCCTTGACTTCTGATGACTTTTTGACGATACAGAAAATCTGAAAATGTGCAAAAATATATTCAAGTCTTGTTGCATTGTCCAAAATTATCCTAATATCACAGTGTTAATTGCAAGTTTAAAAGTGAATGTTCCTTTGTGATTTAAGTCAGTGCAACAAAATGTCAAATAGCAGACCGCGAAGCTCTGGCTCCAATGCACAACATTTAAAATTCTTGTCTTTAGCCCTAGTTATTAGAATGTACAGGAGAACAATTACCATCCTTCATAAAATTACTGTGTTTATAACTAAAGAGGAATATAAAGAATTGCTGCTACTGTTGAAGATCCAGTAATTCCTGCAAAAAAGCTGAAGGATCTGGGGTCCCAGTGCCGCTTCACAACCTAGTCACCTTCAATCATTGCAAATCCAGGCTCACACCAGTTTAGCGTCTGTTTGAAGTGACTTTTCAAAGGCGGGCATGAAGCTAGGCAACATTTTATTGAAGTTTATCTTTGGACATTTCACTTATTCATCTTATTTACCAGATCATAGGGCTATTCTCTCATTAAAGAGAGATGACTGGTGGAGGTTTAAATGGGTAGGCACTATACCTCAGGACAGGGAGAGAGGCTGAGAAGGGGTGATCGTTACAGAAACCTCAGCCACTGTAGGAACTGAATCCACAGTGGCATCACTCTGCATTGCAAATCTGCCATCCAGCTGATTTAGCTAACCGATCTATTATTTACCTGTATTCCAGTACTCATTAACGGGGACGTTCAGCTTGGGAGCCTCTGGTAGCTGTGAAGAGAATATAAATAGTCAGACATTATAGGTCAGGCTACAGCTGTTCCATTCATACACACATTCAACAATTCATGGATCACTGCTCAACATATATGCATAGGCATCATCGCCTTGGTTCAAATTACATAGAAAACATACAGTCTCACATTTACACAGGACACACATATACAACCATTCTTATCTTGAACACTTGAAAATATCTATGTTTGAGGGCATCAATGGCATAGTGGAATGCAAGAGGACTAATAACTCAAGCTAACATTCTGGGCAAACTGAGATAACAAGGTGTGGAGCTGGATGACACAGCAGGACAAGCAGCATCAGAGGAGCAGGAAGGCTGATGTTTTGGGCCTTGACACAGCTTCAGAAACATTCTGGGGACATGGGTTCAAATCCAACCACAGCAAGGAAATTTAGTTCAAAGAATTTAAATTCAATTAATAAATCTGGAATTAAAGCTATGCTGCTCCACATCAACAGTCATAAAATCCTCACCTATCCACTTATGCTTTTGGAAATAGCCCAGTAAGCCACTCAGTTCAAGGGCAATTAGGGATGATCGACTAATACTGGTCTCATCAGTGAGGAACACATCCCATCACAGTATTAAACAAAAAACTGTTATCAAGAAGGTATTAACAACTAGTTGGCTTGTTAAGTAATTTCAGATAGAAACACTACACTAATTAGACTGGAATTTAAGGATGACAGGTTTCCTTTCCTTTTATAGAACCCCAACACAACTTTGGCTTTGGACTGAGGAGATTTGATCAGAAAAGTTGTTTTCTTAAAAAAAGTTATTATAGTGGTTAAGAAATACTGGGCACAGGAACATTGGACTAGTGTGGACAAATACAGACAGACTTTGACCATTGCCCTCTTGTTCCTTTGATGAAGGTAACAGATTCATGCACACTGGAAAGTCTCAAATTCAGTCACAATTCAATTCAAAGAATTATTTATCACAGTCAGGAAAGCAGTCAAATACTCCAACCAAATCTCCTCAATCTAAAGGCATGGTTAACTTGAGGACTTCAATTTACAAAAGGAAGCGTAACCTGTTGTCTTATCCAGTTTGTCCACCACGTCACTCCAGTCACACTTTAACAGGGCAGAGACTGAACTGCTGTTTGAAATGCCAATAAAACATACAAGCAGGAGCCCATTCCGGCAATCGAGCCTGGTCCACTATTCAACAAGATTCATGACTGGTCTGATAATCTTCAACTCCGCTCTCCTGCCTTTTCTACATAACCATCAATTCCCTTAATGATCAAGAATCTATCTTTCTCAGCCTAGAACATACTCAATGACCCAGAACTCTGCAGTAAAGAATTCTGCAGGTTCTCTACCCTCAGTAGTAATCCCACCTCATCATGGTCCTAAACGGTCAACCCGAGATTATTCTCTCTGGTGCAAGAGTCTCCCACAAAAGGATACAACCTTTCCACGCCTACCACATCAAATCCCCACGAATCTTGTATGTTTCAATAAGGTCACTTCCGACTCTGACCTCCAATAAATACAGGCCTGACCAACTCAAACTTTCCTCATAAGACAGCCTCTCCATACTGAACCCTCTTTGCACTGTGTACAAAGCCAGTACATCCTTACTTAGACTGGAGACTAAAACGGTTCACAGCATTCTAGGTAAGGGGATGACTAATGTCTCATATAGTTTTAGCAAGACTTCCCTATTATTATACTCCATTCCTTCTAAAATTAAGGGCCAACATTCGAATTTGCTTTCCTATTACCAATGAACTTGTATATGCTAGCTTTTTATCATTCATGTACATGAATCCATAAGGCTGTGTTGCAGCTTTCTCCACTTGATTGAATTTTAAAAATAACATTTTATAATCAATATTTTCATCTATTCATCCTGCTGAAAAGTGCATAACCTCACACTTTCCCTGAATCATATTCCATATGCCAAGCTCTTGCCCACTCACTTAACCTGTCCATATGCCTCAGTCATTCTTAAAACATGCTCTTCCATCTATTTTTATGTCATCTGCAAACTTGGCTATAGTACTTTCACTTCCACCTTCCGGTCATCAATATATGTTGTAAATAACTGTGATCCTCAGCACTGATCCACATTGTGGAAGTGCTAATGTTGGACTAGTGTGGACAAAGTCAGAAATCACCCAATATCAGTTGAAAGTTTACCTGACAAAGCAGTAGCACCATGAAAGCTTGTGATTTCAAATAAGCCTGCTGGACTGTAACCTGGTGTCATGTGACTTCTGCCAGATCCACTAATTACAGGCTGCCATTTTCAGTAGAATTACACTTATCCCCAATTATGTCTTCTATTAGTTAGCCAATCCTCTGTTCAATATACTATCCCCAAGATCATAAGCTTTTATCTTATTAAAGTTATTGAATGAGTTTTGAAAAACCAAACATATTACACCTAAAGATTTGCCTTTATCAATCCTGCTTGTTACCTTCTCAAGGAATGCTAGTTTTTTTTATATTCACTCATGGCATGTGCAAGTCACTGGCTGATGCAGCAGTTACTGGCCATCCCGAACTGCCCTCGCAGGTGGTAGTGAGCTGCCTTTATGAACCACTGCAATCGATATAGTGTAGGTACACCCATAATGGCATTAGGAAGGGAGTTTCCAGATTTTGACCCAGTGACACTGAAAGTCTGGCTGTATGTTTCTAAGACAGAATGGGGAGTTGTTTAGAAAAGAACTTGCTGGTAGTGTTCCCGTCTGTTTGCTGCCTTTGTATTTGTAGATGTAGTGGTCACGGGTTTGGAAGGTACAGTCGAAGGCGCCTTGGTGAATTTCTACAGAGCATCTTATAAAATGGTACACATTGCTGCTACTAAGTGTCAGTAGTGGAAGGAGTCAATGTTTGACAGTGTGGTGCCAATCACATGGGCTACTTTATCCTGATGGTGTGAAGCCTCTCAAGTATTGCTGGACCTGTCACTCATCCAGGAAATTTTGAGGAATTTAATCACACTCCTGATTTCTGCCTTGTAAATGGAGGAGACTGCAGCATCAGGAGGAGAGTTATTTGCTGCATCAGGAGGAGAGTTATTTGCTATAGCCTCTGACCTACTCTTGTAACCTCTGTATTTATGTAGCTTGTCTTATTCAGTTTCTGGTCAATGGTAACCCCACAATATTGATAGTAAAGTTTCAGCGATGGCAATGTCACTGATCAGATTGTTTGTCACTGGAGATGATCATTGCCTGGCACTTGTGTGGCATGTAAATCACTTCACACTTATCAGTCCAAAGCTGGATATTGTCTAGGTCTTGCTACATTTACATATGGACTGCTTCAGTATCTCAGTCATCATGAATGTGCTGGGCACTGTCCAGTCATTAACCAATATTTCCATTTTTGACCTTCTGATGAGGAATAGAAGATGAAACAGCTGAATATAGCTGGAATTAGGACACTACCCTGAGAAATTCCTGCAGATGTCCTGGAGTGAAGGTTATTGACGTCCAACAACCACAAACATCTTCTTTTGCGCTCAGTATGATTCTTATAAGCGGAAACTCTAGTCCCAATTTCCAGTGATGCCAGTTCTGCTTGAAGTTCTTGCTCCCAATCAGTCAAGGGCAGGCTTATTATTATACTCCATTCCTTCTAAAATTAAGGGCCAACATTCGAATTTGCTTTCCTATTACCAATGAACTTGTATATGCTAGCTTTTTATCATTCATGTACATGAATCCATAAGGCTGTGTTGCAGCTTTCTCCACTTGATTGAATTTTAAAAATAACATTTTATAATCAATATTTTCATCTATTCATCCTGCTGAAAAGTGCATAACCTCACACTTTCCCTGAATCATATTCCATATGCCAAGCTCTTGCCCACTCACTTAACCTGTCCATATGCCTCAGTCAAGCCTCGATGTCAAGGGCAGGCACAGTTACCTCACCTTTGTCCACCTTTGAAGTAAGGCTGTAATGAAGCCAGGAGCTCAGTGGCCCTGGCTGAACCTAAACTCTGCATCAGTGAGCAGGTTATTGCTAAGCAAGCACTGTTTCACAGCACTGTTGATGACATCTTCCATCACAATACTGATAACTGAAAGTAGACTGCATGGGCAGTAATTGATTAGGTAGGCTTGTCCTGTTTTATGTACTGCACATAACTGGGCAATTTTCTCCATGATAGGGTTGCTCCAGGTCTGCTCTCCAACAGTTGGCATTGAACCAGAGCTGATCCCCCTGGCTTGATGTTAATGGTGATAAATTTGAGCAGAAAGATTTCCCCTTTGTGAAGTCAAGCTGACTCGGCTTAATTATATAATGTATTTTTAAATGTTTTGCTATTACATCCTTTAGAATGGATTAACATTTTCCAACTAGCCATTTTCTAACAAGCCAGCTAGTTGCATCAGTCTCTTCTTGGGTGCAATTTTTCTCATATTCTTTCACTCACGCACACACACATATCCAACTACAGAGTCCCTGTACAATACTTTTGAACTCACGCCAGAAGTAAAGCTTCTTGGGCAACGGAACGGACGGCTTCTGGTAACAATGGCAACCCAGTTCAATCAAAACAGGAGCAGGAGAGAGGAGACAAAGAATAAACAAATATTTTCTCAGATTATATACTGTACCTCCACACCAAAATACTTGGCCCAGTGATCCATAGCAACCGGGAGCTCATCTGCCGTAGTCTTCAGTATCTCCAAACTGCGCTCCCCATTTCCAAATAAGTCCTGGTCATAAATAATGTACACAGTGCCTCCAATTATCCCAAACTTTGTGAAGAACCTTGAAACAAAACCATTAGGAAAAACAAAATAGGAACATGAATTCAACCTCACTAAAAAATGAGGACAATAATCAGTCTGGGCTCAAATAGATAAACAGTATGATTCCTCTGCTTTTAGATTTCAGACAACTGTTCTGCCTCAAACAACAACAAAACAATGAGTTTAACATCATTTGAGGTAACTTTCTTCTCCCAAACAGCATGTCTTTAAAGTAGATTGATCAGTCACTTAGCTTAAAATAGGTGACTGCATGTTGTCATTTCTTCTGGATAGCCATAAGACATGTGTGCAGAGGTCAGCTATTCGGTCCATCATGTCTGCTCCACCATTCAACGACATCATGGCTGATCTGAAAATCCTTAAGTCCACTTTCCTGCAATTTTTCCGTAATCCTTGATTTCTTTACTGATTAAAAATCTCTCACAACCTTGAAAAGACTTAATAATCCAGCCCTCTATGGTAAAGAATTCCACAGAAATTTCTCATCTGATTCAAACGTGCAAACCCTTATACTACAAATATGCCTCTGGTCCTATACTGTCCCCGTGAGAAGAAACCCACATTTCTGCATCAACCCTGTTCAGTCCAGAGAGAATCATGTCTGTTTCAATAAAATGACTTCTAATTCTTCTGTAATCAAGTGACCACAGACCCAATCTACTCAACCTCTTCTCAGAAGACAGTCCCTCCATGCCTGTTATCAGTGTCATGAACCTTATCTGGACTGCCTCCCAAGACAATATATCTTTCCTGAAATGAGGCCCAAAATTGTAATAGTATTCTAGCTATGGTCTGACTGTGTCTTATATAGTAAAATACTCCAATCAGAATGTCCCATTTGCCTTTCCTGTTACCTACTGATCTTGGATGCTCTTTGTGATTCAAAGACAAGAACTTGTAAATCTCTATTCTGTACCTTCCTGCAGTCTTTAAATAATATTTAACTCCTCTAACTTTCCTAACAAAGTACACCACTATCACAGGGTGTGATCCTGAAAATCCCGACTCTCAATGTTTTACAAACACAAACAAAAACAGAATTGCTCGAAAAGCTCATGAGATCTGGCAGCATCTGTGGAGGGAAATCAGAGCTAATGTTATGGGTCTGGTGACCCTTCTTCATGATTGGTCTTTAGCCCCACGAGTTTGTGATGACACTGTCACTTTATAAAGGTTATTTTGTCTTGGGTTTTTTTTGAAGAGGGGTTGTAAAGACATAGTTCCTGAAGTGGCGACAGGAGATGGCCTAAGTCAATTGTTTAAGAGGCCTTTAGATTTGTTTAAAAACAGTTGTAACAATGGAAGGGGAGTGGCCAGTTCTCACAAATCAGGCTCTACAGTAGTTTAGCTGTAGCTGTCAGAAGCTGCTCAAGTCCCAGAAGAGTTGGAGCTTCAGTAAATGATTCCTAACTGCGACTTTCTCTGAAACCTCTCAATGTTATTTTGTCCTGCGAGAAAGATTGTTTCTGAATTTACCTTTTTGCCAAGGGATATGTCTTTGGAATATTACTACATGGAACACTTAATTAGTGATATGTACCGTATCTGTTATTTGGTTAAGTTTTCCAATACTTAAGTTATTCCATATTCCTCTTTCTTTTGTTTGTATATTAACTGTAGTGTTTAAATAAATTGTATTTTGCTTAACATTGAGTAATTTTATCAGTTGTGTCACATCTGCAACACGCAGTTCACATCTACCTTTAAAATAAGGAAAAGTTAAGGTCTAGGCTACCTTCTTCAAATATTTTGAGGCGGTCTCCTTTTTATTCATTTACAAGATGAGGGTGTCACTGGCTAGGCCAGCATTTATTACCTATCCCTAACTGCTCTCTGGGCAGTTAAAAGTCACCCACATTGCTGTGGGTGTGGAGTTGCACTGTAGGCCAGGCAGGTAAGGACATTAGTGAACAAGATGGGTTGTTCCTGACAATTGACAATGCATTCACAGTCATCATTAGATTCTTAATTCCAGATACTGTATTGAACTCAAATTCCACTATCTGCCATGGCAGGAATTTGAGCCTAGGTCCCCATAACACTATCTGGGTCTCTGGATTAATAGTCCAGCAAGAATACCACCATTGTCTGCCCAGGTCTGGTCCACAACAAGCTTCCTGAGTACTTTTTCCTCTATTGCTAGTTAATAAATTTATTTCAGCTTCTCCAATTGCCCCTTGAATATCTTGGGATTTAAGAAAGCTTTTAGTGCCTGTGGCGATTTTGGTAAATTTGATGGAACGTTAAGTAAAAGTAGCAATTCTTATCATTCAAGAGCAGTTTTCAGTGTAACTGAGAGTACTGGGTCCATTAGCAGAGATATAAAACATCTGAAATAACAGAGTCCCCTCCCCCACTCCGGGTCGTTTACTCTGTCCTCACCCGCTGCCGCGCCCCCTCCTACCATAACACCTCTCCCCAGTCCCATACTTATTCCAAATTTACCCTCACCCCCGTCCCAAACTTGTTCCACAGTAACAACCCCATCGTCCCGAACCTGACAGCTTTGACAACCCCGGACGCCATGAGCGGTCTGTGCTCCTCCTGTGACCTTTCACCTTCCCGCCCCCGCTACGTCACTCCAGCTGCCGCAGCCACTCGGTTTTTAAAATTATTCCCGAACATCCCCTCCACTTCCCACTTTTTCCCCTCCCTCTCCGCCACTCTTCGGGCCCTCGATGCCCGTACTCCCGGTCCCTTCTCCGTAACCTTCCCTCTCACCCGTCAATCGGGCGGTGGGGGAGGTGTTTTTGACCTTCAGCCCGTTACTGGGCGCAGCCATCTTTGATACTGGCGGCTCCTCTCTGCCAGTCGCTTTGTGGACTAGGTTGGAGGTGCTATAGCAATGCAGGACTCCCATCCTCATCCTTCACCTAATTTATTTATTAATCTCCTGCACAGTTCAACCCAAGTTCCTCCCACACCACCTGCCAGGACCCAATATGAGAATTTTGCGAACGATGCACACTTTGTCAACTGTCTTAAAGCACAGGGGCATTTGGTGCCCAGACCACAGGCGAATTTAATTGACCCCAGAGAAATGGGAAGAGCTGTATTTTGTGGAGAGAACCAGGAGGGACAATATAAAATTACAGGATAAGCTAGGGGTACAAAAACAGAAAGGTGTGAGAAAAAATAATGTTCACAGGATAATTTCAGTGAGTGTGGCAAAGTGATACCCAGATCTTTTCTCACTTTAATCCTAATTTTAGGCTTCAAAGCTGTCGTGATCTCCAATTTAACACGAGAGCTGGGTAGGGGTGATTATTGGTGGATGGGTCGAGAGACCTATGAGAGTCTGAAACTAGAGGGCATAGGTTCAAGGAGAGGAGACAGTTTTAAAGGGGATCTAAGGGGCAACATTTTCACGCAGAGGGTGGTGTATGTATGCAATAAGCTTCCAAAGGAAGTGCTAGAGGCTGGTATGATTACAACATCTAAAAAGATGGGCATATGAATAGGAAAGGTTTAGAGGAATATGGGCCAAATGCTGGCAAATGGGACTTCATTTAGGATATCTGGTCGCAAGGATGAGTTGGATCAAAGGGTCTGTTGCCGTGCTGTACATTTCCATGATTCTATGAGGTGGGATGGGGTTCAGACCTCAAAGCAATTTTCCCTCTAAGCTGCATGCCAAATGTTGTGTGGACGCATTAGCCTCTGGCTCTGGAAGCCACTGACACTCAGGGACGTCAAAGGTCCTGCCACAGAACAGCAAGAAATATTAGATTTGTAGCCTGAGGGGGAGGGGCAGAGCAACACGCTGGCCACTGCTGCTTCTGATCCTGCGACTCCAAATGTTGAGGACGCTTCTTGTAATGACCATCCCCGTCGTGGGCATCAGGTATACTCTACTGCAGTTACTACAATTAGTCATAACTCCTTTCATTTTACCATTACAGCATTTCAGAGATCTGCGGGCATGCTGTCATCCTACTAGATGAGGGAGATCAGGTCATGTATCTGTGCCATGAGGGACATCAGGAGATCATGAGAATATAGGAGGTATGGTTAGGAAGTTTTCAAATGACACCAAAATTGCTGACATAGTGGACTGTGAAGAAGATTATCTAAGAGTACAAAGGGATCTTGATCAGATGGGCCAATGGCCTGAGAAATAGCAGATGGAGTTTAATTGAGATAAATGCGAAGTGTTGCGTTTTAGTAAGGAAACCAGGGCAGGACTTACGTAGTTAATGGTAGAACCCTGGAGAGTTGTTGAACATACTGATCTAGGGTTGCAGGTTCATAGCTCATTGTAAATGACATCACGAGTAAACAAGGTTCGTAAAGGCTTTTGACACGCTTTCCTTAATTGGGCAGAGCATTGAGTATAGGAGTTCGGACCTCATTTTGCAGTTGTACCAGACATTCGTGAGACTACTTTTGGAAGTGGTCTCACCAATGATTGACTAATGCTATTATTGCTGAACTGTTAATCCAGAGACCCAGGTAATGTTCTGGGAATCTGGGTACAGACTCTGTCAGAGCAAATAGTGGAAGTTGAATTTAGTAAAGTTTAGAATTAGAAGCCAGAAGTTAAGGGGTGGTTATAAAATATTGCAGTGACTACAAACCCTGATCCAGTGTCCCTTCATCAACATTCGACCACTTTGTTTCATGGAATAAATAACTTTAATCTTGCAATGCTGCAATTCAATCTAAAGTGAGCAGTAAAACTTTACGCACTTCTCAGAGATAGCCAATAAATACTAGTATTGCCAACAGCACTCACGATAACTAACGTGTCAATAAAACCTCTCATTCACCATGCTTTGCCGTTGGAATTTGGATACTCAGAAATGGCAGGCTTTAAAAGCTTTTTCATTCTCATTTTAACGGTTTCTGCAGGGCTTTTGGCAATATTGTGGAGAGACAATTTTGATTTTGGTAAGGAATTTTAAGGTTTTTGATGCAATTTATTCTGCAATCTTTAGGGTAAATTTGAGCTTTCCCAACTTTAATTGATCCAACATTGCTGAATATGCTGCAGCTGCCTATCTCCTAATCTCTGCAATTCCCTCCCTACACCTCTCCTCCTCTTACTGTGCTTTCCACTTTAGGACTCTTCTTAAAATGTAGCCCCTTGATTGAGCTTTTGGTCATCTGACTTAACATATTCTTGTATTCTCAGTATCAAATCTTATTTCATTACACTCCTGTGAAGCACCCTCAAAGTTTTTATTACCTTAAAAGTGCTGTGTACAAGTTGTTGTTGCTTTATTAGCTGTTTCTGTGTCATGTATTTGAGTGTGAATCATGTATTTGAGTGTGTGTTAAATTCACCTTTTTATTGTATTCCATGAAGAACACAAAAAATACACCCAGCAGGTGCTTTTAAAATCCAGACTCTTGACTAAGAAGGTGAGTGACACAGAGTTTGAGTTAGAGGGGCACAAAGTCCAGAATTTGGTGTGTGTGAGAGAGTGAAATAGAGAGAGAGAGAGACAGTCTTTAAGTGAGATGAGAGAAAGACAGCATCTCTGAGAAAAGAAAGCCTGAATGTATGAGTATGAGAAAGAGAGGCACAGCCTGTAAGCGGGATAGAGACAGTGTGTATGAGAGAGAGAGAGAAGGAGGGAGAGAGCGAAGGGCATGTTGTGTAAGGTTGCAGTTCTCTGAAAGTGTTAGTACTGAGGTGAGACCTAAACACACCCCTCAAGTGAGAGAGTAGATGGGTCTGAGAGAGTGAGGCAGAGAGTGTTTGTCAGTGAGAGAAGAGGTGGAGTGTTATGTGAAGAAGTGAAAGAGAAGGGGCCTGTGTGTGAAAATAACAGGGGAGGTGTGTGAATGAGGCACTGCGAAAACAGGGAGTGTGTGAGAAGGGGAGGGAGAGACTAAATGAGAACCTGGGACTGGGGATGAGCAGTGAACTCAACACGTCCTCTGAAACCTAACTATGCACTAAGCTGCATGAGGAGGAAAATCCAGTCAGTAAGGCCTTTTTCTCTCTCACTTTTGCATGAGTTTTGCCCAGGTCAGTTTGGAGGGTACAACACCAGATGTAATTGCACACTGATGTTTGTTAAAGCTAACACCTAAACTTAGCTCCTCTCATCTTCCCTTTCCCTGGTGATGAGGGGTTGCACTCAAGTTTATTTCTCACTGACACTTAAACAAAACAGCAACAAAAAGTTTTATCTGTTTTCTCTGCTACTTGACATTTTGAGAGGCAATTTTTTTTATTACTAATTGCTCATTTTTTAAGGTTATCAACTGATTTCTTTGGCATTTATTTTGCTCAAACTTGATGTTCACTTTCTTCATCCAAGCCATTTGATATATTGTAAACATAAAAACGTTTCTTCTTAAATCTGTGCACATTATTTCACCATTTACACATATCAGCCCTAGGGCTATCATTATCAAATTTGTGCTCTATGACTAGTTCAACAATCTACCGTTGTCACATCGGGGTGCTATTTTGACACAGTTTAATTGAGAATTCCAAGTGGTTATACAATGTGGGGCTCTGGATACAGATGCTTGATTTTATTTGGGATTAAGTACTTGGATGAATGTTGGGTTTTATGAGGGATTAGTAATCGATGAACGGGCTTTGATCAATGAACCATTTTTTAAAAATTGTTAAGTAATCAGTGGACACTTAGAATTTGATGTTATTCCTTCTCAACCTGAGTCCTGAGATGTGTCTCTGATGGATATGGTGTGAGTTAGCATGGAATGTGAAAGGACAAAAGGTGGTGGTTAGGGCTGTGGGTTGATGCTAGTAGATGCAAAATTGGCATGGGGTCTATAAGGGACCAGGAGAGTATGTTGGTAACCATATGTTGACCCCGGGGGTATAAGGGAATATGGGAGGATTTAAGCTGGCATGCACTGACCTGGATGAGGTATGAGGAGTGATTAGTGAGGAGTGAGAGTTGGAAGGCTGTCCTTTGCTTTCTTGGTCTCTCTTTCAACATGGGATGAAGCTCTAGAGCCAGCCTTTGAGACAATGTGCCTCAGCATCTGGTAGCCCTCTGTCTATCTCCAAACCCTTTTGGGATTGTCAGGCCCTGCTCCCATTAGTAACCCTCGCCCTGTAGGCTGAACCAAAGCTCCACCATCCAGGGCACTCCCTCCCACTTTAGGCTTATGGAGCTGAGGCTTATCCCAACTCTCTGTTCATAACGTAGGGGGTGAGAGGAGTGAACATCATGTCTGAGGGTCAGATGTGTGGCCTTTGGGGTGCTGGGGTGGTGGGTGGGAGGCATTGGAAGTAGCGGCAGGATGACACTGGTCCATTCCAGCCCTGCAAAACAGTTTGGTAATGAATTGGTAACTGATTTTACACTGTATCGGTTTTTAGTTTCCATTCACTTGAGAAGTATTGCCTAGAATTTTGTTTCACAACAAGTGAAACATCAACAGTAGGAAAGCAATCTCAAAAAATGCGGAGTCCACCCTATTATTCTGTGAACTTCACTTGGCAGTGGATCGGTTCTAGTGAAAAATTGGCTGTGGTTTCTACAAGATTGTTTCCTATTGGTGATAATGAACCAATGTCTGCTTTCTGTCCATTGGAATTTGAATTGAAAGCAAAAAAAAACTCAGGGCCTTTCTCAACTCTGATTTTATTCACTTCAATCCTGAAACCCCTAATACTCTTAGCCAACAAAAGTGATTCGACTTGGTTTTTAAAGTTTTCAATTAATGTTCACCCTCAGTAATATTTTGAGTGAGAGTTTGATTTCCACCACTGTTTCCATTGAAAAAGTTCACCAATGAAAAGCCTCACTCTAATTTTAGAAGTTCTTTCCCTGGTTCTAGCTTCCCCACTGATTTAGTGGAAACAGTCCATTTTCATCTCTCCTAAAGTCTTTTGAGTGTTTTTAACAATTTTAACAATTTAACCTCAAAGAAATACAAATTGTATCCACACATTCTATTCTCAATTTATCAATAAAGCTGGACTCTATATTACATTATTTTGATAAATTGAAAATAACAGTGTGAAAACAACTAATTCTTTTTCTCGATAATAAAATGTGAGGCTGGATGAACACAGCAGGCCAAGCAGCATCTCAGGAGCACAAAAGCTGACGTTTCGGGCCTAGACCCTTCATCAGAGGAGCATCTGCAGTTCCCATTATCTCTAATTCTTTTTCTCTGTTCATTTTGTGGGATGTGGGCATTGCTGGCTGGGTCCAGCATTTTTTGCCTATCCCTAGTTGCCCTTGAGAAGGTAGTAGTGAGCTGCCTTCTTGAACTGCTGCAGTCCACCAGTTATAGGTTGACCCGCAATGCCATTAGGGAAGAAATTCCAGAATTTTGACCCAGCGACTATGAAGGGACTAATGAGGCCAATTTCTTGTTAACTCTATTACAAAGCTTTATAAAGAGCTGGTTTCTCTTTAGTTTGTGTGATGAATGTATTTCTTTATTTTTGCTATGACCTTTCCTTCCTGTCAGATGCCAATCCTGTTCCATCTTGTGAATCCAACAACCGCAAGCTTTTTTTGAATCTGTTTTTTTTAAATGTCAGCCTCGTGATTTAACTATACAAAACAGACGATTTCCTCTGCTGAATTCAGTATTTTTCTTTAATATTCTACTATTTATTCAAACTAGGGGCAAGGACAGAAATCACAGACCCTGGGGCTGCTTCAGGCTGTGTAGTTCCCATAATCCTCCAAACTCTAGCAAAGTGTGACCCTGTAAAAGCTGGGCCCCAGTTGTTGGGAATTGATGTATCGCCCACAATGTCCTGTTCTGCTCCAAATACCTAATTTAGGAAAGACTTCAGTTTATATTGTGTACACATCACTGCAGGACGCAAAGCATTGTATAGTCAGTGCAGAAAGACCGACCTTCCTGGCCAAGCTTTTAGTTGTGTGCTCTATTAGCAAGGTGTCAGATTTTATTTCATTATGCTCTTGTGAGGTGGCTTAGGATGTTTGCTATACAAATGCAACTTACTGGTGCAGTGAAGGAAACATGGCAGTCAATTGATGCATAGCATAGCATGCTATAACTGATTGGATGGTGAGAATGTAGAATAGCTACCACAGGGACTGGTAGGTGTGTTTTAACAATCCTGTTCAGATATATTATGATATATGCATGGGGTAGGTGGGATAAAAACCTGGACCTTATGACCAAGATCTGGGAACACTACTACTATACCATAAGAGTCCTTCCACAGGGAGTGATAAGTTGGGATAAATTGTATTGATGGATTAAAGCAGAGGCAAGAGAAGAACACATGAGAGAAGGGTGTATGCTCATAGAGGTAGAGGAGGAGAGATCAGAGAGGCTTGAGTGAAGCACAAAAACAGATATGAACCTGTTCGGGTAAAAGGCCTGTTTAAGTGCTGTGTGTTTTAAGTGAGTCTGTGTAAATCAGTGGAGTGAGGGAGGAATTTGCAAGACGGCAGAAAACAGTCAATTATCAGTGGAGTTTGTGCACAGGATGTCAAAAGTACATTTGGATCTATTTAGGCCATTCCTTGTTATCTTCACTTTCTAATCACTACAATTACAACACAGATTGTGCTCACACTTGTACTACTGACTTTATACTCTAATCCAAAGTTATGGCAGCAAACATGCAACCTTGTCATTTGCTCGAATAAAGTCTTTAATAAAAATAGTCCTATGTGATTTGTGACATTCTCATAATTTTGTTTATTTTTGAACAGAGTTACTCACTGGTTCCCGTGTCCTACTGACTGGTGCAAGTAGAGGAATAGGGGAACAGATGGCATATCATTATGCCAGATTTGGTGCTGAACTTGTAATAACTGCACGCAATGAAACTCGTCTAAAACAAGTAAGGAAAGTTGCAGGGTTGAAGCCAAAGAAAATAGAACTGAAAAGAGATGTCATGCTAAGTTTCCAATTCACTATAGGAGCAGGCTATTGAGTCCATCTTAGATCATGGTTGATCGTCCACTTTGACACCATTTTTCTGCAACTGTATCTCTTAATGTCATTAGTATCAAGAAATCTGTCGATTTTAGTCTTGAATGTGCTTAATAATTGAATTTCCACAGATCTCTGGGATAGTGAGATTAAAGTATATGTGATCGTTCCTTTTCTGTCCTGAAGCATGCTCTTTAGTCCTGGTATATATTCTGATTTGATTTGATTTTGTTTGATTTATTGCAGTCACATGTACCTAAGTACAGTGAAAAGCTTTGTTTTGTGAGCAGCACGGGCAGATCATAGCAAACAGGGACATACAGATCATTGGGCACTTCGACAGAGTGAGGCATACAGGTTACAGCTACACAGGAGGTGTACAAAGCAAGATCAACAATTATTTGAAGTTAGAGAGGTCCATTGAACAGTCTAATAATATCAGGGAAGCAGCTGTTCTTGAATCTTTTGGTGTATGTGTTCAAGCTTTTGTATCTTCTGCCTGATGGAATAAATCTCACATCTTTTACTGTCAATGTCATATTGTCGGTGACATATCAGCAATGTGTCTATTAACCTTTGGTGATAAACAACCTCTTGCTATTTAAGAAATACTTTGTCTTTCTGTTTTCTATCAAAGTGTATAACTTCTCGTACATCCATATTGTATTCTATCTGCCATGTTCTTGCTTATTACTTAGCCTGTCCAAGACCCCTTGAAGCCCCAGTGCATCCTCCTCAAATTACATTCCCACCAGGTTTTGTAACATGAGCAAATTTGGAAACATTGCATTTGCTCCCCACATCCAGATAATTGTTGTAGATTGGGGTCACAGCTGTGGTTTCAGCACTGATCCTTGCTGTATCTCACCAGTAACAGCTTCCCACTGAGAATGACCAGTTTATCCCCAGTCTGTTATCTATTAACCAATTCTCAATCCAAAACAATATATTACTCCAACACAATGTGCTTGAATTTTGTTTACCTGCCTCTTGTGTGGGACCTTGGCAAAATATTTCTGAAAACCCACATACTTGGTATCCTCTTGTTCTCCAATATCTGTGCTACAAATAACATGCTCAAAAATCCCATTTTTCAAAGATAATTTCCTTTCTTAAATTGATGCTCCCAATCATATCACTATTTTCTGAGAATCTAATTTTCATACCCTTTATAACTGTTTCTAACATTTTACTCTACTATTAACATCAAGCTAACAGATGTTTAATGCTCTATTTTCAGCCCCTTCTTTGATACTGGGGTTACATTTGCTATTTTCTAATATGAAATACTTTCCAGAATCTGTAGCATCTTTAAAAGTAGCCACCAATGCTTTCACTATCTCTGCAGGCACCTCCTTCAATTCTCTGGATGTAACTTCTGTAACTGGAGAGGGTTCAGAAGAGATTTACCTGGATGTTGCTGGGAACAGAAGGCTTCAGTTATAAGGAAAGGCTGGATAGGCTGGGACTTTTTTCACTGGAACATAACAGGTAGAGAGGCAACCTTATAGAAATGTATAAAATAATGAGGGGTAGAGTTAGAGTTAAAAGTACTTGCCTTTTCCTTAGGATGGGGGATTTCAAGACAAGGGGACACATTTTTAAGGTATGAGGAGAAAACGTCATGAGGGCAAATTACAATGAATAAAATACATTCGGGTAAGTACATGAATAGAAAAGGTTTGGCGGGATATGGGCCAAGCACAGGCAGGTGGGACTAGTTTAGTTTGGGAACATGGTTGGCATGGACTGGTTGGACCGAAGGGTCTGTTTCCATGCTGTATGACCCTGAGCTTCTTATGTTTTGGACATGAACTAACCAGTTCTTCAGTTTATGCTGTTATTTCAAAAGGTTGCGGAGAAATGTCTGGAACTAGGTGCAAAGAAAGTCTATTCCTATCCTGTGGATATGTCACTTCCAATGAACCCAGAGCTGGTGGTGCAGTTTGCGCTGGAGAAGCTGGGTAAATGTTTCACTCTTCAAATCGGAGTTAGGATCTGGGGTTGGGAGTGTTGTTGGGAGTGGGTGAGGGGAAGCAGCCAAGACAAGACCTTATTTTAACTGGCAAGTTGCTACAGTCTGTAATCTGCTGCCAATGGAAGTAGATTCAATACTGACTTTCGAACGGGAAATACTTTGGAGAGGAGAGAATGGTGGGTGGGGAAAAGACAGTCAGCGTTGGGGAGTGATTGGGTATAATTGGATGCCTCTTCCAGAGAACCAGGATGATGGGTTGGTGGCATCCTCTTGTGCTATATGAATGACTATGTATTTCATCTTTTTACACCAGCAGTGAAATATTCAATTAATAACAATGAATATTTTAAAACAGATGTCTACGTATTAACTGTAGGATCTGAAGTGTGCAAACTGTGAATTGCACCAGGGTCGATCAAATATTTGAAGGTAGAATTTATTATCAATTTAAAGTAATGTGGAAGATGTTACAATGCCCCTTGAGTTCAGCAATGGATGAGAAAGCATGTGGAACTGTGTTTTAGAAGTTAAATCAATGGGACAAAAGCGGAATGTTATTTCCTTTGCTTCATATTTCTCTCAGGTTCTTTGGATTATTTAGTCTTGAATCACATTGGGTATGATCCCTTCCAGATGTGGAATGGAAATGCTGAGAATGTCAGTTGGCTGATGCAAGTGAGTTTTTCGTTCAGATGGAAATAACGAATTTTTAAAAAATTTCTTTAAATATGCTTTGGCTGAAGTGCAAAAAGCAACTGGTTGGCTGTTTGCGTCTCTGTTTTAAATTGGCATTGCCTGTTTTTTTTCAGACAGTGATCCCCAGTTCTAGATTCACCCATAAGAGGAAGTATCTTCTCCAACTTTGCCCTGTTTCAATCAAGTTGCCTCGTCCTCTTCTAAAGCTCAGCCTAGACTGACTAACTTTTCCTCATGAGACAACCCACCCATTCCAGGCTTTAGTGTAGTAAACCTCCTCTGACCTGCCTCCAGCACATTTATATCCATCATTAAATAAGGTGACCATCATTGTGCACAGTACTCCAGATGTGGTCACACCAGTGCTCTGTGTAAACAAATCATAATCTTCCTACTTTTGTATTCAATTCCACATGTGATAAATGATAACATTCTATTAACTTCTCACATCTTTGCTGTTCTACAAACTGGCCGTTTACAGTTCACGATGAAGGGCACACAGATACCTCTGCAGCTCAGAGCTGAGTACTCTCACAAATTTTAGATAATATACTTCTACTTTATTCCTCCTGCCACAATGGACCATTACACATGTTTTCTCGTTATACTCCATTTGCCACATCTTTGCCCACTCATTTAACTTATCAATATCCTCGTGTACCCTCCTTATGTTCTCATCACCACTTACTTTTCTGTCTTTGTGTCATCAGTAGATTTGGCAGCCACACCTTCTTACCTTTGTCTAAGTTATACAAATAAATTGTAAACAGCGGAGGTCCTAACACTGACCTGTGTGGCACATCATTCATTGCATCTCATCGACCTGAAAAAAATCTATTTATACTTACTGATGTAACAAGGTGTAGAGCTGGATGAACACAGCAGGCCAAGCAGCATCAGAGGAGCAGGAACGTTGATGTTTCAGGCCTACAACCTTCTGAAGAAGTATCGAGGCCTGAAATGTCAGCTTTCCTGCTCCTCTGATGCTGCTTGGCCTGCTGTGTTCATCCAGCTCTACACCTTGTTATCTCAGATTCTCCAGCATCTGCAGTTCCTACTATCTCCGTAACTATTTACGCCTACCCTCTGCTTTCTGTCAGCTAGCCACTCTTCACTGTTAATATTCTATACCCTGCACCATGAGCCTTTATCTTCTGTAATAACATTTGATGTGGCACCTTATCAAATGACTTCTGGAAATCTAAATACAGTAAATCCACCAGTTCAATTTTTTTAATCACAGCACATATTACCTTCTCAATGAACTCAAATTCAAATAACTGATCTCCCTTTCACAAAACCATGGGGACATTTTCTGATTACCTTGAACTTATCCATGTGCCTCATTATGAATTCTTTAGTAATTACTTCTAACATTTTTCTCCTCGGACAGATTTTAAGCCAACCAACCTATTGTTTCCAGCTTTCTGTCTCCCTCCCCTTTTTGAATAAAGGAGCCATATTATTGTCTTCCAATCTTACGCGACTGCCCTTGAATTAAGGAAGTTTTGAAAAATTCTAACCATTTATAGTGTATTGTTTGGAATGTACATTTCCAGAATAGGACACTGTAAAGCTGCCACAAATCTTCAGGTTTTTATACGCATCATGTTAAGCATTGAGTACCTTACCCAGAGTTAGTTCTTACCAAGTATTGAGAAGTAGTCCTCCTTTCCCCGCGGCCTACACAGGCATTGTCTGTATTTTTCACCCAAGTATTGAGAAGTAGTCCTCCTTTCCCCACGGCCTACACAGGCATTGTCTGTATTTTTCACCCAAGTATTGAGAAGTAGTCCTCCTTTCCCCACGGCCTACACAGGCATTGTCTGTATTTTTCACCCAAGGCCCACATTGTATTTGCTGACTGTATGATCCTTCTCTCGGTCTGTCATGGCCTTGCCTCCCTGTATCTTTCCCTTTCTTGTCCTGCCTCTGTACATCTCGTGGTTTCCGTTTAATTTTACCATTGCTGACAATATTTCTGACTGAAAAGCTAACTCTTAAACTGGTTCAACCAGTTGGGCCCACTGACCACGAGAGAATAAATTTTCGAAAAATGATGGTGTTCATGCGATAAAGGGCTCTTAAAAAATTTCAATGAACTTTTTTTTAATGAAGAAACCCATAGGACAGGAGAATGATGTAAGCATTTTTCCAGCAAAAGCATTAGTTTTGTGGCTGCTCAAATAACTGCACAAGGACTTTTGTCCCATCAACACAGTATACTCCATTTACCACATCTGCACTAGTGCTCAGTACACTGACTATGGCCAGCCAGCTTGGAGTCAGTCCTCAGCCAAGGAGATTCTAATCTCCTGGTTATATTAGTCAGTCAAGGCTTTCCTGATTGGCGCAGTTTAACAACCGCAATCAAGGATCTTGCAGTCAACAAGGTCCACCTGGTTCCAATTACTATCGCTGCTTCATTCCTGATTTTTATTGTTTCAAATTCATAACCTGGTAGAATTTGAATTCATTCCCCCAAAGCGTTAACCTGGCCCACTGGATTACTGGCACACTGTGGCCATACCTCCCAGTTCATGGTTAATGGCACACTATTTTTTGCGGAGTCGTTGTGGACCATGCAGAACCTTATGTTTCCAGCAGTGTATTGAACAAACTTCCCTTTGATCACATTTTTTTTCTTCTTAAATGTTTCAGGTGAACTTCCTGAGTTATGTCCGGCTGACAGCTGCTGCATTCCCCACTTTAATCAAAAACAATGGGTCCATTGTTGTCATCTCTTCTCTTTGTGGTAAGGGTTTGGCTGGAATTCTGTTCCCATTGCTGCCTATTTTACTTTTAAGAATATAGGAACAAGTGTAATCCATTCCGTCCCCTGAGCTTCCCCTGCCATTCAGTAAAATTATGGCTGAGCTGTGGCCTAACTCCATCTGCCTGTCTCGGGCCCTGAGACCTTTGTTTACAGGATGTTGGTGAAGTCACTTTTGTGGTTGTATGTACAGTTCTGGTCACGCTTCTATGGGAAGGATTTAATAAAATTTAAGAGCGTTTACAAGGATGCCACTGGTGCTGGAGGATATGAGTATTTGGAACGGCTGGGACTTTGTTCATTGGAGCGTAGGAGGTTGAGGGGAGACCTCACAGAGGTTTATAAAATTATGAGGGGCTTCGATAAAGTCTTTTCCCCAGGATTGGGAATTTCAAAACTAAAGGGCATATTTTTAAGGGGAGTGGGTCAAGATTTAAAACGGACCTGGGGACAACCTTTTCACAGAGGGTGGTTCGCATGTGGAATGAACTGCCAGAGGAAGTGGTAGATACAGGCACAGGTACAACATTTAAAAGTCATTTGGACAGGTCCATGAATAGAAAAGGACTGGAAGGTTAGGGACCAAACTCAGTCAAATGGGACTAGTTTAGTTTGGGAAACTTGGCTGGCATAGACGAGTTGGACAGAAGGGCCTGTTTCCGTGCTGTATGACTATGACTCTACAATAAAAGTTTGTCTCAGATTCAAATTTAACGATTGAGTTCGCATAGACCACCATTTGAGGAATAGAGTTCCAAGCCTTCACTAAAAACTGAAAGAACTTTAGATTCTGTAAATCAGGAACAAAAACAAAGTTGCTGGAAAAGCCCAGCAGGTCTGGCAGCATCTGTGAAGGAAAAAATAGAGTTAATGTTTCTGGTCTGATGACTCTTCCTCTGAACTCAGAACGTTTTTTCCCTCACAGATGCTGCCAGACCTGCTGGGCTTTTCCAGCAACTCTGTTTTTGTTCCAAATCTTCACTACTCTTCCTGCTTATCTTTCTCAAATAGCCTGGCCCTAATTCTTAGACTGATTTTAGAATCTTCAACCTGTGGAAATCATTTTTCTTCATCAACCCTGTATTTCCCTGCTCATTGCCTGGAAACCTCAACTAGAATACCCCTTAACCTTCTAAATTCTAGAGAATAAAGGCCTAGTTTAACTGATCTCTCTGACCTAAACCATGAAGTCCAAGTATCATCCTTGTAAAACTGTGTTGAACTCCCGCCAGGGCCAAAATATCCTTCCTAAACTGTAGTGTTCAGATCTGCTCACAGTGCTCTAAAGGGGTTCTACAGTTAGCCTCACAGGGCTGGCTCCTTCCTCACCTGAAGTGATTTCGTTCTTACAGCGGCCTACACCATTGGGCTCTAGTCATTCAAAATGGTGGCCCACAGCAATGCCGCAGAAGACATGAGGGATGGGTAACAAATACTCATCTAGCCTAGGTAAAAAAATAAATGATTATTATTAGGTGCTGGATGAGGTCAGAAACCTGTGTTTTGTTTTGCTTATTCATGGGATATGGGCTTCATTGGCTAGGCCAACATTTATTGCCCATCCCTAATACCCATAGGGGAGGCAATCACATTGCAGTGAGTCTGGAGTTACATGGAGGCTACACTAGATATAAATAGCAGATTTCCTTCTTAAATTGGACCAATAAACCAGATAGGATTTTGCAACCAGCAATACAGTCATCATTAGTCTAGGGTTTTGTTTTATTTGAATTAAAATTTCACCATCTGCTGCAGTGCAATTTAAACCAATGACCTCAGAACGTTAGCCACGGTTCTGTGTTAGTAGTCCAGTGACTTTACCACTATGTTACTGCCTTCCCCCAGGATGCATTAGCTAATCTGAGGAAAGATGGACAATTACTCTAAAAGCTTCTGGCTTTGTAATAGGGAGGAATCCATTGACAAAGGGGTTCTATCCTTGATAACTGCTGGAAAACGTGTGGAAATGGATATAGGGAAAAAAATCAAGTTCCACCCCTGTACTACCGTAATCCACTGGCCAAACAACGAGCCGGTGTACCATCTGATACAATATGAGAATCTAATACGGGGTCAGGTTTATTGTGAGAAAAGAAAATGGAGAGCTGGCCTTTAAGACTATGAAAAGTTTTTGATAGAATGGAGACAGAGAGAACTTTCCCTATTCTCACAAAGAGTATAACTAGATGGCATAAGTAGTTAGCAAAAAAATCCAATATGAAATTCAAGCAAAGTTTTTTATCTACAGAGTAGTGAAGAAGGCAGAATTTGTCCTCACAGGAGTGATTGAACCTTGTACTATGAGCATATTGAAAGGGAAGCTGGACAAGTAATTGAGGGAGAGATGAATCAATGCATACACTGATAGATTCAGATTAGGTAAGATGAGAGGGGGCTCAAATAGAGCATAAACACCAGCAAGGACTAGTTGTGTTGAATGGTCTATTTCATCGAATACCTGTAATGTGGAAGCAGGCCATTCAGCCCATCAAGTCCACACCAACCCACTGAAGAGCGTCCCATCCACACCCAGCCCCCAACCCCATCGCAGAAACTCCACATTCCCCATGGCTAACCCACCTATCATGCCCATCCCTGGACACCATGGGCAATTTTCCATGGCCAATCCACCTTAACCTGCACAAGTTTGGATTGTGGGAGGAACCCGGAGGAAACCCATGCAGACACAGGGAGAATGTGCAAACTCCACACAGAGAGTCAGCTGTTACAAACTTGCATAGAAAAGTCATGAATTGGACAGTAGAAATCCAGAACGTGTTTGTAAAAATAGTAAGGGAGAAAGATTGTGTGGTCCCTTTAAGAGGTGAGGTGTTTTTTTTTCTGTGGCTTAGAGATTTTTTAAAATGTATGTCTTTGTGCAGCAGCTGGAAGCAGCCAGTACAGAGAGTATCTAAAATTGAAATATTTAGATTGAAAGACCCAGCAGCATTTTTTTGGCACGACAACAGTTTTCAAATTTAGCCAATCAATTTAAACCAAGCCCTTTCATACTGAAAACCTATCAGATTTAAATCTGATGCTAATGTTGTCAACATCGAATGAATCCAAAGTAAGAAAAATTGCTTTATCATGACAGGTATAAAGAAAGGGGCAGTTGGACAGAGATCCCAGTGTTAATTGCCAATCACCCAGGTTAAGAACGCTCAGCTCACTCTCTCTATCTTGACTCTGTATGTGGAGTCCGCACATTCTCCCCGTGTCTGAATAGGTTTCTTCCAGGTGCTCTAGAGAGAGAGAGAGAAATTGGCTCTCACAGTTATCTATGTATTAGAGAATGTACCATCTAACCTTAAAAGGTACCACAGCATTTCGAGGTAAAAGTCCTCACTGAAGCAAGTACAGAGAAAAACATCCCTGGCAGGAAAACCAGCAGAAGAAAGGTATTTGTGGCATTATGAAAAAGGCAGACAATTCCAGAAGACACAGTCTGTGTGAATTTGGAGAGATTAAGTTTTAATTTTTTTGTTGTCTTATTAATTGGGTTTATATCAGTGGGACTTTTGTATATTTGAACAGCACTCCAGTAGAATTTAAGCCAGTTAGGGAATAGTTAGTAGCCTGGGGGGAATTGTTCAGCTTGTTAGTAATTCAGTTAATTTGTTCATTGTGGACAGCTAGAAGTTTGTTTCCCAGAGTGGGGGAATCAATGACTAGGGGTCACGGTTTCAAGGTGAGAGGGGGAAACGTTTTAAGGGAGATATGTGTGGAAAGTTCTTTACACAGAGGGTGGTGGGTGCCAGGAACGCGTTGCCAGTAGAGGTGGTAGAGGTGGGCATGATAGCGTCATTTAAGATGTATCTAGACATTTACATGAATGGGCAGGGAGCAGAGGGCTAAAGAACCTTGGAAAATAGGCGGCAGGTTTAGATAGAGGATCTGGATCGGCGCAGGCTTGGAGGGCCGAAGGGCCTGTTCCTGTGCTGTAATTTTCTTTGTTCTTTGTTCGCTAGGGTGAAGTAAATGCATTGTTTCTTGCTATTTGTAAAGTGGATCAGGGATTTTCTTTCTTTTAACAGATTATAAGGGGAAAGTTGAGCTTCCTTTGGGTGTAGTTATGAGAAGGGAACCTCTACTCCCGTCATAACAGATTGGGATGTGTGCTTTGGTTTAACTATCAGAGGGATTTGACTATTTCCCCCTCCATAACATAGCCCAGGGTGGAATCGAACCTGCATCCCTGTTGCAGTAGGCAGTGGTGCTAACCACTGAACCACTGTGCCACCTTTTCTCTGCTACCTACCCTATGCAACCTTATACAAGCTAGATTGCCTTGTAAAGTTTACAACGCACAACTTTGCTAGAGAACAGAGGGCAGCTAGAACCATGGTGGCATAGATGACTTGAAAATTAAGAGGCGTAAGCAATTTACTGTTTAATTTCTCTCCAACAGGAAAGCTGGCCATTCCTTATGCAGCATCATATTCAGCTTCAAAATTTGCTCTGGATGGTTTCTTTACCTCCCTGCGTCATGAGCTCGCATTGCAGGGGAGAAACGTGTCAATCACACTGTGCATCCTTGGAATGATTGACACCGATTCAACTATGGAGAAAGTCAAGTAGGTGTGAGCAGGCCCGTGAAGCAAGGCAGTGTAGATTGCATGGCAAATGACCTGTCCCTGCTGGTGTTTAGGCTCATCCCAACCCACGAGCACACAGCGGGTAAGGTTGCCAGGCTGGTTATCCAAGAGCAAGGTTAAGGTGCTGGGGTTGTGTGTTTGAATCTCACCACGGTACCTGGTGGAATCGAACCTGGGTCACTGGAGCAGCACAGCAGCAGTGCTAACCACTGAGTCACCGTGCCAGCCTTTCTCTGTAACCGACCCTGGAATTGGAAGTGATGGGGATGATGCAACCATTATTGTCAAATCCATCTAGTTCACTGATGTTTCATGGGAAATAAAACCCACTCTATCCCAGTCTCGGCTACGGATGTGATTGACTCTGAACTGCCTGCACAAGCTATTCTGTTTGGTCAATTGGGAGACTGTATCAAATGCTGACTTTACCATAATAGATTAAGGACGTGCCTGTTTTGTCCCCTGTTATGTTTATCGCGTTTCTTTTACCATGATCTTAAGATGTTGGAGTAGAAGTGGGCCATTCAGCGCATGGAGTCTGCTCTGCCATTGATCACAATTGTGGCTAATCTGATAATCCTCAAATCCACATTGCTCCCTTTCCCCTATCACTCTTGATTCCCTTACTGATTAAAAATCTGTCTCTCTCAGCCTTCAGTCTGCGTTGTTCCCTTCGAGGTTTGATATTCTTGTAATTCTGTCTTGATGCCTGCAAAAACAAAAATCTTTGTTCATTTATCTAACAAGGCTGTTGATTTATCCTTGATCATTTGCTTCTCCTGTAGAACCATGAACATTAGAATGATGGTTTCGCCAGCTTCTGAATCTGCACTGGCTATCATCAAAGGAGGAGCCGTGAGAGCTCGGGAGATTTATTACCCATGGTGGATCGCTCTGACTGTGAGCGTCCGAGACTGGTTTCCTGAAATGAGGGACAAGGTGATCCGCAGTTCCTTTGCGGGGAAAAGCAAAGAAGATGGAGGCTAACCTCTCGCTGTGGTCTGTCACTGCAGAAACTCAACAAGGGTGAGACAGAACACAGAGACAGACCATTTCACCCAACCAGTTTATGGTGGTATTTACTCTCCATGCCCACAAATAGTACCAGCTAGCTTTTCAACAGTTTAAATTACTTCTCCCATTGTTTGAATCACAAAGGACACAACCATAGGATGTTTTGTTTAAGGTGCAGGGTCGTCATTAGAGCCTGGGATGTCATGACAGAGACTGAAATAGGATCTAAATTAATCCTTAAAGGCACATATCTTTAAAATAAACTATAGAAGAGTGCAGAGACAGATCTAAGAGAATGAGACTAATTATTCCTCTCAAAAACTGGTACGTGTGTGTGGGGCTATTGCTCTGGGTATCAAGTTAACATTATAATTGAATGCTTATGCCTACAGTTTATGGCCATATATTTAGCCATCAGCCTCGACTGGAGAATGGGGTGATTTGCAAGTTGCTTTGCCATGCATGTTCCCTGTCTTCCGTCATGTCACTGTGTACTTCGGTGTTCTTGTGCTGATTGCTGAATCACTGCAGGATGCGACAGAAGGCAAGAGAGCCCCTGAAAGTGACTTGGTTGAAACAGCAGTAGTAATGATGGATTATTGCCGAGGTCAGCAAACAAATGCAGCCAAAGTTGGTCATCATTATTCAAATGGGCTTTTCAGCAAGATTAAAAATGTGATCTCACTATGAAACATCATTGACTTCCGCATCTCTTGTTTCCTGGTTATTATCTTGACTAATTTTCAAAGGCTTTTGGAGACCCTGTGGCCTTTTCTTAGAATATAGAATCACTACAGTGTGGAAGCAAGCCATTCAGCCCACTGACTCCACACTGACCCTCTGAAGAGCACCCCACTCCCAGACCCTATCCCTATGACCCTTCATTTCCTGTGGCCAATTCACCTAACCCATGTATCCCTGGACACCGCAGGGCAGTTTAACATGGCTAGCACATTTATCCTGCGATATCCTTTAGACTGTGGGAAGAAAGCAGAGGACCTGGCAAGAAACCCACACAGACACCAGGAGAACGCACCAGTCGTTTGAGAGTGGAATTGAACCTGGGTCCCTGGGACTGTGAGGCAGCAGGGCTAAATACTGAACCACCCATCATCTTTACTTCCTGTTTCCCTTGTCTAAAGAAGGTCTATTTTAGGTAACATTTAGTGGTTCTATTCAATAGTAAATCACATAAAAACAAAATATATCCTGACAGTCCACCTCATAAAGGTAGTGAGTCATACAAATATATCAATTAGGCTAGCATTGGGCAGTACACCAGGGGCCTCACCTGCCTTAAAGTTGTACAGCATAGTATATGGTATGTAGTACAGTATAGAATATTTTACATCCATCAGACTGGCCACATTGGGCATTAATTTAGAGTCTCAGCCAAAAGATTACATCTTTGTCACTACAGCATTCCTTCAGTACTGACTCAACAGCAAGGAGGCTCTTGAAGTGCGATAGTAGTGTCCTACCTCTGAGCTTGCAGCTCTGAGTTCAAGTCCTATCTGTTTGCCAACATTTCTGAACAGGCTGATAGGAAAATGTGAGTTCTGACAAAGAGTCACTGGGATCAAAACATTAACCCTGCGTTCTCCCCAAGATCTGCTACTTTTCACTCACTAGCAATTTCTGTTTTAGTTTCAGTTCTCTAGCATTCAGCGTTTTTTGTTTTATTTATTTAGTTGGGAAATATCCTGATCCACCAACAGTACAGCATAACCTGAATACTGCCCTCTTGCTGTGCAGTAAAGTTAGGGTTCTTGTTGAAACAGATATCATGAAATTTATAAACAGCATGAACTACAGGGTAGTTCTCCTATAATGCGATAGCTGTGTTCTTGTGTCACCTCACACTATAGAAAATGACATTATAGGGAAATTGCTGTCGAAAATCGCAATACTGTACAGCAAAAAGCTTACGTTACCCAAACAGCGTCTACTATTCAACAATCATGTTACAGCCAAATTCACATTAACAAAGCAGACATTATTGCAGAACCACCTGTATGTACATTCCTAGCATATCGTAGACTTACACATGGTGTGGGTTCTGCACTGATTAATATTATTGTATGTTACGTTCAGGATTGAGTGGCCAACACTTTACACTGACTCCATTGCATTGAGAGTGTGACTGAAGGTGAAGTGGGTACCTTTATACTCTAACGTCACATATTATGATGTCATATAGCTGTCTGAAGGGAACATCACCTGTCTGGTATGCAATAAACATAATACTATTCTCTGACAGTGCAGTCCTCTCTCAGAATAACACTGTTGTGGCTCTTGCTCTGTACTGTATCTCCAACAGTGCAGAACATCTGTAATACTGCCCCTCTAAAAGTGAGGCCCTTCGTCTCTATTGTCCCCTGGAAGCTTAGTGCACTCTCAGATTTGCATCTTTGCAGTGCAGCACCCCCTCAGTGCTGCTGGATATATGCCTTTCCTTTGAGAGAGTTCAATATAGGACTCAATGTATACAATATTGTGTCTCTGCCTGGCAGTTCATCTGTTGAATGTTTGCAAGCTGATCACACACATCAGTTCATTTGCAATAATATTTGCTTCATAACTTATGATCTGTTTTAAATAAAATAACCTATGGAGTTAGCCAACCCCTGATGAACAATTGGTAATTTGATCACTAATATGCCACACTGCAGTGCCAATCTGGATAATGTGGTCACGTATCAGGTGTGCGGCTTGAACCTTAGCAAGGAGCTATTCTCTGAGGATCAGCTGAAACCAGTCAATAAACGCGGAGCCAATGAAGAGATAGTAAGAGCAGTCGCCAAATGTTTAACCAAAGAGGTGCATTGGTAGGATGAAGATTGCACATTCATCACCTTCAGAAAATGAGAGGAGCAAATGGGAAAGGGAATGAGAAAAAGGATCATCTTGCATTGAGAGCTGGTCTCTAAACTGAGCAACAGAGTTTCTTTGTTGCTGGTAATGGTTGTAGAGTTTTCACGTTCCATGTGTGCGACAGATGTGGAGATGTTTTCTCCTCTGTGCCAGGTTGTTGTAGTTATGAATCTCTGCCAATAAGGGGCGATGCTGTTCCTTGTGAAGCATTGATCTGCCAGTGCAAAAATAATCCTGCAGAGCCACCCAGTGACTAGTGGGAGAACTGCGTACAAGTTCTCAAAACCGAAGTTCCACATCACGCACGTTCTTCTCCAGAGTTTGACGAAAAAGGTTTTCTGCCCAAATACAATCAAATGCAACGTCCCTCCAGAATCAGGGGCGAAGGCAAAGCCCAGGGCAGTTGTAATGAAGTGTCATACCCAACTCAAAACTTCAAAGATAATGGGAACTGCAGATGCTGGAGATTCCAAGATAATAAAATGTGAGGCTGGATGAACACAGCAGGCCAAGCAGCATCTCAGGAGCACAAATGTGCTCCTGGGATGCTGCTTGGCCTGCTGTGTTCATCCAGCCTCACATTTTATTATCTCAAAACTTCAACTCTGCTTTCTCCTCTCTGACACTGACAGACCTGCTAATTTCCATCAGTAATGCCTGTTTTTGCCCCATGGCAGCTGTTCCTTGAATCCTAATTTCGTCCAAACAGCATCTCTAAGGACATTGAAATAGTAACAGAAAGTACTGGAGAAATTCAGAATGTCTGGCAGCATCAGTGGAGAAAGAAAAACAGAGTCAATGTTTCAAGTCCAGTATGGCTCTTCTTCAGAAACTGAGACAACTGGTGCACTTAATTTGCTGATTGCTTGTGGGAGCTTGCTGTGCACAGTTTGGCTGTTGCAATAGCCTACAATGTCACAGCAATTAAGCTTCATAGGGACATTTTTATTACTAGTCTCAAATTGACTAAACATCTTAGGCTGTTGAAGAATGGTGAAATGTGCCAGAGCAGGAAAAAGCCACTTCACCCATCATTTCCATGCTGACCCTATGAATTGCCCAATCTAATCCCATTGACCTGTTAGCCCAAACCTCATACCTTTAAAGTGGACCGAGCAGTTGCCCACATTTACCTCTTTTTTGCAGTCAAATAGCCCTCATTCCTGAGCTGAGGCTGTGAGTGTCAGAAAGCTATTTGACTGTGGGGGCGGTGCAGTTAGGCCACCTGTTTTCCCCCTGACAGCCAATTCCAGCAGGGGAAGGCCTACCTCACTCCTCCCTGGATCCCCTCAATCACCCTCAATCCTGTAGCAGCCCAAATAGTTGCGGTCGGATTTCCCAGCACAGACTGTAACATTCAACAGTTGCTGGTTCATTGGATTGCATTGCATTTCCTCACTACTCCATCGGGGATCTCACGCTACCCTAGGAACATAGGAGCAGTAAGAAATCAACATCTGACTGAAGCAATTATAATTTGTGGAGAGGTAACTGGGAGGGTCGATCAGGGAAGTGTATTTGATGTGCAATCTACATGGATTTTTGCAGGACTTTTCACAGATTCTGAGATGGCAGACTGAGCAATAGAATGAATCCTCGTATACAGAGGAATCAAAGGGAAATGACAACTTGGCTCAAGAAACCAAAAGATTAGAGTCAACTTAAAAACCGAATTGTACTGGAGAAATTCAGCAGGTCTGGCAGCATCAGTGGATGGAGAAACAGTATTAATGTTTCAAGGCCAGTGAACTTTATAGCCCTCCGAAGAATGGTCACAGGATTCGCAATGTTAATTCTGCTTTCTCTCTCCACTGATGCTACTAGACCTAGTGATTTTCTCCAGCATTTTCTGTTTTTGTATCAGATTTCCAGCATCAGCAGTTCTTTGTGTTTAATGATAGTCAAGTCTTTCTTATGAATTAAAGATTGTTTTCAGTAGAGTTCCATGGGACCCACTTTGAGGTTTGACGCTGTTCATTGTATCTATATCAATAATTTTGACCGAAATGTAAGAAGTCTAGAAATGATATTGGAAAATTGGCTGTGCAAGAAACAGAGGGAGCTTGGTGTGCAGGTCTGTAGAGCTCTGATGGTAACTGAACACTTGGGCAAAATGGTCATTTGAAGGGACACTTTATTGGCATAGGCCTAGAGTACAAGACTAAGGGAGTTGTATTAATATTAAACACTAGTTAGACTCTAGCTGATTGCAGTGGGAGGGGGCTACACAAGGGAGACATGTGATTGCAGTGGGAGGGGGCTACACAAGGGAGACATGTGATTGCAGTGGGAGGGGGTCTACACAAGGGAGACATGTGATTGCAGTGGGAGGGGGTCTACACAAGGGAGACATCCGATTGCAGTGGGAGGGGGCTACACGGGGGAAATATGTGATCGCAGTGGGGGGGTTACACGGGGTAACCATGTGATCGCAGTGGGGGGGGGTTACACGGGGGAGACGTGATCACAGTGGGGGGCTTACACGGGGGAACCATGTGATCACAGTGGTGGGGGTTACATGGGGGAGACGTGATCGCAGTGGGGGGGGTTACAGAGGGGAACCATATGAATGCAGTGGGGGGGGTTACACGGGGGAACCATGTGATCGCAGTGTGGGGTTACACGGGGGAGACGTGATCGCAGTGGGGGGTTACACGGGGGAACCATGTGATCGCAGTGGGGGGGTTACACGGGGGAGACGTGATCGCAGTGGGGGGGTTACACGGGGGAACCATATGAATGCAGTGGAGGGGGGTTACACAGGGGAACCACGTGATTGCAGTGGGGTGTTACACAGAGGAACCATGTGATTGCAGTGGGGGTTTTACACAGGGGAACCATGTGATTGCAGTGGGGGGTGTTACACAGGGGAGACATGTGATTGCAGTGGGGGGGGGTTACACAGGGGAGCCCTGTGATTGCAGTGGGTGGGTTGCACTGGGGTACATTTATGAGGATGCTACCAGGAATGGCAAACTGTAGCGATGGGGACCGATTAGAATAGGCTGGGGTTATTTATACTGTACCAAAGGAAGCTGAAGGGAAGATAGATGTTTATGAAATAATGTGGGCCCTAGATAATATTACATTCATCACATTTGCCTCATATGTACCCATTACACACAAGTATTGGTGAAGTAATAATATAAGTTGTTTCTTTGAAAATAAGCCTACTTATGGATGATGTTATCAAGGAGCAAAGTGTAATACATCTGTCATGCATCATTACTGCTTGAGCCTGTCCTATAAGCTATAGGACTAATATGTCTCATTTGACAGTGGATCACTAGGGGTGGCACAGTGGTTCAGTGGTTAGAACTGTTGCCTCACAGTGCCAGGGACCCAGGCTCAATTCCACCCTCTGGTGACTGCTTGTTTGGAGTTTGCACATTCTCCCCATGTCTGCATGGGTTTCCTCCGGGTGCTCTGGTTTCCTCCTACAGTCCAAACATGTGCAGGTTAGGTGGATTGGCCACGCTAAACTGCCTGTCATGTTCAGGGGTCTGTAGATTAGGAGGGCTATAGAGGGATGGGTCTGGGTGAGATGCTCCAGGGCTCAGTGTAGACATGTTGGGCCACAGGGCCTGTTTCCAGAGTGTAGGGATTCTATGTTAAGATCAAGACATGGCCCATTAAAGGTACAAACCCTTCCTACCACAGCCGATAGCAACGGTCTTATTTTGTAAGCAGAGTGGAAACTAATGCATAGGTTTTAATTCTGTCGTCCAGAGGGTGATGGGATTCTGAAGCTCATTGCCCAAAAGCAGAGTATGGATAGAAACCCTCATAGCAATAAAAAAAATCGACTTGCATAAGTGCTTGATGGGCTGTAACCCACAGGGCTCTCGATCCAAAGGCTCTAGGCTGATGTGAGACTGAATAGCTCTCTAATCAGCCTCACGGACAGCGTGGGTCAAATGACCTCCATGTGTGCAACAATTTTTTTCCATGTTTCTAAGTAAGAACCTTGGGACCCCTAATCCGTCCCACACAACTGAAGTCTGTCATCCCCAGGACTGTTTGAGTGAGCCTCTTCTGGATTTTGTCCAAGGTGTTGACATTGTTTCCAAAGTGTGGTGTCCCATCCTGGACTCAATATTCCAATGGAAGTGCTATAGTTTCTTTTAAAGTTATCACAGAAACAGGAAAATAGTGATTTGAAAGCAATTAGCAGCTACCATTGAGACCTAAATAGCTGTGTAGGATAACAAAGTGGAGACCTGAACGAACACAGCAGGCCAAGCAGCATCACAGGAGCAGGAAGGCTGACGTTTTGGGTCTCGACTCTTCTTCAGAAATGTGTCTGCTCCTGTGATGCTGCTGGGCCTGCTGTGTTCATCCTGCTCTACACCTTGTTATCTCAGATTGTCCAGCATTGGCAGTTACTACTATCTCTGTAGTTGTGTAGGAGCACTTTTGGCACAGTGGATGACTTCCCTGCCTCTCAGCCTGACATTCCAGGCTCAGGTCAGGGCTGTAAGGTTAAGAATCAAAGTTGTGTGTGTGCACAGATCATTAAAGTTGGCTGGACAGGCAGAGAGAGCAGCAAATAAAGCAAAAAGTGTCCTCAACTTTATTAACAGAGTTCAAGAGCAAGGAGGTGATGTCGAACTTGTATGAGATGCTTATTTGATCTGAACCGGAGTATTGTGTAGACTTCCGACCACTGCAGTCTTGGAAAAATGTGCATGCATTCGAAAGAGTGCTGAAGAGATTTACAAGAACAGATTCAAGAATGAGAAACTTCAGCTAAGAGGGCAGATTGAAGAAATTGAGACTGTTCTCCTTGGGGAGAAGAAGGTGGCGAGGAGTTTTTATAGAAGTTCTCAAAATCACGAGTCGGCTGAATGGAGTTGATAAAGATAAGCTGCTTCTGCTCATAAAAGGAAAAAGAATGAGCGGACAGAGACTTAAAATCATTTACAAAAGAAAGAAGGGTAATGTGAGGTATAAGATGTTTCAGTCGGTGCGTAGTTAGGTTATGGAATGCACTGCCTGCAAATGTAGTTAAAGCACGTCAATTGAAACATTCAAAAAGGTAATGAATAATTGTTTGAGTTATAAATGTGTGCAAGGGTGTGAGGAAGGGTCATCGGACTCGAAACATTAACTCTGATTTCTTCTTCAAGGATGCTCCTGGACCTACTGAGCTTTTCCAGCAACTTCTGTTTTTGCACTGCTAATGACGCTTGTATGAAGAGCTGGTGTACACAGGGTGAGCTGAATGGCCTTCTTTTGTCCCGTAACATGTCTGTGATTGTGATTCCTATCCCAGGATATGATGGTCATGGGAGATGCCTTCGTAACTTGGCCAAAAAGATCAAGTATCCACCTGCAAAATCCTTTAAAACAATGCAACGGAAGCATGATCCCAGTGTGATAGAACCTTGGGGGCTCTACCATCACTGTCCGTCACTCCAGTTTACAACCTGCATGTGATGGTACCTGTTGCCATGGCAAGCCCAGCTTCCCTGTGTGAACTATAACGCACCAAACAGGTAATAATTAAATCATACTTGTAAGATGTGGATTTGTAGCCTTTCAGGCATCTCAACAAGTGACGTTATTTTCCACTCCCAAAACACTGCTTACTATCCCGTAGAGAAATGCCTTGTGGTTTTCCTCATTGTCATTAATCTCTTTTATCACTACGTTATGAAAAGCTGCATGAACTGGTCATAATTACTGCAGACTTCCATCAAAAGTCTGAACAGAAACATTTAATATCCATGAGGATCCAATGTTAGATTCACTGAATAAAATCACTCAAACAATTCAGAAGCACGTTATCATTTCAGACTCAGAAAACCCAGCAATTGCTGCACAATAGCACATCATGCTGTTCAAATGTTGCTGATTAAGCTGGTTTGAAAATACACTTGTAACTTATTATGAAGAAATTTTTGCAGTTTAGCCTAAAATTTAGGTTCAGTGAAATGGGTTGATTTCCCAAACCAGAGAAATGAGCACTACCATCAGAGGCCCTGTTTTCTTATCTAGACACCCTCCTTCTTGGTCACAATGAATTTTACAATTTATAATAAGAATGGAAAATGCTGGTGAAACTCAGTAGGTCTGGAGAGAAAGCAGACTTAATGTTTTGTGTCTGCTTTAACTCTCTTTTCCTAACCGCCTCCTCAGCTGGATAAATTGTTCAGAGATCATTTCTGAACAACCCTACACAGTCTTTCGCTAAAATACCTGCATCCCATTACTTAATTTGTTGGTTAAGCTTTCAAGTTGCCCCGGCACTCCCTTGGTTAGATGACGTGACACTGTCTTTGGAGCGAGGCTGCAACAGCTTGCTCCACAGCGTTGCCTAGTAGCCAAACCCAAAACCTCATCCATGACAGTCGAGCCTGAAATGTTGACGTAACAGTTCATAATTGTGGCTGGTGTTGGAATGTGTGACCAAAAATTGTGGACAGGTTTTGTGGATAGGGAGTACGCATTCTATGTAAGATTCTTAACAAAACGGAGCCCTTACATAAAAGAAAATGATGGGCTAACAAACAGCTCAAATTTCCCAAAGCAGCGCCCTTAATTTCCAGCAAATCTAGCACCACATGTCTTTACCATTTGTCTAGGCCTCTGCCACACAGTTTTCCACACACTAGAAAGTTCGAGACCAATGATTTGGGTGAAAGGAGTTAAAGGAAGAAAGGGAAGAGAGGTGAATAATGTAAGAACCAAAAACAGAAATTGCCCGAAAAGCTCAGCAGATCTGGCAGCATCTGTGAACAGAAATCAGTTTACATGTCAGGTCTGGAGGCCATTCCCCAGTATCCAGCTGCTGCCAGACCTGCTGAAAATCAGAAGCAAAAATAGAAATTACTGGAAAAGCTCAACAGGTCTGGCAGCAGCTGGGTTCTGAGGAATGGCCTCCAGACCTGAAATGTAAACTCTGATTTCTGTTCACAGATGCTGCCAGATCTGCTGAGCTTTTCCAGCAATTTCTGTTTTTGCTTCTGATTTTCAGCAGTTCTTTTGGTTTTTCATCTTGAATAACATAAGGTCTGGTTTAGTGCACACGCAAGCTGCTGAATAGCAGCAGTTTAAATAATCTGATTACTCTTACACCAAATCACCATCAAATTGTGAATATATTTTAGGAGATGTTTTCATTTACTAGACATACTGATTTAGTATTGGATCAGAATGTAAATCTGGCCACACAGAGCAAAGCAAAAGTGATTATCTCAGGGGTTCCTCACTAATTAGTCAGTGTCACAGTTACTGAGAGATGTTGTAAAAAGCACTTTGTACCTGTAGGGGTTAACTGGCATCATATGATGTGATCTAAAAATCAGGATAGAAAAAATTTCAGGAATCTTGTGTTCGAGTTCAAGACCCCACTTACTCCAGAGTGTTTAAGATAACATCTCTCCGAGCAGGCTGATTAGAATATAACAACAAACACATCAGGAACTTGTTAGGGGGATTGGTTGTGCAGTGATAGTGCCCCTACCTCTGACCCAAGAGTCCCAGATTCAAGTCCCACTTGCTCCAGAGTGTGTCATAACAGAATCATACAGGAAACAGACTATTCAGTCCATGCTGAACATAATCCCAAACTAAACCAGTCCCACCTGCCTGCTCCTGGCCCATATCTCTCCAAAACCTTTCCTATTCATGTACTTATCCAAACAGCTTTTAAACATTGTAACTGTACCCACATTCACCACTTCTTCAGGAACTTCATTCCACCAATGAATAACCCTCTGTGTAAAATATTTGCTCCTCAAGTCTTTTTTAAATCTCTCTCCCCTCACCTTAAAAATGACTTTCTCCAGTCTTGAAATTGCACTTGCTGGGGAAAAGAGAACTACTATAATCTCTATCTACACCTCTCATTATTTTAACATCTACTATTAGGGCACCACCCAACCTCCTACGCTCCAGTGAAAAAAGTTCTAGCCTATCCAGCCTTTCTTCATAACTCAGACCTTCCGTACAGGTTGATTTGTATATATCCATAAAAGGCTATGAAGCTCTTGTATGGTAGTGACAGGTCCCAACGTCTGGGATCAACACACACGTGCTGGAAGGTATGTCATAACGTGTTTGAATAGGGTTTATTAAAAATACCTAAGAGACTGTTTCTGGGCAGACATAACCAGTGTGTTGTCTTGCTGCCTGCATAAAAGTAGCTGTAACGTAAACTTTGCCTTCAGTTAAGGCTGCTGTCTCACAAGAGACCATCTCACATGGGAATGAATGTAGCCGTTAAGTAATACGTAATGAGCCGTTACTGTATGTCAAGATTGAGCTTCTTTTGCCAAAGAGCTCAAGTGGCATTTCTCCCACATGGCATCAGTAATTCAGACTAATACCAAGATGAGGATTGGGTGGCAGTGAATTTTGCCCGAGGCATCTCAGGTGGCTTAGTCACACAGCTGCAATGTTACAAGATAGTGCCAGGATTGTTTATGTGAAGATGGACCTTAACCAGACTGGACTGTAAGACCAGGGTGTATGAGCTGCCTAGGCTGTTGGTTTATTGAAGTGCCTCAATTTTTATGAGCCATGTATAAACATACACTGGGTGGACTTAGCCCCTTGATTGCAGGCAGCACTAAGTAATTGATAGTAAATGTAGCACTTTACAGACATGTAGAAATGTACACAAACCACCGTCTCACTGGGGCTGTTGACACTTGGACTTATACCATGGGTGATTTTATTTTAGAAGCAATTCTATGCTGTTATCCCCTGCAAGTATACACAACCCTATTGAACACACATATGCATGTAAAAACATGTTACTGTTATAATGAAGGAAAGGCAGCAGCCAAGTTTCTAGCTAGCTATCTCCCAAAAACAGCAATTCAATAAAGTGAAGATAATAACTTTTTGTTGCGATGTTAGCTGGGCATAAGTATCGGGTGCTGGGAGAACACCCTTACTTTTGTCCATGTGCTATCACATGATCTGTTATGTGCACCTAAACGGGCACTCAGTCACAGCATGGCCTTCTGATTGATTCTGATCCTGGTCACCTTGAGGTCTCGTTTGCAGACATCCTTGCACCCCAGACTTGGGAAACTTGTTAGTCTCCTGCCAATAACAAGCTCAATGTACATGCACATATACACACATATACATGAACACACCCACATGCATGATCACAAATGTACACGTGAATGAACACATTAACAAATGCACATGAACACACAGGCACACTAACACACAAATACGCACCTGAACACGCACGCACGCGCACAAACACAGACACACACACACACACACACACACACACACACACACACACACAAATGCACATGAACATGCAACGACACACATGAACACAAACACAGAACACACACATATGGTCCAGTAGAAGCTTTTCGGTGATAAGGCATAGCAGGACTTTTGGCTGATCACTCACTCCTCAGTAGTTTGGAGTTTTTGTGTCCAATTATGGTAACCCAATTCGATCTCGTAAAGACAACAAAGTGTGGAGCTGGATGAACACAGCAGGCCAAGCAGCATCTCAGGAGCACAAAAGCTGACGTTTCAGGCCTAGACCCTTCAGAAAGGTCTAGGCCTGAAACATCAGCTTTTGTGCTCCTAAGATACTACTTGGCCTGCTGTGTTCATCCAGCTCCACACTTTGATATCTTGGGCAAATTGCGTCTGTGTTCTTCAGAGTTTCTAAGAGAAATGTGATCTCATTGAAACTCACAAAACACTTAAAAGATTAGACAGAAAAGATCTTGACTGGGGAATCTAGAACCAGGGACTAAATTTAGAAGTAAAGAGGATGCCACTTGATTCTGAGATGAAATAAATATTTTTGTCCGGAGTATTGCGAATCTTAGTAATTCTTCTACCACAGAGGGCAGTGGAAGTTCAGTTTTTGAGTATGTTTCAGGGTGTTACCAGGACTGGAATTATGAGGAGAGGCTGGGTAAGCTGAGTATTTCTTCTATGGAGCTTAGGAAGTTGAGGGGTGACTTTATAGAGGTTTATAAAATCATGAAGGGCACAGGTAAGGTGAACAGCAAAGATCTTTTTCCCAGGGTCGGGAGATCAAAATTGGAAAGCATATGTTCAAGGTGGGCGGAGAAAAATTTAAAAGGGGTCTGAGGGGTAATATTTTCATGCACAGGGTGGCTCATACGTTGCATGAACTGCCAGAGGAAGTGGTAGATGCAGGTGCAGATACACCATTTGAAAGACATTTGAACAGTTACATGAATAGGAAAGGTTTAGAAAGATATGGGCCAAATACAGGAAAAGTGGAATTGTTTAGTTTAGAAACTTGATTAGTATGGACGAATCAGGCTGGAGAGTCTGTTTCCTTGCTGGACGAGTCTATGACTCTATAGATTGATAGATTTCTGATTACCTGCAATGAACAGGGTTATGGATAAAATAAAGGCATTCCAGTGTTAAATCGGTTATAATTGTATTGTATGGCAGGGAGGGATTAGCAGGCCAAGTGGCCTACTCCTGTTCCTAAGATTCTGTCTGTTTAACTCTGCCTTAAAAGCATTCAAAGATTCTGTTTGAGTCACCTTTTGAGGGAGAATGTTCCAAAGACACACAGGACTCTGAGACGGTGCTGAATTCACTTGTGTGTAAACTGTGGGGAATCTCTGTGGTTCGGAGAGGACTGGGTTTTGGTGTAAAATTCTGCTGGGAATCTGGTGCCTTCTGCTTGTCTTTGTCAGTGCTGGGATTGGCAGGAGTGACCTTTGCTGGCCGTAAGCCTTTGTTTTCGTATCGAGGGTCTGTGATGTGTGCAATGCAAAGGCTCCTTTTCTTCATGGCTCCCCTCCCCTGTAGATCAAAAAGAAAAGAAACTTTCTTCGCTGGGAATCTGGGTTTAACCACCTGCAATAGATTAGTGGTGCTAATGTGGGTCTAATAAAAGGGCCTCGCCACAACCCTCCCCTCGTTCCCTCCCCTCCCCTTTCCCCTTCTTTCGTGAATTTTCATCCTCCCTTGAACTGGTGGCCCTCGCCCTCTGTCTTTCCCCCCCACTCTTTACTGAAGAGGTTTGGTGCCTGCCATTGAAATGTAAAAAGGCTGCAGGAACTGTGTGAAACAAGGGGCCGATGTGTTTCAAGGCTTTGATAAAGTGACAGACAAAGGTTGCTGAGGAGTGCTTTGTAGCACATGCACAAGGGGAAAGCTTCAGACAGCATCCATACGAAAAGACATCCTCCGCTGACATTTAAATTCTGTTTCTTTCCCTCACTTTCTGAGGACGTTCCTTTCCTCTAATGTATGCAATGTCTGACCCTCCCACCCACCACCATTTCCAGACAAACTCTCTTGCAACAGTTTGGCAAAAGAAAAGTTTTGTCAATGGTTTGTTTATTTTTTAAATACACCCACCTTCTTCCAGCTGCCTACAAGCTCTCTAAACTGCCTACATGTTACAAACTGTTGAACTTTTACCTTTATTTTCCACTTAATCCTAGGAAGGATGTAATGTTCACTTTTAACTTTATTTCTTTATTTTTCTACATATACTAAAAAAAAGGTGATGCTTTACTTTTAACTTTGTCTTTTTGCATTCCTGCCCGTACGTAATTTTGTGCCTAGGCACCTTTGTATCTAAGGTTGTGTTGTGTGTGGTGATATTGTAAACTTTTCACTGTACTCCTGTATTTCTGTACTTGTGCACATGTGACAATAAAGCTTAAATCACATCAAATCATATCTAAATCTTGCCAGCTGTCTTGAGATACTTCTCAAAACTTACCTCTTGGACTGAGCTTTGAATCGTCTGCACAAACACTGCTTCAAACATGCAATTCTATGTCAAATTCTGTTTGAACGTTGAAAACATGAGGAGGCTTTTCAGCCCCTGCGAACCTGCTCCATCACTCAATAAAATAATGGCAGCTCTAGTTGCAGCGTACCCCACTGCTACATTCCCACTATCAGTACTCTGACTCCCTTGTTAGTTAAAGATCTAGCTAGCTTTCAGAATATTCAATCTCCGTGTTTTGGGATGTGCTAACCTATTTATTGGCAGTATCCAAATATAAGTTGCTTTTGTACTTGGATCTTGGGAGGAAATTCTATCTGATTTTTCACATCGTATGGGCTGAACTAGAGAAACATGGCCGGGCTCTGTTTGCATCCTCAAACCCAACTCCCAGAGGCTTCCTCTATATTGGGAGACCAAGCGGAGGCTTGGGGGCTGCTTTGTAGAACACCTCCGCTCGGTTCACAATAAACAACTGCACCTCCCAGTCGCGAACCATTTCAACTCCCCCTCCCATTCTCTAGATGACATGTCCATCCTAGGCCTCCTGCAGTGCCACAATGATGCCACCCGAAGGTTGCAGGAACAGCAGCTCATATTCCGCTTGGGAACCCTGTAGCCCAATGGTATCAATGTGGATTTCACAAGCTTCAAAATCTCCCCTCCCCCCACTGTATCCCAAAACCAGCCTAGCTTGTCCCCGCCCCCCTAACCTGTTCTTCCTCTCACCTATCTCCTCCTCCCACTTCAAGCCGCACCTCCATTTCCTACCTAGTAACCTCATCGCGCCCCCTTGACCAGTCTGCCCTACCTGGACTGACCTGTCTCCTCCCTACCTCCCCACCCATACTCTCCTCTCCACCTATCTTCTCCTCTATCCATCTTGGATCCTCATCCCTCTCTCTCCCTATTTATTTCAGAACCCTGTGCCACTCCCCCTTTTCTGAAGAATGGTCTAGGCCCAAAACATCAGCTATTGTGCTCCTGAGGTGCTGCTTGGCCTGCTGTCTTCATCCAGCTCCACACTTTGTTATCCCAGAGGTCCAGTGGATGGAGTGGACGGGAAGGCTGGGCTGTTGGAAACAGCCACTAGTTGGGATTTTCAGGGAACACCCCCAGTAATTGGTCTGGTCATGGGTTCCTTCTTCAATTCAGGGTTCTTGATCCTTTTTCATGTGGTTAAATACGATGCTGGGAGTTTGGGTTCTTTATAGACTGGTTGAGAAGAAGGCAAAGTAAAGAACAACTTTCAGGTCTCGATTTACTTTGAATTTGATTAAAGTTTATTTCACCAAACTGGTACAAGAGATTTTGTAAGCAGTGGGGTGGCGCATGTGAAAGTAACATTATTTACAATTAACACAGATACATAGTGATCATAGGTATACCAGACTCTGATTTATGGCTGCATTAGGGGAAGGAATAACCTACCATGTTCATGCCAATGTGATCGCTGTGTTGCTTCCATGGAGTATCACTTCACAGTCTCTACAATGATCCTTTTACTTTGTTCTAACTCAGCCCATACTGTGGTATTTACGCCCAGTGATGTGCAGTTCCACGGCATCATCGCAAGGTTGTTCCAGGGTCTCAATGCCCTTACACAGCACAGGAACCTGGAAAGACACTGAGAAGCCAACAAGCTCCGGAGTAGCACCCAGTACTCCAAAAGCTAAGTAGCTGAGAAGGTGTTGCAATATGGAAGGTGCCACTTTTCTTCTTAAAAATAACCATGTGAGGCAAGAAAACGCAGCCAAATCACCACCTCTGTGATGGCCAGGTGAGATGGGTGTCATGGGAAGGCCTACAAGCCAGCCTTTGTCTGAACCCCAAATATTGAGCCAAACGCACGTAAATGGCGCCAGTTCAGTTTAGGAAACCTAGTCAGCATGGATGAATTGGGCTGATGGGCCTGTTTCTGTGCAGTATTACTCTAATTGTAGTTACTATATCAAGGTTCATGTGACCATGTCCTGGGGAATGCCCAACAACAAAAATGTCATGTATACAGCACCTTTAATGTAACTTAATGTTAACTCTGTTTGACAGAAGTGATTATCAAAAACTTCTTGTCACTCAAGTCCTATGTAAAGAGTTACCAGAATGGATGTGCACAAGCCTGGTCAAACAAGCTTAAAGGTGTATGGATGGAGAGAGAGAAGGAGAGAAAGAGAGAGATTGAAATAGAAAGCGCGAAAAACTGAAAGCTTTAGGAGTGGAATTTTGTACCTCGGACAAAGGCAACTGTAGGATGTATGACCACAAGTGGTGGAGTGATGGAAATCAGGGATTTGCAAGAGGTGAGAACAAATCTGTCTCCGGGGCTTAGCAGGGCTGGGAAAAATTCTGGGGATGACAGTGTGGGTGATTGGAGAGTTTGGACTATATGTTATCATATGCATGTTGTATTTTGGTGTATATATGTTAACGTGTGAAACATGTACCATGAAGAGTCAGGTTCTTGTGGAACAGACCTCCTGACGCTTGTTTACACAGCTACAATATCGCAGACTTTTACATATAGTCTGGGTCCTGTGCATACTGATATTACTGTACATTATATAGACTTAACTGACTGAAGACATTACACTGACAGCACATTATCGAAGGTGAGGTGCATACCTTTATACATGAGCATCACATGTCATGTAACATTAAAAGTCCAGGCCTATCTAGTCTGAAATCTATGGCATAACACAAAAGGACCGGATTAAGAGTCAGTCTCACTGAGCGAGCACAGATCCAACTGAATACACAGCAATCAGAGCCAAATTTCACAGCGAGGAAACCGAATGATTAATAAACAACATGTTTAATGTAACATTTTGTTGTAACCCACCCTCGGTGGGTGGCATTAGAAATTTGAATGACAAGCGTGTCTTATAACATGTCTGAGGACATCAGTCAATCTGTTTCACTCCATATTACTGCAATATGTACATAATAACCTTCATCTTCATAGGCTAATCCCTCCTTAGGACATCCAGAAGGACCTCACAGCCAAGGAATTATTGCAGGTACTTTCTGTGGGTCATTACAGCAGCCAATGCTGTAATGAAAGAGTCCAGAAATGGTGACTTAATGAATCAATGAGTCTATTTTAGTAAAATTAGTTAAAGAAGGGCTGCTCACCAAGGTGTTGAGAAAATCTCCCTCTTCTGTTGGTGTTTACAATTTCACATTTGGATGGAAGGAAGACAAGACAACAGTTGCCACTTAAGATAATAAAGTGTGGAGCTGGATGAACACAGCAGGCCAAGCAGCATCTCAGGAGGTGCTCCTGAGATGCTGCTTGGCCTGCTGTGTTCATCCAGCTCCACACTTTATTATCTTGGATTCTCCAGCATCTGCTGCTCCCATTATCTCTGATACAACAGTTGCCACTTATACTTGTCATGTGATGGATTCCAAAATGTAATAGTCCTGCAGTGCTCCATTAATGTCAAGTAATGAGTTTCATTCCTGTTATAGCTCCTGGTTACTTTTGGTAAGTATGTCAGAGGTCCAGAGAGGTCAGTCACCCCCAGTGAATCTCAATACGCCACTAAAGCACAAAGGGGATCACAGTAACATCATGACCTCAGCCCTCACTCTCTCTGTATCTTCTTCCACCCCTCCTCCAATTCCCATCTATTGTGTGTCTCTATTTCCCATTGCCCTGATGTTCTCAGGTGGGCTTTCTACTTGCTAAGATGTGATCTGTGGAAATGCCCCTTCTTCATGCCCCCCCAAACAACCTCTTTCTTGCCTCCCTTAAGGCAGCCATTACAAACTACGCTTTGAAGGAATGTTTGGTTACCTGGCCTAATGTCTCCTCGTGTGGACCAGACTCAAAATGTCCCGCAGGTCTGGCCGTTCTGAGGAAGGGTCACCAGACCCGAAACACTAACTCTGTGTTTTCCTTCGCAGATGCTGCCAGACCTGCTGAGCTTTTCCAGCAACTTTGTTTTTGTTCCTGATTTACATCATCCACAGTTCTTTCGGTTTTTTTTCAAAATGTTGTGCAATGCTGTTCTTCTGGTGAACTTTGGAATATTTCTTCACACTAAAGGTAAAATATAAGTACAGACTTTGGACAAAGTTCTTAGCTCCTGTTCCTGTCCCACTGATTCCCAGCACTCAGTATGGTTGTGGTCTGGATTTGAGAATCATGGATCAATCATCATCCCAGGTATTATGGTTAGCCCTGGTTCCCCATACCCATGACCTGATGAAATCTGTACAGCTGAGTGGTCAATGCTGGCGGTGTCTCCTTCTGTACCCCCCTAACCTCACAGAGTGGGCCCATCACCCATTGTGTTTCTGTTTGTTGGGAAATTTAAAACCAGTGGTTACATAGGGATAGAGTGAAAAAGAGGAGTCAAGAGGAAGACCAGACACAACTTCATTGAACAATGAATCAGGCTCAATGGGCCAAATGCCTACTCCTACTTAATTCTTATACGCTCAACATGTGCAGGGGAGACAGTGCTGTGGTGCTAATGTTACTGGGCCCATATTCCAGAAGGTAATTGACTGGGACATGGGTTTGAAACTCTACCATGGCTGCTGGTGAAATTAAAACTAACTTAATAAATAATTCTGGACTTAAAAGCTAGTCTCAGTGACGGTGACCATGTTACCATCATGGATTGTTGTCAAAACTCCATCTGGTTGACTCGTACCTTTTAGGGAAAGAAATCTGCCATCCTTACTCATTCTGGCCGACATGGAAGTTCAGACCCACAGCAATGTGGCTACATCTTAACCACCCTCAGATTTGGCACGCAAACAACTCAGTACAAGGACAATTAGGGAGTGACACTGTCAGCGTCTCTGACATCCCACGAAAGAATTTTTAAAAACCGACAGTAATTCATTGATCCAGGAATAAATTCTGAAGGAACTGTAGAATTGTGGCAAAGAAGATCAGAAGGTCCAAGTTGCTGCCACAAGGAATCATTGAAGTGAATAGCATAGATGTATTAAGGGGAATCAAGATAAGCGCAAGATGGAGAAAGGAAAGTTATATCAATAGGGCTGGGTGGATGAAGCACAATGGAAGAAGGCTCATTGAGATTATAAGCATCAGAATGGACCTTTGAATCTGAAGGCTTAGTTCAGTAAACAGTATAAACAGGGAAATTCTAAATATCGGGGCTGTTGGGTGAGTGTTTTTCTGACACTAGAGCATAAGAAGGGTTGCTGGACTTGAAACCTTAACCCTGTTTTCTCCCCATGGATGCTGCCTGACCTGCTGAGCTTCTCCAGCAATTACAGACCTCCAGTACCTATGGTTCTTTGACCCTTCCTCGGAGGAAGGGTCGCCAGACCTGAAACGTTAACTCCGTTTTCTCCTCCACAGATGCTGCCAGACCTGCTGAGCTTTTCCAGCAACTTTGTTCTTGTTCCTGATTTACAGCATCCACAGTTTTTTTGGTTTTTACCTATGGTTCTTTGTTTTATAATCATGTAATTTGGTCTCAGTGTTCAAATGGCGGCCTTGTGCTTGTTGGATCACCATCATATTTTAAAATTCCCATTCACCCTTCCCGTCTAGTTTAGCAAAATAATCTGTGGCCATGGAAACATTGAATGTGTTTAATTAGATTTTAAAATGAGGAAGGAGGTATTTGTGCAACATTGAGAGGGGACCTTGTTGAGGTTTATAAAAATCATGAGGGGCATAGAAAAGGTGAATAACAAGGAGATTTTGCCTAGTGTGGGGCAGTTCAAAACCGAGGGCATATTTTTAAAGTGAGGGGAGAAATATTTAAAAAGGATTTGAGAGTCAACTTTTTTACGCAGAGAGTGGTCAATGTGTGGAATGAAAAACCTGGTGGATGCAGGTTCAGTTACAATGTTTAAAAGACATTTGGATAAGTACATGAATAAGAAAGGTTTGGAGGGATGCAGACCCAGTGTAGGCAATTGGGACTAGTTTAGTTTGGGAACGTGGTCAGCATGGACTAAAGGGTCTAATTCCATGCTATATGACTCTATGTGAGCCCATATCACTCTTGTGCTATTCCATGCTGGTGAACATTTGCCTTTATTTGAATGGCACCAACATGGAATGTGCCCCGGACGGCCAGCAGTCTGAGAATGGCAACAGATGATAAGTAGTTGATGTGTGACACCTCAGCCACACTGCAACCCTCTGCCTGCTTTTTTAACTGTGGCAAAGACTCAAATGGGCTCCCAATGGGTAATGCTGTCACCTCAGGTTCCAAAGTTCTTGTGGATTTAGTCCCATTCCACAGAGAAAATCTAGGCTGACACTCCAGTGTAATGATGATGGGGGGGGGGGGGGGGGGGGGCACGCTGCACTTTCTAAGGAGCCATCTGTCACATGTGAGGATAAACCAAGGCCCCATCGCCCAACTCTCATGGCTGAAGCAATATTTTGAAGGACAGGACTGGAGTCATCCAAACAAACGAACCAAAGTAAGGAGGTGCAGATGCTGGAAATCTGAAACAAAAATAAATTTCTGGAGAAACTAGGCAGGCCTGACACATCTGCACAGAGAAACAGAATTAACATTTTGAATCCGGTGACCCATCGTCAGAAATGTTCTGAAGAAGGGTAGAACTTATACAGTTAATAGTAGGGAAGTGTTGCCGGACAAAGAGAACGAGGGGAACAGGTGCAGAACTCCTTGAATGTGGAGTCACAGGTAGACGAAGTCTTTTACCAAGGGTGAGAGAGCACAAAACTAGAGGGCATAAGTTTAAGGTGAGAGGGGCAAGATTTAAAAAGAACCCGAAGGGCACCTTTTTCACACAGAGGGTGATGCGTGTATGGAATGAGCTGCCAGAGGACATGGTGGAGATGTGTACAACTATGGCATTTAAAAGACATCCAAACAGGTACATGAATAGGAAGGGTTTAGAGGGGTATGGGCCAAATGCTGCCAAATGAGACTATGTCAGATTAGGATGTCTGAACAGCACAGGCAAGTTGGGCCAAAGGGTTTGTTTCTGTGCTGTATGAATCTATGACTCTATGCGTCTATAAGAGTCATACTGGACTCAAAATTTTAACTCCACTTTTCTATCTCTACAGATGCTGCTAGACCTGCAGAATTTCTCCAGCAATTTCTGTCTTTGATTAAAACAAATGACCTGGTCATTACTTCACTGCTCTCTATGGGTGCACAAATTTGCTGTCATATTTCTTTCATTACTGTAGAAACTGTAATTCAAAATGTATTTTACTGTAAAAGCACCCTATTATTAGAACACCTTTAAATATCAAAAAAAAACTCAAGGTATTTCGCAGCATTGTTGTAAAACAAGTCAGATGATCACCCTCAACAACTTCTCTTTCGACTCCTCCCACTTCCTACAGACTAAGGGGGTGGCCATGGGCACCCGCATGGGCCCCAGCTATGCCTGCCTCTTTGTAGGTTACGTGAAACAGTCCCTCTTCCGCACCTACACAGGCCCCAAACCCCACCTCTTCCTCCGTTACATTGATGACTGTATCGGCGCTGTCTCTTGCTCCCCAGAGGAGCTCGAACAGTTCATCCACTTCACCAACAACTTCCACCCCAACCTTCAGTTCACCTGGGCCATCTCCAGCACATCCCTCACCTTCCTGGATCTCTCAGTCTCCATCTCAGGCAACCAGCTTGTAACTGATGTCCATTTCAAGCCCACCGACTCCCACAGCTACCTAGAATACACCTCCTCCCACCCACCCTCCCGCAAAAATTCCACCCCCTATTCCCAATTCCTCCGCCTCCGCCGCATCTGCTCCCACGATGAGGCATTCCACTCCCGCACATCCCAGATGTCCAAGTTCTTCAAGGACCGCAACTTTCCCCCCACAGTGGCCGAGAACGCCCTTGACCGCGTCTCCCGCATTTCCCGCAACACATCCCTCACACCCCGCCCCCGCCACAACCGCCCTAAGAGGATCCCCCTCGTTCTGACACACCACCCCACCAACCTCCGGATACAATGCATCATCCTCCGACACTTCCGCCATTTACAATCCGACCCCACCACCCAAGACATTTTTCCATCTCCACCCCTGTCTGCTTTCCGGAGAGACCACTCTCTCCGTGACTCCCTTGTTCGCTCCACACTGCCCTCCAACCCCACCACACCCGGCACCTTCCCCTGCAACCGCAGGAAATGCTACACTTGCCCCCACACCTCCTCCCTCACCCCTAACCCAGGCCCCAAGATGACATTCCACATTAAGCAGAGGTTCACCTGTACATCTGCCAATGTGGTATACTGCATCCACTGTACCCGGTGTGGCTTCCTCTACATTGGGGAAACCAAGCGGAGGCTTGGGGACCGCTTAGCAGAACACCTCCGCTCAGTTCGCAACAAACAACTGCACCTCCCAGTCGCAAACCATTTCCACTCCCCCTCCCATTCTTTAGGTGACATGTCCATCATGGGCCTCCTGCAGTGCCACAATGATGCCACCCGAAGGTTGCAGGAACAGCAACTCATATTCCGCCTGGGAACCCTGCAGCCCAATGGTATCAATGTGGACTTCACCAGCTTCAAAATCTCCCCTTCCCCACCGCATCCCTAAACCAGCCCAGTTCGTCCCCTCCCCCCACTGCACCACGCAACCAGCCCAGCTCTTCCCCTCCACCCACTGCATCCCAAAACCAGTCCAACCTGTCTCTGCCTCCCTAACCGGTTCTTCCTCTCACCCATCCCTTCCTCCCACCCCAAGCCGCACCCCCAGCTACCTACTAACCTCATCCCACCTCCTTGACCTGTCCGTCTTCCCTGGACTGACGTATCCCCTCCCTACCTCCCCACCTATACTCTCCTCTGCACCTATCTTCTTTTCTCTCCATCTTCGGTCCACCTCCCCTTCTCTCCCTATTTATTCCAGGACCCTCACCCCATCCCCCTCTCTGATGAAGGGTCTAGGCCTGAAACGTCAGCTTTTGTGCTCCTGAGATGCTGCTTGGCCTGCTGTGTTCATCCAGCCTCACATTTTATTATCTTGGATTCTCCAGCATCTGCAGTTCCCATTATCACATGATCAAAAGCTCCTTTGATCAATGCTGAAGGAGCTTGTAAAAGGAGGAAGGGGATGCAGAGAGGGTTAGGCAGTTGAAGGCATGGGTATCATTTACAAAATGATTAAACTTCTGACACAAGAGATCGAGCTGGAGGAGGGCAGATATTTTTGAGGGTTATGGGGCTGGAAAAGCTGACAAAAATAAGGGCAGCGGGCTGTGAGGTTTGGTGGATGCCGAAGAAGGGGAGGCAAAGGAAGGGATTTGATAACAATGATTAGAGTTTGTAAGTTAGAACATTGCTTGACTGGGAGCCATTGCACGTCTCTGAGCAACGGTGATGGTGAAGAAGACTTGGTACGAGTTATGACATGGAAAAGAACATTTTAGATGATGTACAGCTGCGGTTAAAAATAGAATCTTCAGACCAGCCCATTAAGCATTAATTGTTGAGGGTAAATTGGACATGACAATGAGCAATTGAAATAAATTGGAAAGTATGTGGAAAACCGGCCTCATGCGAAAACGACCTGTGTTAACCGAAGAGTGACCACATTACACTAAACAGTCTGTGAAAATTGTCCTGCTGGCTTGTCATACAAAGCCTCCTGGAGAGGTTTTCCTGTTGAAAAGTACTGAAACTACCACGAAATGTGAGTGATACAGTACGTAATGTTAGATTCAGAATAGTGGGGGCGGCACGGTGGCTCAGTGGTTAGCATCGCTGCCTTACAGCACCAGGGACCTGAGTTCGATTCCACCCTCAGGTGGCTGTCTGTGTGGAGTTTGCACCTTCTCCCCGTGTCTGTGCAGGTTTCCTCCCACAGCCCAAAGATGAGCAGGCTAGGCAGATTAGCCATGCTAAGTCACCCATCGTGTTCAGGGTGTGTGGCTTAGGTGGGTTACAGGGGGATGGGTCTGGGTGGAATGCTCCAAGGGTCAGTGTGGGCTTGTTGGGCCGAAGGACCTGTTTCCACACTGTAGGGATTCTATGGTCTATGATCAGGGACTTTGTCCCATTCAGTGGACACCACCTCAGGCTGGGATTTCTGATTGCAAGAAGGCATTTAGACTTGTAGCCAACTTAATGCTGGTGTCATTTGCTGTTGGACCTCACCTCGGATCAAGATTCATGAATGGTGCCAGGAGCCCTGAGCACTCCAAACTGGCCATCGTAAAGCAAGGTCCCCGATGGGCAAAGACTCATCGTCAATGTACATTCACTGCTTTATATATTTTTTTTTATTACTTAATACACATTTACTGCATAATGTGTGAACTTACTGCTGAACATATTTACTGATTAATATCCACTTCATATGTTCCAACAGTTTAATAAACACATTAATTTGGATCACTTAACCCACTGAATCCACTATCAAACCTTGACCGATGACCTCAGGTTTACAGAGGATGACATGCTGGGACCAGCTAGGCATAGCGCAACAGTTGGTTGCTTGGGACACCCTACGATCGTGAATGGCACTATGTAAAGACAAGCCTTCCCTTCTGCTTTGTTTCCATTTTTAGGTGACGAATCCTTGCATTTGGAGCAGACATTGGTTTTGCTTCTGTTCCTTCCACCACTTCATGGCTTTGTGGTTGTGCTGCACTGCGGCTAATGAAGGTAATTTATGAGGTAGGTGCAGCATTTCAATATTGAGAACTAATCCAAACAGTTGCTTGCCCATTCATTGAATCTGTTAATGCTGATTACTGAATCCACAAAGGCTATCAACACTTGGGAACTGATTTTGAAGTTTTGCTGATGCATCTAACCGGACGGCTTGTGGAGTTGTTCTGTAGAACCTGTCAGCTCCAAGGACCACAGGAGACTGACAACTCGACCTCGCTTTAACAGAAGAGACGTTGGCTGCTACAAGCGGTCCTGCTTAGTCCCAGCTCAGAGGCTGGCGATCAGATTGCTAAGGAGGAGGTAGTGAGACTTTCTCCTTCCATTTGGCAACAGCCCCACCCCTGCTGCTTCCCCTCTGATTGACTTTCACATAGTCAGGATTTTCAAAGGACCTGGCTGTTAATTTTGTCACTTCAACTCAACATTCAGCAGTTGGCTGAGAGTCTGGAGACCAACCTCTCGCCAAATGCCAACACTTTGCTGAACCTGATTCTGTGTGAAAGACTCTCAGAAAAGCCTTCTTAATTGTGCCATATTTTGTTTCCCTTTCATGCCTCTCTCCCCTTTCTTGATCCCTCTCTCAAAGTTGTTGATTCAGACCAGGAATTACACCACTAATGGTAACAACAAATTGCACATACCCGATACCTTAAACTCATGAAACACCCCAAAGCACTTCACAGGAAAATGACAGAATAAACATTGACACTGAGCTTCGTAACAGGACATTAGAACAAACCGAGCCATTGAAATTTCCGGGATGTGAGTCCTACAAGAAGGTCACCAATAGTGCCATGGTGAAAATCCAGGATGTTCAAGAGGCAGGATTAGAGGAGATCAGAGGTTGGAAGGCTATAGAGCTTGAGGAGGTCATAGAGACTGAAGAGGATGGGATGCTGGAACAGTGTGGTACATTAGGACCCAGTAATCAGGCCTCTAGTGGGGGCCATCTGCTGGAGTTGGGGATGCGGATTCCCTGTGCTTGGGTTACAGAGGTGGAGCTGCTGTGTTTAAATTATAGAAGCCCAACAGGCCATTCAGCCCATCAATTCCACACTGGCCTTCCAGAGATCATCCCACCTAGACCATCCCTGTAACCCTGCATTTCCCTGGCTAATCTACCTAGCCTGTGCACCATGAGCAATTTAGTATGGCCAATCCACCTAACCTGCGCACTTTTGGACTGTAGGAGGAAACTGGAGCACACAGAGGAAACCCCAAATAGTTGCCTGAGGCAGGAAGTGAACCAGCGTTCCTGGTGCTTGTGAGGCAACAGTGCTAACCACTGAGGCACCATGTCATCTTGAGTAAGGGGAAGCCTTACATTTATTGGATTCACTCAGACCAGTTGTTTATATTAGATACGATTTTCCTTCTGTTAGCATCCCACAGAACCCAGTCAGTGCAGCAGATATTAATGTTTAATTGACATAGTAATTCTTCAGTATTTATTGCTTAATCTGGTTTCTTGTACATAATTGCCTCAGATGAGCAGTCTAGGAATGGGCCAACCTAGTCAACCTATCTATGCTGGCGTTTGTCCTTCACAGGAACATCCTCATATTTGCCTTGATCTCACCTGTAAGTATTTTTTTTCCCTTTATTCACTCACAGGATGAGGGCATCGCTGGCTAGGCAGCATTTACTGCCTGTCTCTAATTACTCAGAGGGCATTTCAGAGTCAACCACATTGCTGTGGGTGTGGAATCACATGCAGGCCAGATCAGGTAAGGATGGTAGTTTCCTTCCCTAAAGGGCAATAGTGAACCAGATGGGGCCTTCCCGACAATCGATTCATGGCCATCATTAGATTCTAAATTCCAGACATTTATTGAATTCAAATTCCACCGTCTGCCATGGTGGGATTTGAAGCCAGGTCCACAGAACATTAACTGGGTCTCTGCATTATCAGTCAAGTGATAATACCACTAGGCCAATGGCTCCCCTACTGTCTTGGTCATGTGTCTAGTCACCTTAACCATGGTCAACATTTATCCCTCAATCAACATCACAAACGCAGACTTTCTGGTTATCACCTATTTGTTACAGCTTGCTGTGTCTGAATCAAGTTTGATGACATTGCAACATGGCCAATACATCACAAACATACTTCACTGGCCATAAAGATCTCTCGAATGTCAGGTGGCCATGAAAGGCACTATATAAATGCAAGTTCTTCCTCCTATAAAAGACACCTTTGGCAATTTGTTCGTTTAATTATTTATTAATTAAGATTAATTATTTTCAACTCAACAATTTTGAGTCAGTATCACAAGCCCCACTGAAAGCTGATTTAAACTGTGGGTGTGGCGTTGGAAGGTGTTTGTCTGTATTATGTAACTGTGTAAATAAATAATTATAAAATTAAATAAAATTGTTTCAAGTTGCTGCCTTTGCTGAATGGCTTTCTGGGAGAAAACACTAGTTATCTCAATCGCACGTTCCCCATTCTAAACACTTTCTGAGTAGATTCTCCTGAAATTTTTACTGGATTTATTGGTGGCAAGTTTATATAGTAGACACAGTGGTTTGGAGCTATTTTTCTGCGCTCTTGATGTCTATGGCTCTATCAAAACTGAAAGATGAAGTATGTTAGAGGATGTTTTAAAGTGAAAATAAATGTTTGTGTGGTGCAAAAATGACAAAATGTTCCTTTAAAAGTTCGTCATTGGAGAGTTTAGCCCAGATTCCAAATACCTTGTTGAGGAAGGCCATTCTGTTAGCTGCAGTGTGAAAGGGTAATTATTCCTCCACATGAAAACAGAAGCAAACAAAACCACTGTTGTCTTCCTTTTTGCGGGGGGGGGGGGAGGGGAAATGAGGGGCCAGAGTGGGGTGGTCCTTCACAACTTTGTACAATACACTGAGACTTTTACTTTGCATGGACCCTCCCTGGGGTCGTTGTGACAGGTTAGAGAGAGTCAGAGGGGGATGGGGGGTGGGGGTTGGGGGAGAAAGAGAGAGAGAGAGAGAATTGGGCCACAAAGGAAGCCCCAATTAACAAAAAAAAACTCAGTGACCCATGAAGGCTCTCACAGCAAGGCCTAACAAACTCTCAGAACTGCAGCCAGTTTCTTCGACAAGCAAACAGAGAGCACTAAGCAAAAGGCACAGATCGCTGTGCGCCAATTAACACCACCGTTCTCTCTGCCACCTCTTAGCCTCTTCCTTCCAAAGCCGATGACAGCGATGGTGTTTGGGTTAGTACCAGATGGCTGTGAAGAATTATTATTCACTCCCTGCTCCCCCCCTTTTCTTCATAGCAAGGCTTTACAGTTCAATGAACGTTCAAAAGCTAATCTGGGAGATGACTCTGTAACAGGCTCAGTTTACACAGAGCTCTGAGCTGAATGCTCAGTGAACAAAATATGAATTGTGGCAGGTTTTGGCGATTTGTCTTCAATGATCAAAGGCTCATCAAATCACTTACTGCATTTTATTTGTCAACACATTGTTATAAATTAGGACGGTGCACTTCTTTTCTCTGTCAGTCTCATTTTCTTCCTGAAAATGCTGTCCCCTTCCCAGCACTTCAGTCACAAGGCTATTCCATTCTGCATTGGTGATCATGGCATTAGTCAGCCGTCCGACTACGGAGGCCATCGCATTTGGGCTTGTTCAAGGTGTGAGTTAAGCCATGCACCCCATTTACTAAGAAGGAAGCTGTGATGCACATCCTGGTATTTGCCACCTCTATTAGTATCTGGTCTTCAATAAAATCTTTCTCTGCTACCATTCCTCCTTTGACTTTGCTTTGTCTTCTGACTACCTATTGATTAAAGGAAGAGGGTGCACTGCAGTGCAGTAATTTCTGAGTTCATTCATGGGTTAAGGGCCATGCTTGTATTTATTGCCTATCCTTAATCACTTGGTGGACAGTTAAGAGTCAACCACATTGCTGTGGGGCTCGAGTCACGTAGGAATGACAGATATCCTCCCCCAGAACACACTGTGAGCTAGATGGGTTATTCTGACAATGATTTTGTGATCATCATTAGGCTTATAATTCCAGAACTGTATTCAATTCAAATTCCACCTTCAAACGTGGATTCTCAGAGCTTGACCTTGGTCACCGGATTAATTGTAATTATTAGATAATAACTCTAAGGATTTTGTACCTAGATACCTTCGCACCTAAGTTGGCACCAGGAATGGCGACTTTGTACATGTTTCACTGTACTCCTGTATCCCTATACTTGAGTGCATGTGACAACAAAACCTAATTCTAAATCTATTTCTGTTACCACTAGGTTATCATCTTGTTCAATAGCTACAGGCCATTAAGACACAGGATCAGAATTAGACTATTTGGCCCATTGAGTCTGCTCTGTTATTAGCTCATGGTTGGGATGTTTCTCATCCCCTTTATCCTGACTTTTCCCTGTAACCTTTGACCCCTCAGTAATCAAGAGCCTGTCTATCTCTGCCATGAATACGCTCAGTGGTCTCCACCAGCCTCTGCCGTAATGAGTTCTACCAATTCACCACCTTCTAGATGAAGAAATTCCTCATCATCTCAATTCTAAAGAGTCGCACCTTCATTGAGTCTGTGTCCTCAGGTCCTAGTTTCTCCTACGATTGGCAACATATTCATTATGTCCACTTTATCCAGGCCTCCTAGTATTGTCTAAGGGTAAATCAGATTCCCCTCATCCTTCTACATTCCACTGAGTGCAGACCCAGAGTCCTCAACCGTTCCTCAAAGGACAAGCCCTTCATCTTTGGGAACAGCCTTGCAAAGCCCTCTGGACCCTCCTCCAATGCCAGCACATCCTTCCTTAGATATGGAGCCCAAGTTAGTCACGCTGTTTCTCTGCGGGCTGACCATATCAGCAGTACATTTCTGCTGTCCTCTTCTTGTCCTCTTGAAATGAACGCTAGCATTCCATTTGCCTTCCTAACTGCCAGCTGAATCTGCATGCTTACTGAAAGAGAATCCTGAACTAGGACTCCCAAGTCTTTTTGTGTTTGAGATTTCTGAAGTCTTTACCAATTTAGAAAATGGTCTATGCCTCTATTCTTCCTACCAAAGTGCATAACCTATGACTCAGTGGTTAGCACTGCAGCCTCACAGCGCCAGGGGCCCAGGTTTGATTCCACCCTTGGGTGACTATCTGTGTGGAGTTTGCACATTCTCCCCGTGTATGTGCGAGTTTTCTCTGGGGGCTTCGGTTTCCTCCCACAGTCCAAAGATGTGCAGGCTAGGTGGATTGGCCGTGTTAATTTGCCTGTAGTTTTCAGGGATGTGTAGCATAGGTGGGTTAGAGAGGGATGGGTCTGGGTGGGATGCTCCAAGGGTCGGTGTGGACTTGTTGGACCGAAAGGTATGTTTCAACATTGTGGGGATTCTATGAACGTCATATTTTCCCACATTATATTCCATCTACCACTTCTTAGTCCACTCTCCTCACCTGTCCAAATCCTTTTGCAGTCTTCCCACTTCCTCAACACTGCCTGTCCCTCCACCTATCTTTGTGTCATCTGCAAACTTGGTAACAATGCACCTAGTCCCATTGTCCAGATTGTTAATGTATAATGTGAATGGCCATTGTCCCAACTCTGACCCCTGGGGAACTCCACTAGTAACTGGCTGTCATCATGAGAAAGATCACTTTATCCACACTTTCTGCCTTCTGTCAGTTAGCTAAACCTCGATTTGTGCAAGTACCTTTCCCCTAACACCATGGGCTATTATTTAGCAGCCTCTTGTGCGGCACCCTATCAAAAGCCTTCCGGAAATTCGAATAGATCACATCTATTGACTCTCCTTTATCTGACTTCCTCATTCCCTCCTCAAAGAGTTCAAACAGGTTTGTCAGGCATGTCCTCCCCTTGATGAAACTGCTCTAAGCCAGCACTAATTTACCACACACCTTCAAGCATTCTGCAAACACATTTTCAATAATGGATTCTAAAATCTTACCAACAACCAAGGTCAAGCTAACCAGCCGATAGTGTCCTGTTTTCTGCCTCCCCGCTTCTTAAACTGGAGCAGTTACATAATCCATTTACTAACTCTCTAGGACCCTTCCTGACTCCAGTGGTTCCTGAAAGATCACCAACAATGCCTCCATAATCTACTCAGTTATCTCCTTCAGAACCCTAGTCCATCTGGTCTGAGTGATTTATCCAACTTCAGACCTTTCCGCTTCCCCACCACCTTCTCCTTAGTGATGGTCACTACACTCACCTCTGCCCCCGATTCTCTTGAAGCTATGGTATGTTGCTGATATCTCCCATTGTGCAAACTCATCCAAAGTGCCTATTTGGTTCCTCTATAATTTCTTTGTTCCCCATTACTACTTCTCCAGCCTCATCTTCCAGCAGTCCAATGTCCACTGTTGCCTCCCTTTCACTTTTTTCTATATCTAAAGAAAACTCTTGCAGTCTTCTTTCATTTACTCATTAGCCTACCCTCATGTTTCTTAATCTGCCTCCTTATTGCTTTTAATTTTAGTTAGGTTCTGCTGGTTTTTAAAGGCTTCCCAATCCTCTGGCTTCCCACAAAACTTCACCTCATTGTATATTTTTTCTTTTGCTTTTATGCTGTCCCTCGCTTTCCTCGTCAGCCAGAGTTGCTTCATCCTCCCTTTAGTATGTTCTTTTTCCTTGGGATGAATTCCTCCTGTGCCTCCCAAACTACCCCCAGAAACCCCTGCCATTGCTGCTCAATCATCTTCCCTGCTAGGCTCCCCTTCCAGTTAACTCTGGCCAGCTCCTCTCTCAAGTATCTCTCATGTCATACTTTTTAAATCTGATTACAGCTTCTCCCTCTCAAACTGCAGGGTGAGGTCTGCCATATTATGGTCACTGCCCCCTAGGAGTTTCTTCACCTCAAGGTCCATAATCAAGTCTGCCTCATTACACATCACCAGATCTGGAATTGCTGTTCCCTAGTGGTCTCTACCATAAGCTGCTCCAAAAAAATCTCATAGACATTCCACAGATTCCTTTTCTTGACATCCGCTACCAAACTGATTTTCTCATTCAACCTGCATGTTGAAGTCCCCGATGATTATTGTAACAGTGTCTTTTCTTTCTCCTGATTTAGTTTCTTCCTCACATCCTGACTACTATTAGGAGGCCTGTAAATAACTTCCATCGGGGTTCTTTTTTCCTTTGTGGTTCCTCAATTCTTTGCACACATTTTCTATGCCTTCTGACTCTGTAATACGTCTCGTTATCGATTTAACTTCATTTCTTACTAACAAGGCAAGCCTGTCCCTCCTACTCGACTGCCTGCCTTTTCAATAGGGAGTGTGTCCTTGGATATTTAGTTCCCATTCCTGATCCCCTCATAGCCACATCTTTGTGATAGCTGCAACATTACGTCTCCAATTTTAATCTGCATTACAAGCTCATTTACCTTGTTTCATATATAGCATGCATTTAAGTAAAACACGCTCAATACTGCATTCACTGCCCCCCTTTTCATAGTTGACTTCTTATCTGCTGAGGGCCACTGATCTTAGTCAGTAAGAAGGCTTTGTTCATGATAGCAATTCCTTGGCCAGGAATAATTAGTAAGATTTAAGGGAGCTGGTACAGAGACAGTTCCCTCCGAAAGCTTCAGCAGAATTCTTTGACTCTACTCACAGGTGATGTTAGATATCAGTAGAATGCACAAGACCAACATAACATGAACATTAGCCGCTTCAGAAGAATTACCTTATGCACCATAGCTCAGCACCACCTACTCAAGGCAATTAGGGATGTGTGATACATGCTTCTGAAGGGGTCCAGACCAGAAACATCAGCTTTCTTGCTCCTCTGATGCTGCCTGGCCTGCTGTGTTCATCCAGTTCCACACTGTGTTATTTCTGACACCAGCATCGGCAGTTCTTAATACCTCTGGCCTAGCCATCGCTACGCACATCCTCTGTGTAAAAACAAAGTTGACTGTCAACAAAAGGTGATATGAGGAATTCATTTTCTTTTACAAACCCAGGAGTTAACACCTGAAGGGCTCTGCATTTGATTGTGTTGGAGTAGGTTCCATTGCGGTCTTCAAAAGGGGAATGGCACTTACCTGAAGAGAAAATCAAAAAATCAGGTTTGTGGGGAATGGGCAGTGGGTGGTTCGTCAGAGGTGAAGTGAGGGCCAGCACAAACGCCACAGACCAAATAGTTGCTTTCCGCGCACCCATCTTTCTCTGGTTCCTTGGTTCAGTGACCATGTCTGGATGCTCACATTCTTCACTGTCAGAACAACTTAGACAGCAACAGGTATCATTGAATCCTTACAGTGTGGAAGCAGGCCAGTCAGCCCATCAAGTCCATACCGAACCTCCGTACAGCATTCCACCAAGATCCACCCTCTACCCTATCCCTGTATTCCTGTGGCCGATCCACCTAGCCTGCACATCCTCGGACTGTGGGAGGAAACCAGAGCACCTAGAGAAAACCCGTGTAGACATAGGGAGAACTTGCAAACTCCACACACACAGATACCTGAAGGTGGAATTGAGCAAGGGTCCCTGGTGCTGTGAGACAACAGTGCTACAGGAAGGTGAAGATTTTAATGAATCTTGTCCCTTGTTTGGCCAATAATAGGACTGCACCTTCCTATGATACTATAGACCGGGGATTATGTTTGGCCAACCTTGGCTCAGGGTAATTCTGGGTAATCTGAGACACCTGGAGCAGTGATCTGGACAAAATGAACTCTTTCAAATGTCTCTCAAACACAGCTCTGCCAAATGGATCGCTAAAAGAAACATTTGCAATTATTTCACAATCTCAAGTCATACCAAATTGAATAGAGTACCTTTTGAAGTGTAATCATTGTCATAGTGTAGGACATGAAGTAGCCAATCATATGCATTGCAAGATGCCATGTGATATTTGATGCGCTTTCTTTATTTAAATAATGTTGGTCTGTGGGATAAATAATGGTCAGTACTGGGTGAATGTTCTGACCCCTTGTCACTCCAGCCCTTCAAACTAGTGGCTAGGGATCTTTTGCATTCATACAACAGGGCCACTGGAACTTTGGTTTAACATCTCATCAGTAAGGACAGTGCCTCAGGTGGTACATGTGTCCCTCAGTGCTGCATTGGACTGTCCACCTAAACTTTGCCCTCAGATCTCTGGAAGGGGCCTTGAGCTTGTGGTCCTTTGATTCAGAGGGGAGAGTATCTATGCACAGGAGCCATAGCTGGATAATCTCCACAGCCGTTTGATTTAGTCCTGAGTGCATGGTGCGGACGGCCAAATGACAGCAGCAGTGATGCTGAGTTTCAGAGCAGTGAAGATCTGAAGCTATTTATTTCAAGAAGAGCAGGGTTCTGTTTTCCCCTTGCTGACCAGGTTTTGCACTCAACTATCCAATTTGCAGAATGGCTGTCCCTATAAAAGAGCTGCAGTTTAAAAGTTAAATATGTAGTCATTAGGTTTCTTTATGGGTGTATCAGCTCACTCCTCGTATGAGCTTCTTCTTGTGAGCTACCATCCTCTACATGAATGATGTCTATATGGTCCTCTGCGGGAAAGGGAAACTGCAGCCTGGTCTAACAAGAAGAGCCTCTTGTAGTTAATAAGATTGAGTTTATTGCATCTTAACAGCTAGTTACAGCTTACAATGATACATCAGACATTGTTTCAGACATTGTGAGGATGGTCAGAGCACTGAAAAATACTGCAGAGCTGTGGGAAAACAGCAAAGTAGTCTAGAGTTTCATCATTACTGTGGTCCCTTGGAGATGAGGAAGACTCTCCTCCACTCTCAGGGTGAGCCTGTTGGTGGCTGTAAAGACCAATGTAGCTTCAACAGGCTCTCTTACACTTGGGGCAGGTGGTGGTCACAGGACAGGATGGGTAAGGGAATTGGTCTGGTTCTAGAGTCTAGAATCTGGAGGAGACTGCATACAGTCCACAGCATAGATTCTAGGGTATAAAGCATAGATTGTAGAGTCTTGACACTTAAGCCTGGAATGTAGAGTGTACAGTCTTGAGCATAGAGGTTGAAACAGAGAGCATTGAGTCTATAGTCTAGAGCAAAGTGCCTAGAATGCATCCCGGAGTATAGAATCCAGAATGAATGATTAGATAACTCTGCAAAATGAGTTAGCATAGATGTCATGGATCAAATGGCCTTCTCCTAGTCTGTGTGGCTGATTCTGTATAAACCCTAAACAATAGCCATGGAAATCTATGGCCAGAGAGGCTATATTGCCGTGCTGGCAACATGACAGTATGTTTCATGCACTGTAGCCAGATTTGAGCTCCATAGAGAACCGTATTAATATTTGCTCCGAAGATTGGTGCAAATGCTATGGCTAGAATTAAGTGCCATGTCATCTGAATCAGTCTTACCTTGTTACTGGTCATTTTTAATCCAATTCGCCTATACCTTGGCACAATGTATCTGAAAAATAAAACAATTTATGGCATAAAATTGGCATGCATATGAGGGAGGTTGCGACCTCTTCATGTTTTCAGGGTATAAGTGATGGTGAGGGTTTGATTTTTCGCAGACTTTAATGAGCTGAAGTGAAAAACCCAGCAGAAGGAATGTCACAGAGGCGAAAAGAGAAGAATACCTGATGTGTTACAAATCATTTGCAGACTTGTTGGAGTTCCAGCAAGCCTGTTTTCATGGTTATAACTCATTATGTTGGCAGACAATAACACTGGGGTGAAGCCGGGGTCACTTGTCCTCCCTCTTTGTTAAGGAGCACTTGGCCCTTAGTGACAGATTTTGCCATTTCATTCCAAAATACAACTAATTCAACCTCAGCAAGCAGCCTAGCTTTTTGGGTATGTGTTGCTTTGAGTTTGTTAATCAGAAATATTCTCTGAAGTGATTACACAGAGTCACAGAAAATTTCGAGCACAGGAACAAGCCATTTGGCCCAACTCTGTCAGTGTTTGTGTGTCACACAAGCCTCCTCCTACTTTTGTTCAGAGTCAATGCTTTGTATTTGTGTAGCACGTTTAACATTACTAAACTTCGCAAGGCACATCACTAGAAAGGAAGATTTGACACCAAATAAGGAGATGTTCGGGTAAACGGCCAAAAGCTTGGGTTAAAGAGGCAGGTTTTAAGAAAATGCTGATAGTCAAAGAGCTTTAGAGAAGGGATCCCAGAATCTAAGGCTGAGGCCACTGAAGGCCCAGCTGCCAATTTGAAACAATAAATGTCAGGGATGCACACAAAGCCTTGAGTTAGATATCTCAGCAGGTGTAGAGCTGCAGGACGTTATAGGCAATTAATTCATAGAATCTTTACAGCCCTTCTGCCCAACAAGTATACACCAACTCTCAGAGCTTCCCACCTAGTCCCATTCCCCTATAACCCCCCTAATCTACACATTCCTGAACATTACGGGCAATTTAGCATAGCCAATCCATCTAGCCTGCACACATTTGGACTGCAGGAGGAAACCGGAGCACCTGGAGAAAACCCACACAGACACAGGGAGAACGTGCAAACTCCACACAGACAGTCGCCCAAGGGTGGAATGGTACCTGAGCTCCTGGTGCTGTGAGGCATCTGTGCTAACCACTGAGCCATCATGCCACTGATAGTCCAGCTGTCAATTTAAAACAATAATTATCAGGGATGCACATAAAGCCTTGAGTTGGATGAGTGCGGATATCTCAGCAGGTGTATGGCTGCAGGAGGTTACAGACAGCTAAGGGACAAGACCATTGCATGATTTTAAAATAAAGATAGGTATTTTAACATTGAGGCATTACTGGACCAGGAGAGGGGAAAGGTTTAGGATGGACCTGAGGGGCAACATCTTCATGTAGAGAGTGGTACGTATGTGGAATGGGCTGCCAGAGAAGGTGGTTTAGGCAGGTACAATAGCAACACTTGAAAAACATTTGGACAGGTATGTGGATGGGAAGAGTTTAGAAAGATGTGGGCCAGATGTGGGCAATTGGGACTAGGTGAGTGGGCACCATGGTCAGCATGGACCAGTTTGGGCTGTAGGGCCTGTTCACGTGCTATATTACTCTATGACTCTATGAACCAGTGTGGGTCAGCTGGGAGCAACTGTGCAATTAACACTGTCAGCAGAATCTTTTATTCCTTTTTCGCTCTTGTATTAATCCAACATCCCGTTTTGTGCATTCTTGCTATTTTCCTCAATGTGGTAAGCTCCACATTCTGAGCATTGCCCATGTAAAGGAGTTTCTCATTAATTCACTGTTCGCTTTTTTGCTGGTTTTATGGTCCCTCCACATTTGGACTTAACCCACAAGTGGGAACATCTTCCCAAATCTTATTATTTTGAAAAATTCTGTCAGGTCACCTCTCATCCTCCTGCTATATAGAGAAAGGTCCAGCCTTTGCAATCAGCAGAACAATAAGCATATCCTTGCTGATTTCCCTTTTGTTTCCTTGCCACATGTCAGCAAGTATCAACCAATTTTTTTTGACCGTGCAAACCTTCACAGTGAAAGCCTTATCTTTATCATCACTCCATACCCATACTTCAAGACAGTTTCAAGAGGGTGGGTTCTAAGGGTTTGAGGATAGGTTGGTTTCTTCCCTCAGGACCATAGGGAAGCTCAGGCTGAGATTCATACAATCATAGATGTACAGAGCTGAATCAGACCCTTCGGTCTTACCCATCCATGCTGACCAGGTATCCTGAATTAATCTAGTCCCATTTGCCAGCATTTGGCCCATATCCCTCTAAACCCCTCCTATTCATATACCCATCCAGATGTCTTTTAAATGCTGTAATCGTACCAGTCTCCAACACCTCCTCTGGCAGCTCATTCCATACACGCAGCATCCTCTGTGTGAAATCATTGCCCCTTAGGTCCCTTATAAACCTTTCCCTCTCTCATTTTAAACCCATGCCCTCTAGGTATGGAGTCCCCCACCCTGGGGAAAAGACCTTGACTATTTATCCTATCCATCCCCCTCATGATTCTATAAATCTCTATAAGACCACTCCTCAGCACCTAATTAATCATGGAATGCAGGTTTAACCCTGGACTGGTTCTGGCTTGTCGGCCCCCTTTTCACACTGGTCAATGTGTTTAATGACTGAACCACTGGGAAAGTTTAATCTCTGTAAGTGAGATGGTTGTGGCAGGATAGGCAGCTTTCGCCTCCTGAGCCTGGGCACCTGCTCACTCCTGGGCACCTTGGAGTTGGCCTCATCACCACACCTTTTATCACCTTTCTTTCAATCTCTCTCTTGTTACCGTTACTGTTTGAGGGGCTCAGTCTCGATGTGGGTGGCACCGGATGAGGTTCCCCAATCCAAGTGCCACCGTGCCTGGCGCAGGACCCACCTCGGACACGGCTGACATTGTGGTGCCATGGGTCAGAGCGAGCAGTGGCGGTACTGGAGATGGAAGGTGTTCCAGGCCCGAGCTGATTTCCAACATTGGGAGAGAGACGGCCGGAAGATCAGAGCTGTGTAGGTGGAAGTGAGCTGAGCCTTTAGATGGAGAATCATCAGCTGGAGGGAACTGGGCAGGTTCCAAATCGTTTGCTTTAATTTCTCACTTTTTACTGAGAAATCTTAAGACGGCACAGGAGACTGGTGAATTGCTGTTATATTCTGGTACACTTCGCAACAAATTTAATCCAATCTAACCTTCAATGTTATCAAAGAGCCACATTGTGTTCTAATGGCCCTTTAGTTGTAGATGAAACTCCACTGAATTTAAAAAAAGTAAGAACATATAAACTAGGAGTGGTAGATTCAGCCCCTTTAGCCTGCTTTCTCAGCCGGGTTTTCATTTGGCCTCAATTCTACTTCCTTGTCTGTCACCAATAACCCTCCACTCCCTTGTCGATTGAAAAGTTGTCTAACTCAGCCTTGATTATATTCACTGACCCAGTCTCCACTGCTCTCTGGAGAAAAGAATTCCAAACATTAATGTTGCTCCGACAGAAGAAATTCCTCCTAATCTGTCTTAAATGGAAAACATCTTATTTTTAAGCTGTGTCTGCCAGTTCAAGATTTCCCTACAAGGGTAAACACTCTCCCAGCATCTATCCTGTCAAGCCAGCCTCTTATATCTTCCAATACCTCTACTTTTTCAAAACTTATAGCGATTATAGAAATAAGAGGTAAGTTTTATTGTCAGGCTCTGAGGAGGTAGAAGCCCATAAGCTGAGCAGAATTTTTAACTTGTTAATAATTGCTCCTACCAATTTTATCTTTCAGCAACCACCCATGTGTTTATGTAAAACCAAGCTGTCCACAGTCTAACCCCTGAGAGAGTGAAAACATAGTGCCAACATCTCTGAGCTAGGAGTCCAGAAATGCAGGCTAGTGCTCTAAGGATTTTGGTTTCAATCCCACCAGGGCAGATGATGAAATTTAAGTTCTGTAACAGATCTAATGTCAATTGTTGTTTGAAACCCCTGCCTGGTTCACTGAGGTCCTTTAGGGAAGGAAATCTGCTGTCCTTACCTGGTCTGGCCGACATGTGACTGCAGACCCACAGCAATGTGGTTGACTCTGAACTGGCCTCTGGGCAATTAGGGGTTTGATCTTGCTGGAGGCACCCACATCACATCCCATGAACAAACAAAAAGCATTGGCACTGTGGCTCAGTGCTTCGCAACCTCCCTGACAGCGCCACGGACCTAAGTTTGATTCCATCCTTGAGTGACTGTCAGTGTGTAGAGTTTGCCCATTTTCCGGGTGGTCTGGTTTCCTCCCGAGTCCAAAGATGTTCGGGTTAAGTGGATTGGCCACGAGAAATCACCAAATAGCGTCCAGGAATGTGCAGGCTAGATGGATAGGCCATAGTAGACGCAGGGCTACAGGGATGGGCTAGGGGCCTCGGGCTGATAAGATGTTCTTTGGAGAGTCAGTGTGGACTCGATGGGGCAAATGGCTTGCTTCACACTGTAGGGATTCTATGATTCTAACTCAATTAGTGCCCTATCTTACTCCACTAAGATGTCATATGCATATTTACTCTGACATTGGTGTCTGTGCCTTCAGCTGGGTAGGCTCGAAGCATCCCAGATCTCTCTCCCTTTAAGATGTTTGTTAAAATTTGCCCCATTGACCAGGCATTTGGGCAGCTGTCTGAAAGCCTCATTGTTATCAATCTTTGTGTGCCTGTACCGCAGTGACGTGTGAGGAGAATTGAAACCACATTAAAGATGTTTTATAAATGCGGGATGTTGTTGTTTGGTTGTTAGATCCAGCCGATGAAGAGAAAGGTCCGCTTTGATGTCTACAGTCAGTTGATGGTCAAATGGTCACTCATTTCTCACTGAGTCTCCCTTACAAAAATAGGTCAATGATGATACATCGGACACCCACCAGAATCAAATTCCAAAATCAGTCCAATCCTGCTGGCAGCGTGACGTGCTTGATACTTTCTCCTCGTACAAAAATAAAATAGAAGGAAATAACTGTGAGTAAATATCTTCAAGCAAAAAAAAATGCATCTCTACTTAATCGAGTCCAGGGCTAGCATGACTGAAAGAAAGTGGGTCACTGGATGACCTATGTTGGGTGCACTTAATGCTAACTTGGATCAAATGAAAAATGGAAATGCTGTATTTTGCATTTAATCAGACTTCAAAGCACAGGATGGAAGCACAAGGTCCAGTTCATTTCCTTTTTCATACATTGTCTGTTTTTCCCATTAAAGTACCACATTTGCAGACCGGCCAGTTTTGAGCTGATATACATATTGCGATTCTGCCGAGGGAGTTGAATGGAATGCTTTAACTCTTTCTCTCCCCTCAGGCTTACTTGCAGGATGTGATGAGGTCCAGGTGTGATGAACTAGGAGAATTAGAGAGGGACAGAGAACACAGTAAAGCATTAAGAATGCCACTGCAGCGTGGTTCAAATAAAAATTGTTTTGCTAAAGAGTTTACCTAGAGACTGTGCAGAGAGCAACACCTAGCCCATATGGAACAGAGATGTGGGAGGATTGCCCAACAACAACTTGTATTTATATAGCATCTCCAATATACTCATACATCCCATTAAACAACAGAAGACTATTTACTGGACTATTGTGTTAAGCTCTATAGGACGAAGGCGAATGCACTGGGGGAAATTTCAGAACAGGTTCACAGGAAGTTGGTCCACACTTCCCAGTTGCGAACCATTTCAACTCCCCCTCCCATTCCTTAGACGAAATGTCCATCCTGGGCCTCCTGCAGTGCCATAATGATGCCACCCATAGGTTGCAGGAACAGCAACTCATATTCCGCTTGGGAGCCCTGCAGCCCAATGGTATCAATGTGGATTTCACAAGTTTCAAAACCTCCCCTCCCACGACTGCATCCCAAAACCAGCCCAGCTCATCCCCGCCTGCCTAACCTGCTTTTCCTCTCACCTATCCCCTTCTCCCACCTCAAGCTGCACCTCCATTTCCTACCTACCAACTTCATCCTGTCCCCTTGACCAGTCTGTCTTCCCCAGACTGACCTATCCCTTCCTACCTCCCCACCCATACTCTCCTCTCCACCTATCTTCTCCTCAATCCATCTTCGGTCCGCCTCCCCCTCTCTCCCTATTTATTTCAGAATCCTCTACCCATCCTCCTTTTCTGATGACGGGTCTAGGCCCGAAACGTCAGCTTTTGTGCTCGTAAGATGCTGCTTGGCCTGCTGTGTTCATCCAGCCCCACACTTTGTTATCACAGGAAGTTGGGACTTGTTTCCCGGGAGATGAGAAGGCTAAAAGAGAGTTGACAGAAGTTTTCAAAATCATGAGGTGTCAGGACAAAATGATGAGGGAAAATCCGTTCCCCGCTTCAAAATGGATCAAGAAACAGAGGGGACAGTTTTAAAGTGTTTTGTGTAGGACGTAAATGAGGATTAAAATTTTTAAAGTAGCACGTATTTAGTGCACTGCCTCAAAGCATGGTGGAAGCAGGTTAAATCGAGACATTCAAGAGGAAATCAGATGATTATTTACAGCAAATGAACATGCAGGATTATGGGTAAAAGGGAGGAGATTGGCTCTGTTAAAATGCTCAGAGAACTGGTGAAGACACAATGGCTGAATGGCCTCCACCTGCACTGTAGTAACTCTGTGACTCAGGTTGGTACACATCCAAAACGTAACACCGAGGCAGATGGGAAAAGTGAAGAGATTGGGATTAAGTAGCATTTTAAAGGAGGAAGGCCTGGTGAGGAAGTGTGGAGGTTTAGGTGAGGAAATTGCAACTCACCCTGCAGGGAGAAAGTTTGTCAGAAGTTTTTAACCAATTTATCCCACTCCACTGAAATGAAGTCTTGATTAAGTGGATGGAAGACAGAAGTAGATAGATTCTTGTTATTTGAGGAGATGAAATATTATCGGGGTAGATGGGAGTGTGGAGTTTGAACAGCAGATTAGCCACAAACCCATACTTACACTCTCTCACTTCCCCCCACCCATCACTACCTCAGCCTTGGCTTAGCAAGAAGGCTTCTCACCTCCAAGTCAGAACTTTGGAGGTTTGAGTCCTGTCCAGTGAATTAAGCCTGTATTCTCAGTGAAGTTGTGAGGTGTACCATCAAAGGGGAGGCCTTGAAACAAGATTTCATTTGTACTGTCAGGTGGCAAATGAAATAATTAAAATGAAATTAATTGGAACATTCACGGCACAATCTGAGAAGAAGCAGAGGGGCGTTTCCTGCCGTGTCCTGCCCTATGTATTTACCTCAAATGATAGTCAGACAGAAAAGGTACAAGAACTAGAAGTCACAAGATCTTAAAACAATGTCTGAGAAAGAAACCTTTTCAGACAGCAAGTAATTAGGGTCGGGAATTCTCTGCCTGGAAATGTGGTGGAGACTGTCTCAACTTAAGAGAATTTGATGGTTGTTTTGGGTAGATGTGGTTTGCAGGAACACGGGGGAAAGGCACTACCTAATGGAACCAGATTAGATCATCGAGTTAGTTTGAGTATGATGGGCTGAAAGGCCTCCTCGTGCACCATAATAATTCTGTGCTTCTGTTATCTCACTTTCTGTCTGTGAGAATGCTGCCTTTGCAAATCCATCAGGAAATGGACTGTCCCCATTCTTCTCCTCCCCGCTCTGATTTGGAGCAGCGTGGTGCTGAAGGAGTTAACCTCAACATAAAACTTCCAAAGCTGAACTTAGTTGACCGCTTTCCCCTTCACCCAGCCCTTTCCTTCTTGGCCTCCGTTTTTCTTGATGGATCTTAGTGCCTAGTGGGGGCCCTGACACAATCCTCGAAAACTTAACAGAGCCTTTGGTGTGCACAGCGTGGGGATTAAGAGAGCAAAAATCAAGGGCTCAAGAGTTCACCGTGGCGTTTGTCAGCTAAAGCAAATGAGAAAGTGATGTTTACTGATATGTATATTAAGTCTGTTGGCGAGGTGTCTTCACCCTCAGATTACCTAAACTGTTCATTGGAATCAGCGTGGGTTGCCAATGTACTGATTGTAACCAGGTCTGCCAGGCGGATTCCCCGACTGTTAACCTGATCCAATCAGGGAGCCCTGGCTGACAGATAGAAACAGGAATGTCAGCGGTTCTGCTCACTCAGAAAGCAGGGTCTGAGGAAGCTGGATCACTGTCGAGGTCTCTCCATGTGTAAATAAGAAGTGACTTGGTGGCAGGATACTGACCTCTGTGGAGTTATTTCAGATAACCCTCCAAGATTGATGGTGAACAGCCCACACATCTCCATCGGGAAAAATGAAGCTGAGAACGGACATTAAAATAAAAACTTTGGGATGGATCTTTAAATCCTTAGGCGGGTGGAGAGGTGTGTATTTATAAATAGGGCAGCAAGACCACCGGCCTACCACATGGCTCGCTAAAGTCCTCATGAGGAAGCCTGATGGAGGCCTAGTGGATTTCCTCGTTAGCCCTCACAAGAGGTAGGGAGGACAATTGTTGCTTGGGGATAGCTTCTTCATGACAGAGTGAAAGGTGGGGTTGGGTGGAGGTGGCCAGTCTCCAGGCATCGTTAGACACCATACCTCCCTCCTTCCTCCATCAAGGACAGGTTTGAGGCTGTGAGATAACAAGGTGTAGAGCTGGATGAACACAGCAGGCCAAGCAGGATCAGAAGAGCAGGAAGGCTAACGTTTCGGGCCTCGACCTTCCTATATTATCTCTGAAACAGCTTTGAGGATGCCCTGGAGAGCTGGCTTCCAACCCGCATTTTCAAAATGTCAGAGTGGGCTCTTGTGGTGCGGTGGCTGTGGTTCAAATCCCAACTGCTCCAAAGGTGTATAATAACATACCTGAAGCAGATGGTTCAGAAAATGTCTGGAAAAATAACGTAAGAGAGATAGCATGTCCATCTCTCCTTCCCACTTACCTTGAAAGATAGCCTACTGTTGTTATCAGTGCTGTGGGGGTTGGGCAGATACACCTGTTGACCCGGCAGTTCTAAGGGCCTGGATTTCTCCCAGACAAATGGTGCACATAAATGGCACTGGGCCACTCGGTCCCTCAAGTCAGTTTTGCCATCCAATAACCTGATCTGATTCCTCCCCATTCCCTGGTCACCTTTCACCCGCTTACTCACGCTCAAAACCATTCAAAGACTTTGCTTCCACTGCTGTTTAAGAAGGAGAGATTAAAGACTCATGAACCTCTGTGAGAAAAGAAATTGTTAATTGACTGATGGATTGATTTGTTGTAAGGTGTACTGAAATACAATGAAAGGCTTTCTTTACAAGCAGTGCAGGCAGATCACAGCAAGTAAAGGATGTACAGAACAGAAAGACTTAGAGGCATACAGGTTACGTTGCAGGTTACATTATTTGAGGCTAGAGTCCAGTCATCAGTCTGATAACAGCCAGGAAGAAGCTGCAGTTGATCCTGCTTGTGCGTGTGTTCAGATTTCTGTATCTTCTGCCTGATGGAAGTGGTTGTAGGAGATCATTACCAGGGTGTGATGGGTCTTTGATGATGTTGGTTGCCTTTCTGCTGCAGTGAGCTGTATAAATAGAGTCCATGGATGGAAGGTTGGCTTCCAAGATGGCCTGGGCTGTGCACAACACCTTCTGTAATTTCTTACGGTTCTGAACATAGCAGTTGACGTACCAGGCCGTTATGCATCCGGACAATACGCTTTTAATGGTGCATCTGTAGAAGTTAAAACATAGAACTGTACATCACAGTATAGGCTCTTCAGCCCATGATGAAGTCGTTGAGGGTCCTTATGGACATGCCAAATTTCCTGAGCCACCTGAGGAGGAAGAAGCGTTGCTGTAACTTATTGGCTGTTGTATTTACGTGGGAAGTCCAGGACAAGACATTGGCTATCATTACTCTGAGGAACTTAATGCTTTTCACTCTCTCAACCTCAGTCCATTGATGTAGATAAGGCTGTGTTTTCTTCCTTTCTTCCTGAAGTCAATGATCAATTTAGTTTTGCTGATGTTGAGAGACAGATTGTTTTCATTGCACCAGGTCACCAAGCCCTCTATCTCCCTCCTGTAGTTCGACTCATTGTTGTTAGATATCCATCCCACTATGGTGGTGTCGTCATGATCGTGTAGGTGGTGTTCATTTGGAAAATGGCAACACATTTGTGGGCGTACAGTAGGAAACTGAGGGCACATCCCTGGGGTCTCCAGTGTTGAGTGTTGTTGTGGAGGAGATGCAGTTACCTATCCTCACTGATTGCGGCCTGTGGGTCAGAAATCTGAGGATCCAGGTGCAGACGGCGGAGCTGAGACCAAGTCATGCAGTTTTGAGATCAGTCTGGAGGGGATAATGGTGTTGAAAGCAGAGATGTAGTCAGTGAGCTAGACTCTGATGTAGGTGAATTTGTTGTCCAGATATTCCAGGCATGAGTGCAGGGCTAAGGATATGGCATCCAATGTGGACCTGCTATGTCAGTAGGCAAGCTGTAGTGGATCAAGGCAGGCTGAGAGACTGGAGTTGATGTGGGCCATGACCAGCCTCTTGAAACACTTCATTATTATTGATGTCAGAGCTGTTGGGCAATAGTCATTAAGCCACATTACATGTGTTTTCTTAGGTACAGGGATGATGGGGATTTTGGCTAGTAGGAGGGAGAGGTTGAAGATGTTGGTGAATGCCTCTGCCAGTTGGCCCACACAGGATCTGAGTGCTTGGCGCGGGACACTGCCCGGGTCCATCGTTTTCCTTGGGTTGACTCCCAGGAAGACTGATCTGATTTCTGAAGCAGTGACAGAGGGAACAGGTATGTCTGGGGCTGTCGAGCCGAGCAGAAAAAGCATGGAGCGCATCAGTGAGGAATATGTTATTGTCTGCCATCTCACACGGTTTCGCTTTGTATCCCGTCATGTCATTTAGGCCTCGCTCAGTAGGCAACGGGTAGCCATTTGATAGGTCTCTGCCTCTAACTTGTCCTGCTACTGTCTCTTGGCCTCCCTGATGGCATGGCAGAGGTCACATCTGTCTTTTTTGTATTGGTCCGGGTCACCTGACTTGAATGCTGCATGTGTGGTCCTTAGTAAGGAGTGGATTACCTGGTTCATCTAAGGTTTACAGTTGGGGAACACTCAGATTAACTTCTTTGGTACGCAGATCTCCAGGCATTTGCTAATGAAGCCGGTGACGGTGGTGGCATGCTCAACTGGGATTTCTTCTGAACACTTTAACATGGGTTAGTCCACCAAGACCAAGCAATCCCGCAGGTGGTCCTCCACAGCACCAGACTAGCGCTGTACTTCGCTTCGTGAAGGATTCTCCCGTTTCTGCTTGTGAACCGGGTGGAGGAACACGGCGCTGTTGTCGGATTTTCAAAAGGGTGGGTGAGGGATTGAGCAGTAGGCATCTTTGATGGTTGCGTAGCAGTGGTCCCGAATGTTCAGTCCACTGGTGGGGCAGGGGATCTGCTGGTGGTATGCTGGCATCACCTGCTTGTGGCTGGCTTGGTTGAAGTTGCCTGTCACAATGAATAGGGCCTCAGGGAATTATGTCTCTAGAGTGTTTGTGGTTGTGTAAATCATGTCTAGGGCATTCCTTACATCTGAGTGGGGTGGTATGTAGACTGCTGTCAGGATGATAGATGTGAACCCCCTGCGGTAGATAGAATGGATGGCATTTTACTGTAAGATATTCTAGTTCCGGGGAGCAGTGGGTTGCCAGGGTCGCTATGACCAAGCACCAGGAAGCATTAATCAGGAAGCATAGCCCACTGCCCTCTGCCTTGTCTGAAGACACTGTGCAATATATGCGGTGTATGGAGAACCCATCGACTTGTAGGGCATTATCGAGAATGCAGAGGTAAGCCAAGTCTCCGTGAAGCAGGGCACACAACAGTCTCTCAGTTCCCTCTGGTAGATAAACCTAGATCTGAGTTCATCCATTTTGTTTTCATTGCTTTGGACATTTGGTAACAGTATGCTGGGGAGCAGAGTCTTGAAGGTTTGTTAATTTGGGTCAAATCAGTCTTATCACATAGAAGGTCTTCAAATATGTCTACGATTGACCGTCTCATGAGTTTGTAATGTTCATTTAAAAGACTTTTCTCGTTAAAAAAGGGACACATTCCTTAGTCTTAAAAATGACACATTGGATGATGTATTATTGTGTTTATAGGAACAAGTCAAGAAAAACAAGGAACATAGAAAATAGGAACGGGAGTAGGCCATTCAGCCCTTCATGCCTGCTCTGCCATTCAATATGATCATGGCTGATCATCAACTCAGTTCCCTGTTCCCACTTTCTCCCCTTCCCCTGTACCCCTTGATCACTGTAGATTCTTCCCTAAGGTAGAGGAGTCCAAAACTAGAGGGCATAGGTTTATGGTGAGAGGGGAAAGCTTTACAAGGGAGCTGAGGAGCAACTTTTTCACACAGAGGTTTGTTTGTAAGTGGAACAAATTGCCAGAAAAAGTGGTAGATGTGGGTACAGTTATAACATTTAAAAGACATTTGGACAGATGCATAAATAGGAAAAGTTTAGAGGGATGTGGGCCAAGCTCAAGCTCTCTGGGGAAGCAATGGCGCAGTGGTATTATCATTGGACTGTTAATCCAGAGACCCAGGTAATGCTCTGGGGACCTGGATTTCAATCCTACCATGGCAGATGGTGGAATTTGAATTCAGTAACTATCTGGAAATAAGAGTCTAGTGATGACCATGAATCAACTAGGGATGGGCAATAAATGCTAACCTAGCCAGTGACTTCTTCATTCCATGAAAGAATAAAGGGGGAAAAATAAGTGGGATTAGTTTAGTTTAGGAAATGTGGTCGGCATGGACTAGTTGTTTCTGTGCTATAACTGTGGCGGTTATGAGGAGGGGAATAGGAGTGAAGGACAGGTGAGAAGGTACTTGGAGGATAATAACCACTTGATAGTGAGATCCCCCATTCACACATGGTACTGCCTGAAGACCATGGCCTTCTGTCCTTACTGCCCTTTAACCTGACAATTTTAAAAGACACAGCCTTCGAGCTGTCACCGTCTCACCCAGGCAAACCATATTATGGCATGGACTGCGGGGGCTGTGATATTTGAATGAAATGATTTGTCAATAAGGCCAATTGCCCACCCAATGTTTAAAATTTGTTGGGTGGGCTGTTGATTTCAGTGTGTGCTAGCCAGGGGAGGCAGTGTCCTCGTGGTTTTATTGCATGACTGTTATTCCACAGACCCAAATAATGTTCTAGGGAAATTGACCTGCGTTCAAACCCCACCACGACAGATGGTGGAATTTGAATTCAATAAATACCTGGAATTAAGACTCTAATGATGACCATTGTCAATTGTTGTAAAAACCCATCTGGTTCACTAATGTCCTTTAGGGAAGGAAACTGCCATGCTTACCTGGTCTGGTCTACATATGACTCCAGACCCACAGCAATGTGGTTGACTCTTAGCTGCCGTCTAGGCAATTTTACAGATGGGGAACAAATGTTGCCCAGCCATTCATCCTGTGAATGAATAAAAAACAAAAAAAAACAATAATCTGAGAACTGCACCAAAGGTGAGAGGGTGGAGAATGCAGTAGGTTGGTCAGCTGTCAAATTGTACATGACCACTCCCAAACCCCCAACTGAAAACACACCAGTAGAGAGGTGGAAAGCCATTACCATTGAGTTCTGCCCTTTTAAGGCCACAATTTAATTGTCATAAAGTGAGGTATGGTAGGGTTCACAAGGACAAAAGATTGAACCGTAGTATTGGGATTAAGTTGTGTATAAAGTTAAATGTCTCACTTTCAGCTGAGCCATTGTTAAAATTGTCAGGCCAAGATGTGAGGCCTTTCTCCCTAGCAGACATTGGATTTCCCTCTCCCATCTAAAACTGGTCTCTGATGAGTGAAGCAAGAATCAAAGTTTTCTGTCCAAGAGTCTTAATTGCTGAGGATTAAGCAAAGAGCTGGCAACTTCCAAAACCACAAGACACTAACTCCAATAGCCTGGAGAAACACAACTGTACTTAATGTACCGCCGTGCTGACCGTAGTGACACCTACATCTGCCAGGCAGAGTCTGCAACTGTCATTAAAACACACAGCATCAGGAATGATGCAGTGAAAAATGTGTCGATTTTCAGAGTGTGAGAGAGCCAGCTACTGAAAGAAACAGCAAGGAAGTTAATAAGAAAAGAGGAGCGTCTAACTTTGAATTACTGGGTAAGACAAAACGGCTGTTCGTTTTCCACTTGCTGTTGAAAGGAGATGTGAAACATAGTTTCATGGACGAGAGAGACTCACAGTTGGTGTGTTGCCTCCCAGGTGCCAGGGTGCATGATGTCTCTGATCGTGTTTTTGGGATCCTTAAGGGGGAGGGGGAGCAGCCCCAAGTCGTGGTCCACATTGGCACCAACGACATAGGTAGGAAGAGAGACGGGGATTTAAGGCAGAAATTCAGGGAGCTAGGATGGAAGCTGGGAGCTAGGACGAACAGAGTTGTTGTCTCTGGTTTGTTGCCCGTGCCATGTGCTAGTGAGGCGAGGATTAGGGAGAGAGAGGAGTTGAACACGTGGCTACAGGGATGGTGCAGGAGGGAGGGTTTTGGATTCTTGGATAATTGGGGCTCTTTCTGGGGTAGGTGGGACCTCTACAAGCAAGATGGTCTTCACCTGAACCAGAGGGGTAACGATATCCTGGGGGGGAAATTTGCTAAGGCTGTTCGGGTGGGTTTAAGCTAATTCAACAGGGGGATGGGCACCAAAATTGTAGTTCAACTATAGAAAAGGTTGAGAGTAGGGTGGTCCGAAATAAAGTTTCAGGGAAGCAAGATGGCACCGGCAAGCAAGAAGTTGGATTGAAGTGTGTCTACTTCAATGCCAGGAGCGTTCGGAATAAGGTGGGTGAACTTGCAGCATGGGTTGGTATCTGGGACTTCGATGTTGTGGCCATTTTGGAGACATGGATAGAGCAGGGACAGGAATGGTTGTTGCAGGTTCCAGGATTTAGATGTTTCAGTAAGAACAGAGAAGATGGTAAAAGAGGGGGAGGTGTGGCATTGTTGGTCAAGGACAGTATTACAGTTACAGAAAGGATGTTTGGGGACTCGTCAACTGAAGTAGTATGGGATGAGGTTAGAAACAGGAAAGGAGAGGTCACCCTGTTGGGAGTTTTCTATAGGCCTCCGAATAGTTCCAGAGATATAGAGGAAAGGATAGCAAAGATGATTCTCGATAGGAGTGAGAGAGACAGGGTAGTTGTCATGGGGGACTTCAACTTTCCAAATATTGACTGGGAACACGATAGTTCGAGTACTATGGATGGGTCAGTTTTTGTCCAGAGTGTGCAGGAGGTCTTCCTGACACAGTATGTAGATAGGCCAACAAGGGGCGAAGCCACATTAGATTTGGTACTGGGTAATGAGCTCGGCCAGGTGTTAGATTTGGAAGTAGGTGAGCACTTTGGTGATAGCGATCACAATTCTGTTATGTTTACTTTAGTGATGGAAAGGGATAGGTGTATACCACTGGGCAAGAGTTATAGCTGGGGGAAAGGCAATTACAATGAGATTAGGCAAGATTTAGGGAGCATAGAATGGGGAAGGAAACTGCAGGGGATGGGCACATTAGAAATGTGGAGCTTATTCAAGGAAAAGCTCCTGTGTGTCCTAGATAAATATGTATCTGTCAGGCAGGGAGGAAGCTGTAGAGTGCAGGAGCCATGGTTTACGAAGGAGGTGGAATCTCTAGTCAAGAGGAAGAAGAAGGCTTATGTTAGGATGAGATGTGAAGGCTCAGTTAGGGCACTTGAGGGCTACGAGGTAGCCAGGAAAGACCTAAAGAGAGAGCTCAGAAGAGCTAGGAGGAGACATGAGAAGTTGTTGGCGGATAGGATCAGGGTAAATCCTAAGGCTTTCTATAGGTATTTAAGGAATAAAAGAATGACGAAAGTAAGATTAGGCCCAATCAAGGATAGTAGTGGTAAGTTGTGTGTGGAGTCAGATGAGATAGGGGAAGCGCTAAATGAATATTTTTCAACAGTATTCACTCTAGAAAACGACAATGTTGTCGAGGAGAATATTGAGATACAGGCTACTAGACTAGGTGGGTTTGAGGTTCACACGGAAGAGGTATTAGAAATCCTTCAGAAGGTGAAGATAGATAAGTCCCCTGGGCCGGATGGGATTTATCCTCAGATCCTCTGGGAAGCCAGGGAGGAGATTGCCGAGCATTTGGCATTGATCTTTAACTCGTCATTGTCTACAGGAATAGTGCCAGACGACTGGAGGGTAGCAAATGTGGTTCCCCTGTTCAAGAAGGGGAGTAGAGACAACCCTGGTAATTATAGACCAGTAAGCCTTACCTCAGTTGTTGGTAAAGTGTTGGAAAAGGTTATAAGGGATAGGATTTATAATCACCTCAAAAAGAATAAATTGATTAGGGATAGTCAGCACGGTTTTGTGAAGGGAAGCTCGTGCCTCACAAACCTTATTGAGTTCTTTGAGAAGGTGACCGAACAGGTAGATGAGAGTAAACCGCTTGATGTGGTGTGTATGGATTTCAGCAAGGCGTTCGATAAGGTTCCCCACAATAGGCTATTGTACAAAATGCGGAGGAATGGAACTGGGGGACATATAGCAGTTTGGATCAGAAATTGGCATGCTGAAAGAAGACAGAGGGTGGTAGTTGATGGGAAATGTTCATCCTGGAGACCAGTTACAAGTGGTGTACCACAAGGGTCGGTGTGGGGTCCACTGCTGTTTGTTATTTTTATAAATGACCTGGATGAGGGCGTAGAAGGATGCGTTAGTAAATTTGCAGACGACACTAAGGTCGGTGGAGTTGTGGATAGTGACGAAAGATGCTGTAGGTTGCAGAGAGACATAGATAAGTTGCAGAGCTGGGCTGAGAGGCGGCAAATGGAGTTTAATGCAGACAAGTGTGAGGTGATGCACTTTGGTAGAAGTAACCGGAAGGCAAAGTACAGGGTTAATGGTAAGATTCTTAGCAGTGTAGATGAGCAGAGAGATCTCGGTGTCCATGTACACAGATCCTTGAAAGTTGCCACCCAGGTTGACAGGGCTGTTAAGAAGGCATACAGTGTTTTCGCTTTTATTAATAGAGGGATCGAGTTCCGGAACCAAGAGGTTATGGTGAAGCTGTACAAAACTCTGGTTGAGCTGCACTTGGAGTATTATGTACAGTTCTGGTCACCGCATTATAAGGAGGATGTGGAAGCTTTGGAAAGGGTGCAGAGGAGATTTACTGGGATGTTGCCTGGTATGGAGGGAAGGTCTTACGAGGAAAGGCTGAGGGGCTTGAGGCTGTTTTCATTAGAGAGAAGAAGGTTGAGAGGTGACTTAATTGAAACATATAAAATAATCAGAGGGTTAGATAGGGTGGATAGGGAGAGCCTTTTTCCTAGGATGGTGACGGCGAGCACGAGGGGGCATAGCTTTAAATTGAGGGGTGAAAGATATAGGACAGATGTCAGAGGTAGTTTCTTTACTCAGAGAGTAGTAAGGGAATGGAACGCTTTGCCTGCAACGGTAGTAGATTCGCCAACTTTAGGTACATTTAAGTCGTCATTGGACAAGCATATGGACGTACATGGAATAGTGTAGGTTAGATGGGCTTCAGATCGGTTTGACAGGTCGGCACAACATCGAGGGCTGAAGGGCCTGTGCTGTGCTGTAATGTTCTATGTTCTATAGTTGGATTTTTTTTCTACTTTCAGTAACAAAGCTATGAAAAAAAACTACAGAATTAGGTAAAAACAAAGAGTGCTTCAAGCTGTATTGAAGCCTACATCTTACTGACAAGCATAAAAGACAGGCTGCAGAGATTTTGGAAGGTCTTGAAGATACACTTTGAACCCCATGTTAATGTTAGTTGTGAGTGGTACATGTTCAATATCAGAACTCAGGAAGTACTCCTTCAGGTGGAGGGGGTCTTGGAGCCTTGAGCAGGGATGAGGAGAATGTGTGTGTGTTACACCTTCTGAAATTGAATGAGAAGGTGCTGTAGGGGAGTGAACTGCTTTGGGAATGATGGAGAAATGGACCGCGAAGCTGCAGAGGGAATGGTCCCCGTCGAATGCTGTCAGTGGAGATTGGGTGAAGATGCATTTGTTGGTGGTATCCTGCTGAGACTGACAGAAATGATGCTGAATGGTCCTTTGAATTCCCAGACTGATGGAATGGAAAGGGAAGACAAGGGAAGGGCTATCGTTCTGAATGGGAGCAAAAGGAACTGTGGGACGATGGAGCTGGAATTAGGCATGAGAGCCGTCATAGATACTTAGTTAATAAGGTGAACTCAGCAAGATTCAGTTAGAACATATTTGTCCTTACAATGAGACAAAAAAACAATACGCAACTGGGACTAAGTATCTGGTCCAAAGCAGCTGTTGCAAAAGAAAAGGTTATTTTGTTTGTAGAACTATCATCTGGATGTGACATGAAAGCAAGGGAAACAGATGGACATGGCCAACATGCTGACAAGAGCAACAATCCCTTTGAGGAATGTTGCTCAGACAGAGTGTGAAATCTTAATGAGAAAGAAAAGTGTAACATGCTCTGGAAGTCATCAACCCAGCACAGTGGACATGACTGTCCAGACCTGTTAGAATGGTGAATGGAAGAAGTTAATTGAGCAACAGGTAAGAAGTCAGTTTCACAATAAAGAGAAATTTTTTTGTTAAGAAGCCCTCAAAACATTTCAGGCAGGTCTTTCCTGACCTGAGAAGCCCAATTTACTATTATTAGCATGGCATCAATACTGAGTAGGACTCCACGTCCCTGGTAGAATAGCCTTCTTCCTCCAATGAATATAAATATCTTCAGTAACTTGACTTCTTCGTAAGCAGCCGTTCTGTTGCATTGACTTTTTTTGAATGGGGTGAAGACTCACCAGATCGACCAGCTCATGAGAAGGCAGGCACATGCGGTCTTGCTTGTCGTTAAATACTTACAGAGTAATGGGTGAAGTCTGACTGGACTCAGTATTCTGGCCAAGTGAGGCAGCCATAGTGGCTAATACTAACGACCCTAACTGGGGCAGATAGGCGGGGCTCAACTGGGAAAAGGCCCAGAATGAGAAAGGGGCTCTACTTAAATGGGGATCAACAAAGAAAGTTCGTGGACAAGTGGAATGGATGGAAAGGAACACTTAGGAATGCATTTAAAGGCTATGGCTATCAGGGGCTCTGGAAGGATCCTGGGGAATGGAAGGAGCAGACTGGGATGTAGAGGCAAGTGCTGCAGTGTCAGGGACGGGAAGGGTGAGAGCTACATGCAGGGAACACAATGTGGTGGTAGATTTGCTGAGGAAGGAGAAAGAGCAGTTAATTTGAATAAAGGATGGCAGAAGGTTATGGCTTAGCATGGGAATATGCTTGGGAGTGGGTTTAGGGGCCAACCAGGAATGTTGAGGGAGAGATTGAAGAAGGACAGACAGGATACAAGAGGAGGTTCTTTGCCCAAATCTAAAAGTTAGGCCTCAGAACAGAATGGTTAAGGAGAAGGCAAGGTCACAAATTGTCTTAAGTCTTGGGCTTCCTTAGAACACAGTTTATTACATATTAATACAAAAGACATGGTAATCCATGATATATCAGCCTGTAATCTATGCACTGCATTATAGAAGAATTAATCCATAAACTCCATCACCTGATACTAATTGGTCATCTCCAAATGCACTTCAACACATGGTTTGAATCTCCTCACTTATTCTTTAAATCCACCCAAGCTGTGCTATTCTTGACCAGTGAGGAGCAACTCCATCATTATCATTGAATGGCTGCTCGAAGATCCTAAAGACCTTTCACAACAGCTACCTACAGCTTTGGGGGAAAAGTGCACTCTAAAGGGAGCAGTTAGAAGCCTAAGCAAAGTTTCAGAACAAGATCATTCTTCTAAAGGAGGACACACAGAGAATGTGCAGTACAAATGGGAAATAGTCCTAGCTCTGTTTTTACAAGATCCTGTAATGTTCCAACACACACAACTGAGGCAATCGAAAGGCAAACGGAAAAACACTTCTGTGCAAGAGACTGGAGAAGATCTTTCCCACTGAAGAGCACCTCACTGCAGAATAAACGCTGGCAATTTGGTTCCAAACAACAACATTGCAACCATGGCCCATCACTCATTAAACTTTGACAAGGAAGCGACATAGAAATGGGCGAGCAGGGAATTGTTTGTCATTCCACATTCAGCTGGGAAGAAACATTCACTGGAGATGAGAAAAGAGATGCTGCAGGAACCCATTCAAATCATTGAGTGTTGAGGAAAGCAAGTGCCCCATGGCCAAATGGGAGCGATTAGATTAACGCCCATCTCAGCCAATGCAGTGCCAGTTAAACAGGGTGAAGAGGCACTAATGAACATTACAGGATACAAAAATGAAACAGCGTGAGATGGCAGACAATAACATATTCCTCACTGACACGCTTGATGCCTTCTATGCTCGGTTTGAGTAGAATACCACCAGCATGGCAACACCTGCCCCAACAGCCCCAGATACACCTGTTCCCTCTGTCACCGCTTCAGAAATCAGACCAGTTTTCCTGGGAATCAACCCAAGGAAAGCAATGGGCCTAGAGGGTGTTCCCGGCCGAACACTCAGATCTTGCGTGGACTGACTGGCGGAGGTTTTCACCGACATCTTCAATTCACCTCCCTCTCAACAAGCCAAAGTCTTCAAGAAGACCACCATCATCCCCATACCTAATACACCAGTCGGGTAGAAACCCACTGCAATGTAACCTATGTGGCTCCAGGTCTTTTTGATCAGTACATCCTTTGCTTGCTGTGATCTGCTTGTATTTCCCATAAACAAAGCTTTTCACTGTATTTCATTGCACGTGGCAATAAATTAATCAATTAATGACATCCCAGGCAGACCATGGATAAAGCTTGGAGTAAACCTCCTCACTCTCTCAAGAACATGCTACCAGCAACTACTATTCCGACTGCTCAGAGTTAGACATCCATAACTACCAATGAGATTGCAGAATACTCAAAAACACACTTCAGCCATTAATGCATTTCAGACTTTGTGATGAATGACATTGTGAAGTCATACTGGACCCAAAACATGAACTCTGTTTCTCTCTCCACGGATGCTGCCAGACCTGCTGAGTTTCTCCAGCAATTTTAAGTGATTTCAGATTTTGAGCTTATGCCGTATCCTTGATCATTGTTGTCTGCAGATCCAGGATCCATGTACTTGTTAGGTTGGCCCCAGACACATGACCCTTTTCTCCATAATGTCCTGACAGATTGCACAGTATAAGTAGTTGGGATAGGGGATTTCTCCATTTTAGCGCTGTTTGTGGTTTTAGGTCATCCACAGGAGATCTATGACAGCTGTCAAAGCACATTATTTGAAATATCATATATAAACATTGAGCTGGAGCCACAAGGAACAGTGACGATACCTTGAATATTGACGATACATTGGAGGTAACAAGCTAAAGGCCCAATTCTAGGCTGGTTTTAGACCTCCTCAATCATGTGTCCTCATGTTTGGATACTTACATCCTACCCTTTGTGCACAAGAGCTTTTTTTGAATTCATTGACAGCATATGGGTGTTGCTGGACCAGACCAGCATTCATTGTCCACCCCTAATTGCCCATAGGTGTGGATCAAGAGTCACATGTAGACCAGACGAGGTAAAGATGGTAGTGTCCTTCCCTAAAGGCCATTAGTGAACCAGATGGGTTTTTCCAACAATCAACAATGGATCCCTAGTCAGCATTAGCTTTTTAATTCCAGATATTTATGGAATTCCAATGTCACCATCTGCCATGGTGGTCCCCAGGACATCCCTCCCATTGATCAACCAGGTCATACCAACTACCAGTGTGCACCTATCACCACCATTCTGCCTCCAATCCTCCACCTCTCTCTTTATCTGCAGCTCCCCCTATCCCCAGATCCAGTCCTGAAGAAGGGTGATACCCGAAACATTGACTGTTCCTTTCCTCCAGATGCTGTCTAGCTTGCTGTGTTCTTCCAGCGTCTTGTTTGTCTCCCCAGGACATTACTTGGGCCTCTGAATTATCAGTCCAACGATAATACCACTAGGCCATCACCTCCCCAACTTATCACCCATAACTCCCATTTGCTTAGTGAGGAAATATTGCAGTTTGAGACTATTCAGAGTTTAACTACTTCGTAGGTTGTATATGGCAATCCAGAATAAAATATGGCGTGAGTATTTTAAGATTGCAATTTTCTAGATTATAGACACTGAGACCCCCACCCCCAACATTTTCAGTGCAATAAAATTACCTGTTACTTTTTGCAAGATAAATCTAAGGATTGTTTGGGAAATGAAACTGTACTTGTGTCTTTTATCTTCAAGATATTTGTATGTAATAAATTCGCTTATAATTAAGTGTGACCGAGAAGAGTGACAGACGAATTTGGGATGGGCAGGAAATGTCAGGTTGAATTTGTTTCTACACGATTTACCATAATTCATTGTTCATATTCTTCACCTTCTTATGAGTTTGATGGTGTGCTACTTGAGCTTTTATAATTACACGTGTTATTAATTTTTCAGCAGCAGCAAGACAAATGATTAGAACCCAGGCATTTTTCTACCCTGCTCAGCTCCTATCATGTTCCTGATTAGCTTTTGATTTTGCTAACAATGGTCAGTGTAAATATTCCAAACAAATAATCACTCTTTATCGATAAACTTAGGCAGTTATGAACCATTAGACCCAAGACTTAATTGATATCTACTTGGTACACATTTTCTAACCAAAGATCCCCTACTTTGCCAAGCGGGTAGTGATCAATTATATGGAGGAACGGTTTAAGACAACCAGGGAAGTAGTTGATATTCTCACAACATAGAGCACTCTGTATGAGATGGAGACAGTGAAAGAAACAACAGACTCTGTCAGACTAATGTAAAAGGTATCATGTGAATAAAGAGTTTGAGTTGTTTTACGATGACCAATCCAGATTATTGCTGGATTCCAACCAACTATTTCAACTCTATAGGAGATGGGGACAAATGGAACTTTACAGTAAGGACAGATTAGACTATGATGCAAACCTTCAATCCAAGGCCAAACTCCTCCCAAGATAATAAAGTGTGAAGCTGGATGAACACAGCAGGCCAAGCAGCATCTCAGGAGCACAAAAGCTGACTTTTCGGGCCTAGACCCTTCATCAGAGCTCTAGGCCCGAAACGTCAGCTTTTGTGCTCCTGAGATGCTGCTTGGCCTGCTGTGTTCATCCAGCTTCACACTTTATTATCTTGGATTCTCCAGCATCTGCAGTTCCCATCATCTCCAAACTCCTCCCAAACTAAGTTAAACTCCCTTTCCTGAAACCAGTCAACTCAAAACGGACTGGAGATTAGATCTTGACCCCCTGAATTGGATTTGGTATCACAACCATGGGTGTTTTTACTTACTGAGCCATTGTTGGAGATATCCCTGTTGCTCTTTTGGTAAGATAGTTTTTTTAATAAAATCCTTTCCGTAAGCTACAATACAATATTACACTTAATCTATTCCTACTGTAAAGAGTTCCATGCTCACTTCTCAATTTGCAAGCCATAAAAACGCCCTGGAAATACTTGTGGTTATGTTCAGGGACAAAACTACATGAGGGCAGATGCCAGGTACAGTTGACTCACTATGAGTATGGAGCATTTTCTCCAATAATAGAAATGATTTTTAACTGTGATCCTTCAGCCTTCATTTAATAATAACACATCTCTCTTTAATATATTTCTTTCCATAATTTTATCCCCTCCTCTACTCTTGGCTGTGAGTCTTGAATGCCAAGTTTCACTCCAAGATATAAGGATACAGTCAAGGTTCATACTCCAGTGAAGCATTCAGGGAGTTTTACCTTTATTTGTGTGTGTAAAGTTGACGCCATTGGCTGGACCATTACTTATTTCCCATCCCCAATTACCCTTGAGAAGGTGGTAATAAGCCATCTTAGTCCTTTGGGAGTAGAAAGATGCCCTCAGTGCTGTAAGGGAGGGAGCCCTAGGGTTTTGACCCTGTGATGATGAAGGAACAGCAATATACAGGGAGGGAATGCCATTTGGTTTCAGAAGCTTCAGCTGCACACAGACCTCAGAGATGCATGCAGTGGAAAGAAAATGAGAGGGAACATAGGTCAAGGTGGTGATAATGGGAACTGCAGATGCTGGAGAATCCAAGATAATAAAGTGTGAAGCTGGATGAACACGGCAGGCCAAGCAGCATCTCAGGAGCACAAAAGCTGACGTTTCGGGCCTCAGAGAGGGGGTAGGGTGAGGGTTCTGGAATAAATAGGGAGAGAGGGGGAGGCGGACCGAAGATGGAGAGAAAAGAAGATAGGTGGAGAGGAGAGTATAGGTGGGGAGGTAGGGAGGGGATAGGTCAGTCCATGGAAGACGGACAGGTCAAGGAGGTAGGATGAGGTTAGTAGGTGGAAATGGAGGTGCGGCTTGAGGTGGGACGAAGGGATAAGTGAGAGGAAGAACAGGTTAGGGACGCAGAGACAGTCTGGGCTGGTTTTGGGATGCAGTGGGGGGAGGGAAAGAGCTGGGGTAGTTGTGTGGTGCCGTGGGGGTAGGGGATGAACTGGGCTTCACACTTTATTATCATAGGTCAAGGTGGTGTGTGTTTTGGAGGGGAACTTTCAGGTGATGGTGTTCCATGCTTTCTTTTCCTTCCAGCCTGGAGAGGTTATCAGTTTGGAAGGAAATATCAAAGGAGGTTTAGAGGTCACTACCATAGAGTGCTTTGGGATAGTATATCCAGCCTATTGTTCAATATTTCCATGTCTGTATGCCTTCAGGAGACTTAGAATATCATCACTCTTAGGTAAAACATCCTGTTGGAGACAAACTCACATTGTGTTGATTCGTTCTTGGGATCTTGGCAATACTGGCATGGCTGGCAGCTGTTGTCCATCCCTGCCTGCCCTGCAAAGATGGTGGTGGGCCACCTTCAGTCCATGAAGATGAAGAATGGTCCCAACCCGAAAGGTCAACTTTCCTGCTCCTGAGATGCTGCCTGGCCTGCTGTGTTCATCCAGCTCCACACTGTATACCACCTTCAGTCCATGTTGTGAAGGCACTCCCACAGTGTCGGTAGGTAAGGAAGCTCTGGGCGTTGTTGATGAAGGAACAATGATAAATATTTGAGACAGTTTGGAAGGGGTCTCACAGAGGCTGGTATTTGCGCAGGAATCTGCATATGCTGCAAGTTACACGCTTCATCACTCATGGTTATCCTCCTTCTCACTTTACTTCATGTGTGCAGCATTGACGATGCTGCCAAAGAGTTAACAAAGAAAAGGAAAGATTTGTTCCTAAAATAAACTCCAGACTGTTATATATTAAGGAACAATGAATGTTTGGCGGTGAGTTTAAGTGTTGGTCATGTCAGCAGTATTATTCACTTGAATTACTACCCTGTAACATACTCCCAGCCATCAATGTATGCATTTGTACCCTGACTGCGCAATTCCTCTTGCTTCACGTGGTGACTTCTATTTACTTCAGACCTGCTTCTTCTGTTATGTTAGGATTCTGCTTTTCAACACACAAATAGAATATACACATTTCTGGTACGAAAGCAAAGCCACACAAAGTCCCACATCATTTTGCCGCTGGCCTTACTTTCTAAGTTTGTTCTCACAGTACATTTAGATTTTGACTGCCAAGTCCTTTTTATCTGTCACTTTGCCCCACCTACTAGCAGGTTCCTCTTCAGTTCCCCTTCACGTTATTCCCAACTCACCACTCCACTTCGGAACCTGAACTATCTGTTCTCCTTCACTTCACTGCCTCCCTTCCCTCGAGAAGATTATCTATCTACAAGACCATACCTTTCATCCATGCTCTTTATATTCAGCCCCTAGTGCCAAGGTACTGTCATCTTAAACTTTTCTTCAAAAGCCCTGGGATTGGTCATCATTTAGGAAAACTAAGGTCAATGCTCCAGGAGAAATTGGAGTTGTTTTTTATTCATCCACAAGATGAGAGCATTGCTGGCTAGGCCAGCATTTATTGCCCACCCCTAATTGCTCAAAGAACAATTACAAGTCAATCACATTGCTGTGGGTCTGAAGTCACACGTAGGCCAGACCAGGTAAAGATGGCAGTTTCCTTCCCTTAAGGACATCAGCGAATCAGACGGGCTTTTCCAACAATATACAATGGTTTTATAGCCATCACAAGGACTCTTAATTCCAGATTTGGACTCTTAATTCCAGAGTGGGTGCCACATCATCAAAAATGCCTTTTTTCAGATGCAATGTTGAATTACAACCAATCTGCATACAAAGGTGCGCATGCAAGATCCCCTGGCCTTGTAGAGAAGAGTCATTCATGGTATGCTGGCCAATAATTATCCTTCACTCAATGTCACAAAGAACAGATTATCTGGTCATTATCTCATTGTTGTGAAGGACAGCTTGCTGTGAGCAGGTTAGCTGATGTTTCCTACATTACATCAGTTTACTACCTAATTGTTTGTAAGATGCATATTTGACATTTGTGAAAAACAGTGTACATATGAAAATCTTTTCATTTTTGCAATTGTACAGTGCGTTGGTAAGGTCTTGTGGTGGCATCCTCGTGCCTGAGCCAGATGCTCTGCATTCAATTTCCACTTTAGAGTCTTGTTGGTCATAGAAAATAGAACAGTACAGCTCAGTACAGGCCCTTCAGCCCATGATGTTGTGCCAACGTACTATCCTACTCTAAGAACAAACTACCCTCATACCCTACATTTTACCATCATCCACGTGACTATCCAAGAGTTGCTTGAATGTAATGTATCTGACTCCACTACCACTGCCAGCAGCGCAATCCACATGCCCACCACTCTCTGTGTAAAGACTCCACCTCTGACATCGTCACTATACCTTCCTCCAATCACCTTAAAATTATGCCCCCTCGTAATAGTCATTTCCGCCCTGGGAAAACGTCTCTGGCTGTCCATTCTATCTATACCTTGTACACTCCTATCAAGTCACCTCTCATCCTTCTTCACTCCAATGAGAAAAGCTATAGCTCCCTCAACCATTCCTCACAAGACATGCCCTATATTCCAGGCAACATCCAGGTAAATCTCCCCTGCACCCTCTCTAAAGCTTCCAAATCCTTTCTATAATGAGGCGACCAGAACCGAACACAATTTTCCAAGTGTGGTCTAACAAGGGTATTACAGAGCTGCAGCATTACCACGCGGCTCTTAAATTCAATTCCCCCCAAACTGAATTCCCCCAGCCAACGAAAGGCAACACACCATACACCTTCTTGGCAACGCTATTAACTTGGGTAGGAAATTTGAAGCATCCATGGAAGTGGACCCCAAGATCCCTCTGTTCATCTACACTGCCAAGAATACTGCCATTAACCCTAGATTCTGCATTCAAATTCAGCCTTACAAAATGAGTCAATTTTATTCCCAAATGAAAGCTGAATTGATAATACAGCCGAACAGGTTGAATATAATTCTTCCAACACATACTGACAGTAGATGGGAGAGGTTCCTGATCACTATGCACAGTTTCAGACTTGTACATACATGCATAAGTTGACACAATAACACTGACTCCCCACATCTTCACTGAACGGTACGTTGAGTGTTTCGTGGATTGTTAGTAACAATTGGACAAATTGCCTTTGAATTCTTAGGTTTTTTTGGGTTTCAGGTAAGCCTTTCCCCAATAGCCAAGTGGCAATAAAAGATGGAGTTGCCTATTCTTCGAAGGTGGGGGGAGAGGGGTTCGTGTGGGGGGGATTGTGGGGGTGTGGGGGTAGGGTTCATAAAAATGCCAGAACCGTAGTTTCCATTCAAAATCCCGCCATTAGAGGTAGTGCTGTTTCTGTTGCTATACAAGCCACAAATCTAACACTAAAAAGGTCTTTGAATGATGGTGGGAATCCTGCCTGCTTTTCATGCGAAGTACTGAGTCTTTCTCTGTTGAAATGTTTGAGTTTTTTTTACTAGCTCTTTCCATTTGTGTACAACCTTAATACACCTGGGATTTAATGAGGTAAAATACAGTAAATATTTGAAGCTAACATTTTTAAATTATTGGAATCCTATTAATAAATTAGGTGAAAAATAAGTTGTCTTATTTGCTCTCAACAGTCCAGCTGTAATAACATCCAGCGGACATTTCACTTGGTTAGAAAGTATTAATAATGATGACGCAGTTTACCTGAGTGAGGTTCAGTCGCCCAATTGCCTGCAATTTTGATATTTCTGTTGAGTCTTCTGGATATTAAGGGACAACTGCTAATTTTCCAGAATCTATTTATGGTGTCCCAGTTTTCTTACCTTTGTCCATTCTTGCCCTGAAGGCACTGGTGTTTAGGTAGAGTACAATTCCACAGGCACTGACTACTCTATGATTTCCTGACTGCACAGACAATACATGTTATCAATTCCCTTAATCCATGGGTTCAGATCCGTGAAATCTGGGACACTCCTGGTCCGCATTGCTAGGCTAAATTTACCACCGAGGACGAAGCTCCTCAGGAATGTTTTCTTTTTAATAACTTGTCTGGGACTTGAATTTGCTTTAGACAATTTTACGCAATCCTCCTGGGCAATTTACCTAAAACCTAATTTAACAGGCGACTCTCTCCATGAGGGACCCGACTGTATTCAGTTATTTGCAACCGTGTTGTGGATGTAACAGCAATATGCAGAGAATGTCGCAAATGCTTGCCATATTAGTCCAGCGCGAATCACTGTGGTTATTGTGTGCACACTGACTGTGCACAATGTATGTTTTCAGAAAGGGTTACCTTCAGTCTGCCTAGTAGGGGCCTCCCAGCACAAAAAAAAGGGCCTTGTCGGAATGCTGCCAGAATCTAAGTTTGCTCCCTGGCTGCTGGAACATGGAGCTTCAGGAAGCATGCAGATTTCTGTAAAGACAACAGAGAGGTGCTGACCAGATGGTAGCATTGGACCATAGCCAGAGAGGCCCATAATTTCAACAGACCAAAAACATCTCCAGACAAATGTGCCATTGCAGTCTGTATCTTCGGGTTTCCAACTGCAAAACTTTTAACCCTCAAACTGCCAGCTTATTGACTTGATGCCTTTAGATATAATGCACATTGTCTTCATTCCAAGATTAACAGTGACAATTTAAGGTATGCATTAATATGTATATGTACGATTTAAAATATATGTGTGTATGTGTCTATATACACTTGCATTAATAATGCCTTTAACATAGTAAACATTCCAAGGTGCTTCGTAAAGACATAATTGGACCACAAATACTGCCAAGAAAGAGATTTAGAACAGGTGACCAAATGTTTGAGCTAGGAGAGCAGACATTAAACAGCGTCTTAAAAGAGGAGAGAAGGTGTTGAGGCAAAGAATTTGCAAAATGACTCCTATAATTTAGGAGCTGGGAAGCTGAAGGTTCAGCCACCAGCAGTACAATGACGGAAGTTAAGGGAAGGCATTGTTTATGTTGTGCCTTACAGCAGTGTCCAAAAACATTTTTCTTTACATTAATTGATTATTTTAATGGGAAATAATAGTTTGCATGTAGGCGATTGCAGCAGGCATGTTGAGCACAGAAAGCCCTCAAAAAGCAATCATACAAATAGTTTGTAATCTATTTCTTGATTAGGAGTCAGATGTTTGCCAGGATAAGGAGACAGTTTCCTGTGCTTCCTTAATTGGAGCCAGAGACATAGGAGCAGGAGGAGGTCATTCAGCCCCTCAGTTGAAGCATGGTTGAAAAGGACCCTTTTGTGGCGCAGTGGGAGTGTCCTTACCCTTCTGCAAAGAGGCCTGAGTTCAAGTCCTACCTGATACAGAGCTGTGTAATATCAGGTCGCTGAGAAAAACATGTTAAATTATTAAAAGAAATCATGGCTGATCTGATCATCAAGTCCGTTTACCTCCTACTGCTCTTTATTTCTTGATGCCATTATGTAACCATGTATCAGTTTCAGACTTGAAGGCTCCACTTCAGTCAACATGCTCCCTTTGCAACTCTCTCTTACCTTCCCTGTGGAAACAAAAGATCACTCTCTGAAAAGCCTGGCTCAATTTTAAGAGCGTGTACCTTTGGAATTAATGTGGGAGCAGAAAGTTTTAAAAAGGACATGAGGGGCAACTTTTTTACACAAAGAATGGTTCATTTGTGTAATGAACTGCCAGAGGAAATGGTGGATGCCGGTATGACACAATGATAAAGGACATTTGGACAGATACATGAATCGGAAAGGTTTGTAGGGATATGGGGCAAATGCAGACAGATGGGACTAGTTTAGCTCGGGAATATGGTCAGCATGGGCTGGTTGGATCAAAGGCTTTGTTTCCATGCTGTACAACATTATGGCTCCATGACTCTATGACAAGACAGAATATCTACCATATGGTATCCATATAAAACTATAAAATCTTAGTCAGGTCTCACACTTTAATTTTTCATACATAAATGAATACAAATCTAGTTTTATGCAACCTGTTCTCACAACTAAATCCTCAAATCCCCAGTATCAATATCACAAAAATGAGAACTTCACCTTGTTTCTTAACAGGCCATTGTGAGGATAGCTTTTGTCTTTGATTCAAAGGATGGGATCTTTTGACGGAAGGTACTTCCTGTGTACTGCATCAGAGGATGTGTTCAGATCCTAATGAGGGGAGTGAACCCACAATCTGCAATACCCAGGTGAGGGCTGTTCTTTTTATTTTTATCATGGGATGTGGCAATGCTAGCGAGTTCAGCATCCATTGCCCATCTCTAATTGCCCTTAAGAGCCATTAACATCAGCCACATTGCTGTGTGTCTGGAGTCACATGTAGGCCAGGCCAGGTAAGATGGCAGATTTCCTTCCCTAAAGGACATTAGTGAGCCAGAAGAGTTTTGAAAACAAAAATCAGCGATAGTTTCACTATCACCATTACCGAGGCTAGCTTTCAATCTCTGATTTAATAAATGGGCTTCAATTTTACTAGCTGCTGCAGAGCAACGAAATCCCTAGGCATCCCCTGAGCAGTAGCCCGGCCTCCTGGTTTGACTAGTCCAGTGACATGACCACTTCAGCTCCAACTCCTATTAAGTGTTGGCTTACATCACTTCACGAATGGCAGAGGGATGTTCATAATAAAATAACAAATTAGAAGTGGAAAATCAAGAGGAATTAAAATCATTGAAATGGAAGAGGTCATGTATATCAGACTCTCCATTTGTATTCTTAGCTGCTGATCAGAAACCTTTGTTTGTGTGGCCATTTCAAAGGTTCTGGAGTTTGTACTGTAATATGATATATTGTTAACAGAAGGATGTAATACATATAGAATAGAATAGCTAACTTTAAAATGCATCTTTATTGCCAACTGTAAGTTAATTTATTTCCATGTGGGTCATCCATGCTTTTTATTTAACGTTTCACCCTCTCTAATGGTAAGATTGCTTTGTCAAAGAAACCTGAAGGGTTTTTAGTCTTTGGAACTCTCTTCTTCAAAAGGTGGTAGAAGAAGAGCCTTTGAATATTTTAAGGAGGTGGTAGATAAACTATTGTTCAGCAAGAGGTTGACAGGCTACGGGGTCCAGGCAGGAATGTGGAGTGTTTAGGCTGGTCATGATCTTATTGAATGGCCATTTGGTAAGTTAGTTTGTTGGTTGTCTTCGTGAGAGTGAAAATCATCATAATCCACCCTCTCTCCTTACACAGAGAGAGAAACAGACCTGAGGGTAACAATACCTCAGGCAATATTGAGAAGGTAGGGCCTTGTCATGGTAACATCAGCTGGTATGGGAGTTGAACGCATGTTGTTTGCATCACTCTATATTGCAAACCAGCTGTCTAACCAACTAAGTTAATTGACCCCTTAATAAGGTGAAAACAAAATATCAACTGGCCACCAACAGGAAGCATTGATGCTTTCTTCTTCTGTAACCTAAAAGTTCTGAAGCCAATTGTCAAGGGCCTGTTTTCATCCAAAGTTGGGGCCTGACCTTTGTCTGTCCTGGTCTGTATGAGTTGTAGAACAGTTTGTTGGGAAATGCTCCAAGCTGCCTCAGATTGCAACTGTTCCGAACTTCACTGTTGCCTTGCCCTCCACAAAACCATCTCCATGCTGCCACTCCCTCACCAACCCAGCACCATCATTGATATTCAAAAGCTGCCAAGTAGAATTCAGACGGCAGCCTCGTCTCACTAAATCAGAAGATGCTGGGCTCATCAACCCAGTCGGTACACTTGAGTTATTTTTTTCCCTTTATTCATTTACAGGATGAGGACATCGCTGGCTAGGCCAGCATTTATTGCCCATCCCTAGTTGCCCAGAGGGCAGTTATGAGTTAACCACATTGCTGTGGGTCTGGAGTCACATCTAAGCTAGACCAGGAAAGGTGGCAGTTTGCTTTCCTATGGGAAATTAATAAACCAGATGGGTTTTCCCGACAGCCAGCAATGGATTCACAGTCATCATTAGACTCATATTTCTGGATATTTATTGAACTCAAATTCCGGCAGCTGCCGTGGTGGGATTTGAACTCAGGTCCCCAGAACATTACTGGGGTTTCTGGATTAACAGTCCATTGATTAATACCACTAAACCATTGCCTTTCCAATGCAACAATTTGGTGCAACAAATTGGACAGATACTCCTGGGTATTACTGACAAAGCGTTGCACTGTTAGAGATACCACTCTTTTAGTGAATGGTTAAAGCAGACCCCATCAGCCCCCTTGAG